>NC_139222.1:81866883-82334383 GCF_055691185.1 Crinia signifera
GTCGACCAAACCCATGTCATCCTAATGCATATATTTTTATTACATATATTACATATAAATACATATAATTATTACATATATTACATGAGCATACTCGTGATCAGCAAGATCAGTTAAATAAATTTTTATTTATTTGGCTTTTATAGCATACAGTGTAAAATACATTAAAATCATTTTATGACATAATGTGCTTGTTAATGCTATAATACAAAATAAGCTTACAAGGGTAAAGCAACAAATAACATTTAAGTCCATACAAGCAAGAAACTGTAATTACCGGTGGTGGCTCCTACATGTCATTTGGTTGTCTGCTGTATCTGTTAATCTGAAATGGGTGATTTAGTACATTTGCAGGATTGTAAAACTACACATGTGAACAAATTAACATGCTGCCCAGGCTTCTACTGGATTCCCGTGGGAAGAACTCTGACTGTTCCAGTGGGAGAATCAACACCCTATTATAATTGAAAGATACAGATTTACCAGATTTAGCAAAAGAAACTGTGTTTACATGGATTTAACCGATTGCACGGTTTAAGCCTTTACTAATAATACAAATAAAGGTTATAGGTATATATTTTAGGCTGATAAATTGTTGTGCCCTAATTTAAAAAAAAAATAATAATAAAAAAACAATACTCTTTATTTTATTATTAATGAAACTTATTGTTTTAGATAGCAAAATAATATGGGAATATGGGGATGAGGAGATAACAATGTTACCATGGGTTAACAGTGCTAACACCCATCCCCTTTAATTGAGTACTCTTGAAATGGTGACTTTTACCGAAGTCTAATTTCACATTAAATTCAACACTCAACATAACAAACAAGGAATGATACTAATCATTAACTTCAGTAAAACACATAAAAATAACACCATTAGAATGTCCAATCTGAATTTTACTTCTATTAAAGAAGCCTTCACTTGATTTTCTTGCCAGTGTTTCAGATATTTAGTTGGCATCAGCATAATAATAAAACATGGAAAACATTATTAAACACAAATGAAAATGTTGTATCTATTAGCATATTTTGTGTGCAAAATGTTCCTAATGTATTTCTCCCTATTCCAAATTGTATTTTTGTTAGAGACTGGCAGTCCGAATTACTTCATGTGCCAGTAATTGAGTTCAATGACTAAACATTTACTACATTGCTTTTATAAGCTTGAACTACATTTTAAACAGTATCCTAATATGAATGTGAAGCTAACTTAATATACATTTTTTTTCTCACTTTATTTTATTATTATACATTTCTAATCCCATACACTGCCCCCGCCCATTGTTTCTGGAATAAATCAGAACATTTAATAACCATTGTTACAGTATAATGTTGAAGTACGCAACTTACAAGTAATTTTAATTGTTCCAAGTGAAACTGTACTCCCATGGATAGCAATATGAGTCCTTTATCTTCATCTTTTAACAATATCAATTTATTTATCAATTATATTGGTATTTCTTAAGTCTTTAGCAGTGTCCTCTTCATTTTTTATATAAGAAAGGTTCCACTTAAAAATATTGAGTCAATTGTGCAGTGTACAGTGTTATCTTCATCTAAGTATTTTTCCAAGCTTGAGTAAAAGAGAGATGTTTAGACAAATTTATCATAAAAGTATACTACTATGAAAGCTTTCTTAATCCTTTGAGTGCCAACATCTCTGTGAGAGATTTTCGAAATATCGATAAAAATGCCAGCATCACTCACAAAATGTTATATAAATTCAAATAAAAAATGTGTAAAAAAAAGATTATATTTCCTATGTATAAGGGAAACATTACAGGGCATGATGATGAATAAAAATGTTTACTTGGCAATATCTACAACTATTTTGACAAATTTACTTGGCACTCAGAGGGATAATCTCAAAATTAATGACATATACACAAAATAAATTTAAATAAAACCTAAATAGTATAGTTGAGCAAAAATGTTAAAGAGTTACATAAAGTAAAGTACAACCACTATCTGAGATGATCACCGGGGCGTGGCTGTACACTGACAGGCAGAAGCAGTCCTCAAGACCATACAGAGAAAAAGGGGACTCAGCGGGACTGGAAACCATTCGCCAATATAGTGCATACAGAAGTTATTCACAGCCCTTTGATTTTCCACATTTTGTCATGTTACAGCCTTATTCCAAATTTTCGCAAATTTATTTTTCCCTTTTCCCCCCTAAAATTCTACACAAAATACCCTATAATAACATGAAAAAGTTTTTGCGAGATGTTTGCTAATTTATTCAAATTGAAAACTAGGAAAGATCTTTCTTGAGATGTTTTTACAGCTTGATTGGAGTCCGCCTGTGGTAAATTCAGTTGATTAGACATGATTTGTAAAGGCTCACACCTGTCTATATAAGGTTCCACACTTGACAGTGCATGTCCGAGCACAAATTAAGCATGAAGTAAAATGAAATGTTTGCAGACCTCTGAGACATGATTGTTTTGATGCAGAAATAAGGGAAGGTTACAGAAAGAAATATCTGCTAATTTTGAAGGTCCAAATGAGAATGGAAAACATTCTGAACCAACAGGACTCTTTCTAGAGCTGGCGGGCTGTATAAACTGAGTTATCAGGGGAGAAGGTTCCTATTCATGAAAATGACCAAGAACCTGATGGTCACGCTGTCAGAGCTAGATCATCCCTCTGTGGAGAGATAAGAACCTTCCAGAAGGACAAGAATCTCTGCAGCAATCTAGCAATAAGGCCTGTATGGTAGAATGGCCAAATAGAAGCCACATTTTAGTAATAAGCACATTGCAGCCCTCCTTGAGTTTGCGAAAATGTACTTCAGACTATGAAAAACAAAATTCTCTGGTCTGATGAGACAAAGGTTGAACTCTTTGGCATGAATGCCATGCATCATGTTTGGAGGAAACCAGGAATGGCGATCACCAAGTCAATACCACCTCTACAGTGGGAATGTTTTTCAGTGGCAGGAACTGGAAGACTAGTCAGGATAGAGGGAAAGATGAATACAGCAATGTAGAGAGACATCCTGGATGAAAGCCTGCTCCAGATGCTCTTGACCTCAGACAGGGCAATGGTTCATCTTTCATCAGGACAACAACTCTAAGCATACAGCAAAGATATCAAAGGAGTAGCTTCAGGACAGCTCTGTGAATGTCCTTGAGTGGCTCAGCAAGAGCACAGATTTTAATCAGATTGAACATCTCTGGAGAGATCTGAAAATGGCTGTGCACCAACTCTTCCCGTCCAACCTGATGGAGCTTGAGACGTTCTGCAAAGTGGAATTGGCAAAACTAGCCAAAGATTTACAATCTTGTGGCATCATATGCTGTAACACAATTTGTCCCACACTTGACACTGCGTGTCAGAGCACAAACCAAGCATGAAGTCAAAGGAAATGTTTGTAGACATCTTAGACACGATTTTCTCAATGCACATAATTGCTGCCAATGGAACATCAGCCTAATACTGGTCAAAGGCTGTGCATAATTATTTATTATAAATGATTATTTTTAATAAATGATCGAAAATGTCCCAAAAACATATTTTTTTTCACGTTAACCGTTATCTCACAGTTTGAATAGTAAAATATAGTGGATTAAAATGTATACATTACAATTAAAAGGAAGTATGAAAAATTTAGAAAAAATGAAAAATACACTAAAACAGGATAGTCTAAATAATTTAAACTGTTGCAACATTTGTTGACCTTCACTAGTTACCCCATTTTCAGTACAACTGCACTTCACTGTAATCATTAATCAGCTGCAAATTCCTCACATACAGTACTGTATGTATTCAAACTTATCTACCGATCCTTTCCATTCTCACACCTTCCAGTTCATCTTTAGTCTGAAATTAGCCATACTCATAAATGTTAATTTTGAAAATACAAAGCGTCTCACACATCTTCTCCCCCCTCATGTGCACCATGGCGCACTGAGCCATTTGCTGAGATACGCAAAGATTACTGCTGCTCCGTCCATGTATATAATCTATCTATGATAATTGCTCATGGTAATGGTATCCTCAGATGATATCCAATTGGCCCCTTTAAGCCAGAACAAACTGTGGCTTATCTGTGACTTCTCTGGAACTGTATTTCACCTGCCTCAGACAGACGAAACAAAATCCCCAAAATAAGTCCTGTTTTGATGCAAAATAAATATTTTGACTGCAAAAAAACACATCTTTCACTCAACCTATGTATTATTTTAAGAACATTTTGTTTATTTTTATGGTTGAGCTACATTTCATATATAAAAAAAAATGTATAAAACCTGTTAAAACATGTTTTTCACACCCATTTCTTTATATTGTACTTTACTGGATTAACACACTCCCAATGTATATATTGAATTTATATACTCAATTACCTTACAAAATTATTTTTATGAACTATTATACATTCATTGCCTTTTCTATATATTTAATGAAGTTTGGATTGTTCATGGCTTCCCCTGTTTGGTAAATGGTGCCTTTTAGCATTAGCGGTGACATTACATAGAAACATAGAAACATAGAATTTGACGGCAGATAAGAACCATTTGGCCCATCTAGTCTGCCCCTTTTTTACCCTTCAGGTAAACTCAACCCTTTTTAATCCTTATTTCTTTGTAAGGATATTCATATGCCTATCCCAAGCATGTTTAAATTGTTCTACTGTCTTAGCCTCTACCACCTCTGATGGGAGGCTATTCCACTTATCCACTACCCTTTCTGTGAAGTAATTCTTTCTAACATTTCCCCTGAACCTACCTCCCTCCAGTTTCAGTGCATGTCCTCGTGTTTTATTACTTGTTTTCCTTTGAAGAAAATTTCCCACCTGTACTATGTTAAAACCCTTGATATATTTGAAGATTTCTATCATGTCCCCCCTTTCCCTTCTCTGCTCCAAACTATACATGTTAAGATCTTTTAGTCTATCCAGGTAAGTTTTGTGATGTAGGCCATGAACCATTTTAGTTGCCCTTCTTTGTACACTCTCCAATGTATTTATATCCTTCTGAAGATATGGCCTCCAGAACTGGACACAGTATTCCAGATGAGGTCGTACCAATGACCTATAAAGTGGCATTATTACGTCTTTTTTTCTGCTACTGATTTCTCTCCCTATGCAACCAAGCATCTGACTAGCCTTCCTCATTGCTTTGTTACATTGCCTCCCTGCCTTTAAGTCACTTGAAATAGTGACTCCTAGATCTCTTTCCTCCTCAGTAGTTTCCATTATAGTACCCTTGATACTATACTGAGCCTTTGGGTTTTTGAGTCCCAAGTGCATAATTTTGCATTTTTTAGCATTAAACTGTAGTTGCCATTCTCTTGACCAATTCTCAAGTTTACTTAGATCATCAGTCATTTGATTTACCCCTCCTGGTGTGTCTACTCTGTTGCATATCTTTGTATCATCTGCAAAAAGGCATACTTTCCCTTCAATACCATTTGCAATGTCACTGACAAAGATATTAAAGAGCACTGGTCCAAGTACAGATCCCTGGGGTACTCCACTGGTAACATGTCCCTCCATAGAATGCACTCCATTTACGACAACTGTCTGTTTCCTATCCTGCAACCAGGTTCTTATCCATTTAATTGTTTTATAATCCAATCCCACACTTTCAAGTTTATTTAGCAGCCTGCGATGTGGGACAGTGTCAAATGCCTTACTAAAGTCTAGATATGCCACATCTACAGCCCCCCCTTCATCTAGTATTTTGGTCACGGAGTCAAAAAAGTCAATGAGACTTGTTTGGCATGATCTCCCTGCAGTAAAACCATGCTGTTTTGGATCCTGTAAGTTGTTTAATTTAAGATATTCCACTATTCTTTCTTTTAATAGTGTTTCCATTATTTTCCCTACTACTGATGTAAGGCTCACTGGTCTGTAGTTACTTGCTTCTTCTTTGCTTCCGCTTTTGTGCAGTGGAACTACATTTGCTTTTCTCCAGTCCTCTGGAACTGCACCTGTATCTAGTGACTGGTTGAATAAATCTGTTAATGGCGCTACCAACACATCTTTTAGTTCTTTTAGTATCCTTGGATGCACTCCGTCTGGCCCCATTGATTTATCCACTTTCAGTCTTGAAAGTTCTGTTAGGACTTTCTCCCTAGTAAATGTACCTCCATCTACCTTATTTTTATAAATGTCCTTGCAACTTAACTGTGGTCCCTTCCCTTCTCCTTCTATAGTGAATACAGAGCAAAAGTAATTATTTAGCTGATCTGCAATTGCCTTGTCTCCCTCCACCAAATTCTCAGTGTCTGTCCGCAGTCTTATTATTCCTCCATTTGATTTTCTCCTTTCATTTATATACTTAAAAAAAGTTTTGTTTCCTTTATCTACCGACTGAGCCATTTTCTCCTCAGCTTGTGCCTTGGCACGCCTGATCACTTTCTTAGCCTCTTTGCGTCTGGCAAGATACACTTCTTTGTCATTATTATTTTGAGTCTGCTTGTATGTCCTAAAGGCCATCTTTTTTGCTTTTACACTAGTTGATACCTCTTTTGTAAACCACACTGGCTTCCTTTTCCTGGTACTTTTCTTAACCCTTTTGATACAAAGGTCCGTTGCCTTTAGTATTGCACTTTTTAATTTTCTCCACCTCTCCTGCACTCCTTTCAAGTTCGTCCAATCCGCTAATGAGTCGCTTAAACATCTCCCCATTTTTGCAAAGTCAGCCTTCCTAAAATCCAACACCTTAGTTTTTGTGTGACTGGAGTTGGACCCTGACTTGATACTAAACCATACTGCTTGATGATCACTGGATCCCAGGTTCTCACCCACATATATGTCTGATATCCTGTCACCATTTGTGAGTATTAAATCTAATATTGAGTCTTTGCGAGTAGGCTCCCTCACCAATTGCTTGAGAGAGGCTCCCTGTAGGGAATTTAGAAATTTGCCACTTGTAGATGATCTTGCAAAAGACTCCTCCCAATTCACATCAGGTAGATTAAAGTCTCCCATGATTATGACTTCTCCCTTTAAAGCCATTTTAGTGACATCAAGCAATAGGCTCCTGTCCAAATCCTGCCCCTGGCCTGGTGGCCTATAGATGACCCCAGTACGAATAATGTCCTTCTCCCCCATTTCTATGGTCACCCAAAGGGCCTCAGTTTTTTCTTCAATATTTTGTATTAAAGTAGCATTTATGTTTTTCTTTACATACATTGCTACCCCTCCTCCGATTCTTCCCATTCTGTCCTTCCTAAATAAATTGTATCCTGGTATAGCTACGTCCCAGCCATGGTTCTCATTCCACCATGTCTCTGTGATAGCCACAATGTCTAGGTCATCCCTTGTCATTATTGCTATTAGATCAGGAATTTTGTCTCCTAGGCTTCTAGCATTTGCACACATAGTTTTAAACATTTTGCCTGTGCATCTGTTATTCCTAGCCATGTTCATACAGTACAAAATTGAAATCTAAAGTTGAAATTACCTGTTTGATGATGTTGTTCAATGTCTGTTTTTATTTTTTACTGTTCAGAAAAGCTGCAGGTCACTAATTCTAAGAATATAGTGAGTCTGTTCAGGTCAGGCTACACCTGAACACTAATGGCCAAAGGAGATAATTTGCACTGTGTTTGAGTAGACATCAGGCAGAATGCAACACTAAACTATGCTTCACTGAACAACTTCACCAAACAAGTAATAACAATTACAAACAATTCATTAAATCAGAACTTTTCAAATCATACAAGAGTTTGCATAACACAGAAATAAAGAGAGCATATTGGAGATGAATTACATACTCTTGAGGTATCACTGCAGTCCATGTGTGTTTTTGTTGATTTGTAGTAGTTTGCCTTCAGTTTTCCTTCGGTGCAACGCAGGTATAACGCTTGTAGTTATGACTCTGTTTTCCCACTTTAAAACGGTCCACTTCAATACAGGGCCACAGCTAAACTATGGCCACAGCCTATCCGGCCACAGCCGTATGCAATGAGAACTAATATACTCTAACAATGCCTTCTTCCCAATTTCCAATAATTGGAAGAATCTACACCCTCAGTCCCCACCCCCTGCTATACAGAGCAATAAAAGTGGCTTACAAAAACAGTTCTGGCATTCCAGGATACTATATCTCTTTTAGAATAAAAAATACATGCCTCACTACACACAGGCAAGGTACTGTTGTTATTTACACAGATCAGATATTTGGTTGAATTTACCTATAAGACAATCCCACACACAAGGGATGCAATGTTCTGCAGTGTAGACACTTGCTTGCAAATGTACCCAATAGAGTTCAAAAGCATGTGGATGTTACAGCAGAGAGAGATAGTCTGCACGTATGCCTGTGACAAAGTTGAATTTACCTATAAGACAATCCCACACACAAGGGATGCAATGTTCTGCAGTGTAGACACTTGCTTGCAAATGTACCCAATAGAGTTCAAAAGCATGTGGATGTTACAGCAGAGAGAGATAGTCTGCACGTATGCCTGTGACAAAGTTGAATTTACCTATAAGACAATCCCACACACAAGGGATGCAATGTTCTGCAGTGTAGACACTTGCTTGCAAATGTACCCAATAGAGTTCAAAAGCATGTGGATGTTACAGCAGAGAGAGATAGTCTGCACGTATGCCTGTGACAAAGTTGAATTTACCTATAAGACAATCCCACACACAAGGGATGCAATGTTCTGCAGTGTAGACACTTGCTTGCAAATGTACCCAATAGAGTTCAAAAGCATGTGGATGTTACAGCAGAGAGAGATAGTCTGCACGTATGCCTGTGACAAAGTTGAATTTACCTATAAGACAATCCCACACACAAGGGATGCAATGTTCTGCAGTGTAGACACTTGCTTGCAAATGTACCCAATAGAGTTCAAAAGCATGTGGATGTTACAGCAGAGAGAGATAGTCTGCACGTATGCCTGTGACAAAGTTGAATTTACCTATAAGACAATCCCACACACAAGGGATGCAATGTTCTGCAGTGTAGACACTTGCTTGCAAATGTACCCAATAGAGTTCAAAAGCATGTGGATGTTACAGCAGAGAGAGATAGTCTGCACGTATGCCTGTGACAAAGTTGAATTTACCTATAAGACAATCCCACACACAAGGGATGCAATGTTCTGCAGTGTAGACACTTGCTTGCAAATGTACCCAATAGAGTTCAAAAGCATGTGGATGTTACAGCAGAGAGAGATAGTCTGCACGTATGCCTGTGACAAAGTTGAATTTACCTATAAGACAATCCCACACACAAGGGATGCAATGTTCTGCAGTGAAGACACTTGCTTGCAAATGTACCCAATAGAGTTCAAAAGCATGTGGATGTTACAGCAGAGAGAGATAGTCTGCACGTATGCCTGTGACAAAGTTGAATTTACCTATAAGACAATCCCACACACAAGGGATGCAATGTTCTGCAGTGAAGACACTTGCTTGCAAATGTACCCAATAGAGTTCAAAAGCATGTGGATGTTACAGCAGAGAGAGATAGTCTGCACGTATGCCTGTGACAAAGTTGAATTTACCTATAAGACAATCCCACACACAAGGGATGCAATGTTCTGCAGTGAAGACACTTGCTTGCAAATGTACCCAATAGAGTTCAAAAGCATGTGGATGTTACAGCAGAGAGAGATAGTCTGCACGTATGCCTGTGACAAAGTTGAATTTACCTGTTGGAGACAAGGATAGAGGAGGGGTCAGATGAATCAACGCAGGTATAACGCTTGTAGTTATGACTCTGTTTTCCCACTTTAAAACGGTCCACTTCAATACAGGGCCACAGCTAAACTATGGCCACAGCCGTATGCAATGAGAACTAATATACTCGGTAGCTGTAACATTATCATTATCGGTAGCTGTAACATTAGTGTTGAACATAATGATACCCCTTTAAAATAGTTACATGATCAAGCCATGTCAAAATTAGCAAAAAAAAATCTTCTAGTAGTAACTGCTCAGAAATCCATCCTACTGTACAAGTATGGATCAACCTTGAACCTCCGTCATTGCATTTATTTTAAACAAAGCTGTTTTATCTTTTTTTAGAATTGAGTGTGCAGGAGTGATGCTAGAGAACATTCATAAAGTAGAAAAGTTCTTTGATGTGTGGGAGAGTTATGTAGCAATCCAACTCTATAATATCACAAATGCACAGATCATTAACCAACACAATAAAAATCCTCTTATAAAATCCCTGGGGGTGGGGAGACGAGCACAGAAATAATTTTCTTTTTTCTTTTATCTTATTGTGTTTAATAATTGTTTGTTGTTACCATGAGACACCTGATAATATAATGTCTTACCTGCATTTTAATGTGATATAACAGTTTTGTGCATTTGGATACAGTATATTTTCTTTTGGTTCTGAATCTTAATATACACGCAAGACACATGCGGATAATTGCCATGTAACAATTTTGCATTTATTGTGTTATGATTTATTTATTGTGTTATGATAATATGTACACATTTTCAATTTACTGCTGTACAATGATTGTGACACACTGCTTCAATAAAAAGTTAGTCACATGAAAAAAAAACTTAAAATGGCAGCTATATTACTAATGTACTGTAATATATATTTTTACGTTTTTGGTAGGTAGGTTATGTTCGTGATTTAGGGATATTGTTGTAATTCAGGGTTTATAGAAGAAAATTGCTTTTCTAAGTATAAAGTATATTTATCTTATATATATACTATTAAGAATGCATTTTTTTAAATTTGTTCCTTGTAAATTATTCTAACAACTTAACAGCTGCATATGTAATTATTTTCAATCAACAAAATTATATAAAAAAAACACCCTGTCATTACTAACAAAGAAAAAAATTTGTGTACCTGTGATTTTCTACCGTCGCTTCATTAAACTAAAAGCTTGAGGATTTAACTACGTGGATGCATGTCTTTTTCCCTAAAAAAAAACATTCAGTAAATTCAGAACATTCTCTAAATTTAAAAATGCATTTAACATGTAAACAAAACTATGGGTAATAATTATCTTTTGGAATTAAAGCAAGCTGTTCAACCTCATGTAAATCTGATACATTTGCATTTTGCATGTCCAAAATTAGCTGTGTACTCAAACAAAACTTCCCATATTCATTAAATGGGGAAAAAAGACAAATTTAATGGATTTTCTTTAACTTCATGAAACTCCAGATTGAATTTTTTCTTGAAGTATTATTTGAAGGATTTAACTGTACAGTTAATAATGTAAAGTGCATTTATGTACAGTATGTATAGGTTTCTGAAACAACTTAACAAATTAAAAATGAGTATATTCAAAGCTTTACTAAACTCTTATGACACATATCATTTTAGATAGTTTGGTATAGCTTTGAATAAGTATAGTTATTTTTAGTTATTCAGTTATTACAGAAATCTATACAGCCAAAACCTAAATGTACTATGCATTTTAAAGCAAAATTAGAGTGACTTTTTTGGTGTAAGCCTTCTTGATATATAGAAACAATTCCACTTTAAGGGTTCTTATCTATTAGAAGCATTTTGTCTCTGCTTCAACCCCATGTAAACAGATCTGCTCATTGAGCGAATTGATTTTGTTGCCAACCATACTGTCCATACTTACAACATTGTGATTTATGTGATGACTGGACCTCAATTCTTTTTGGTGGTTTGGGCCCCACCATCATATAAAGCAAAATGTCAGTTGGCATGGACTGTATATTTCTCATTGAGATCAATGATCCTTTTGAGCAGATCCATTCATTCCAAATGCTGGAAGCAAGCAAACTAGAACTGGAGAACATATTTTCTAGTTGATTTTAACGCTGGACACAAGCAGCAGAAACCACAAAATAAATTGCAGACAAGGATCTTGTCACTCAAATCTTACATGAACATTATCAAATATCAGAATATAAAAGGCTCAAACAGATAAAGGACTCCTTACTACTTATTTGCCCCTGTTATTTTTAATGTTTACAAGAAAGCTTTACCTACAGTATTAATAGCAGTTGATATTTCTCCTCATTACATGATCAATACTGTATTTTGTGGCCATGTTTTGATTAGCATTTATTAAAGGGTATGAGACCAGATATGGGATAACCTCTTCTGGGTTGAAGGCAATAGTGTTTAAAAAGTCAGATTTTGGGGTAACAGAATAAAAGGTACAGTTTATTTTAAATTATGTTACTTTATAGTGAACAAAAATAAAAATTGCAAAAATTAAGTCTACACTTTTCTGGCAGCTTACAAAAATCAGCCCATGAGTACAGTGTCCAAAGTCCATGTGTTCTGCTAACACATACACTTTATCTGTGCAACAGCCCCCTACACCTTCAGTTAACAAATCCCACCACTGATCTCATGCATAGTTGTGTTGATTAGCTGTTTGCATGAAGATTTGCAATTAAAACCACAATATATATCTGAGGACTTGCAAGTGTATGACCATGGATTCCTCACCAAAGCAGGCAGCACCCACAATTCAAATGTTAAAATTCATTATTATTTTTTTACCGGAAAAGGGCAAGTAACTGATATAATATAAACTGGTTATTAAAAAAAAAAAATAGGTAGAAGGTTCAATAATACCAATATCCTTATATTGATAATAATAAAATTTTGCATCAAGGTAGAGCATGGCATTGGAGGTGTTCGATGACACCATGGCAGTGGGAATATTGTGACATGTATAGAGACAATTCTTGAGTGATGTACAGTGTATCATGCATAATCAGATCTTTTTATAATGGGGACATTTGGATTTTTTGATTGGTTTCAGCCCTTGGAATAACTTTATTTCATAAAACCAGAACATAAATTCTTAACTAGGTAAGCCATTTTTACATTATATGTTTATTTTGTTTGAAACATAAAGCGAGTCCTAAAGTCAAGCAAAGCTTGTTGAAGACCACTTATTCCACTAGATATTTAGGAAATTAGAGACCATAGCAAACTATTATGAAGCACAATATCCTACTGATACCTGCAGACAAATCCCAGTGTGCAGGGTGGTGTCCATTGCACACAGAGCCTGATAATCTGTCTAGTATGACCAGGCCTATTGTTTCTACAGTAAATAAAATGTGGTACTTAAGGACTGTTTAGAGTATGCTTCTGTTTTCACAGGCACTAAAGACTGATACATTTTAAACAAACCCAGTTATGTTTGGGAAAGACAAATAGGATTTTTGATTTTCATCATCTCAACACTCTAATATAGTTAATGAATTTGTATGTATCCTTAAACATATTAAAATGATTTCTGCTGTATACATACTATTTAAATTCCATCTGAATATATGGTATGTAAAGAAATTTAGGTTGGTTGTCTACTGAAGTAGTATCCATATGCTGTAACTGAATTGTTTTGATTTACTAATGTAGGGATAAAAACAAATTCAGAATGACAAGATATCATTTTTTTATGAATTCCATCTAAAAAAAACAAAATACTTAACAATTATTTTGGGGGGCAAAACAAGCGCCAAAACATGAAGTTATTGAAGAACTAAATCCAAACACAAAGGGCCATGCACATCTTTGCCAATCAGGTCTATTTATATCAATTGTTCTTGCTAATATTTTTAAATAAATGCACAATGTGATTTAGAAGTCAAACGTATCTTACAGGGTATTTCACCAATAGTGCAAAATGTGAACATCTTTTAAAACAGTAGTACTGTTTTATTTAGAAACCACTGGTAATTGGCACTACTGTATGGAATATATTAACCAGAATGCAATTAATTGTACATACTGAAGCATAATATCAAATCATTAACAAAACATCCTCTGGTAGGGGTATAGTGATACGGAGAAATTATATTATACAAAGCCCATTATAGCTAGATAATGAAAGCAACAGTTCTAAGAAAAAAACTGGTATGTAATGGGGGAAAAATTCCCAAAGTTAGGGGTAAAAACAATTACAGTAATAAAAAAAAAATCAAAAAGTTGGGGCAGGCATAATTCAATCATAGTTTATAAACAAAAAAATGTTACTAAGTTACAGGTAACAGAGGTACATAAGGGAATGGCAGAACTTTTCTGTATACAACCACAATATTCTAACAGTGGTTCTCAACCTCGGTCCTCAAGTACCCCCAACAGTGCACGTTTTCCAGGACTCCACACAGAATCACAAGTGAAATAATTAGCTCCACCTGTGGATCTTTTTAAATGTGTCTGTGAGTAATGAGTGCACCTGCCGGGTGACCTGAAAAACATGAACTGTTAGGAGTCCTTGAAAACTGAGGTTGAGAACCACTATTAAAGACTTTCTTTTATTTATTGTGCAAAAGTTAAATTGTTTAAACATTTAGACATTTTTCTTTCAACAGTTTTTAAATTGTCAATTAAGCTATTGGGTTTAATATTTACTTATGTAAAATTTGAGTCCCTTTCTAAATATATATTTTAATATATACTGTGTAACTAGAAGATGGCAAACCGTATACAATATTTTGAGCTTCTGCCACAAGACAATCAACTTAATTAAAAATATGGCTTTGTTGTGACAGATTAAGATCAAGCTAATGAGAGAACATCAACACAATCAATACTCTGCCATCCCTTTTGTTTAAAAAATATATATATAAAAGGAAAACAGCTGCCTCAAAGCGAAACATATCATCAGATTAGCATTTTATACACAATATTATGCAGATCTGGTTTACAGATGATCTAGCTATTCTGGGTATCTTGAGGTTATGCATTTTAAAAGATTATCAACTTACTACAATGAAATAACAATAAACCCCTGCTTGTATTTATTCAACTTGTATATGTGGCATGTGAATATAAACACAATGAAAAATATAATATGCAAATCGCTTTACTTTTAAAAATCAGAACCTAGAATCAATTTAACACCTCCTCTATTTTACCTGTGCATGCTGCAAGCAAGTTTTAAAGAGCACACTTGTTAAACATTCGCCCAAACTTATGCTGGCCAAGCCCCATAGGCTCATCACACTTAAGAGATACACTATATTGTTGTCCTCTCATACACGTTATATACATACACCTCAAATATTGCTTAGAGTACAGTGAAAATATAGTGTAATGTGCGGGTTTAGATTTGCTCGGTTCTTAACACCAAAATTAACGTAAGTCCAATTTTCATGATTGTATTGGCTATCCAAAACATATGACATCAGAGATGCCAAAAGATTCCTTTATGAGAGAAATTCTACATTTTAAACCAGCACATCGGTTCTAAATGCATCAGAAATATCTAATAAGGTAACATAAATATGTACATAATAAAAGCCTGGTTCCGCTTTAATTTTGATAAACAACAACACTGTAACTTCAGTCTCTCACATGCTGGGGTGACCCAGCATGTAAAGTACTGCCCCACAATGCCAATGCAACTATAAGGGTGGGCCACCATTTTTTGCATTGACTGCATGTGACATCATGCAGCTACCCCCTAGACACACCTGCGATGTCTGGATCTGTGCCCACCAAATGCTGCATCAATTTCCCTTCTACTGTACGTCTGCTGCTATTGCTCAGATTCAGAACGCATCCTTTTGGGATGAGTTTGCACTTTGAGGTTCCATCCATGCGCACTGCGGATGTGCAGAAGTGCAAATATAAGATGTATATGATCTAAATGTTGCCACCTTCAAAATATTCTACTTGGAACAGAATCCTTATGTTTATAAGTGAATACACACATTTTAACCCAGTATGATAATTCAAATGGAACTGGCCTCTGCCAGCATGCCAGCGTGACCCATCCATAGCACTGGCGGAGGCTGGCAGGAGGCATGGCTGTTGGACAGGGATATATGAGCAGCTTACTCGCTTGTCTAAATCCATGTCTGAAAGGCGGCAGGGAGCGGGCGATTCCCTGCCAGCTTCCGCTTCTTGGAGACAGGCCGGCTGCCTGGTTTCCATCAAAATGGGGCGCATGAGCATCTCATGCGCACATCCTATTCTTTCAGACTCTGGCATCTGGTGGAGGGCAAAGAGCTCTGAGAGCGGCTCCATATGTATTTTTGAATAGCCTGTGAGCCACACCAAGTTTACAAAATGTATATGATTTGACTGTATATGTATATGACTGATGTGAATGTTCAAATATTCTCTGTAAAGCGCTGCATAATATGTATTCGCTATATATAAGAAACTGTTAATAAATAATAATAAATATGATACACCGTGCTATAGATTTTTTGGTTTTGTACCGTGCTCTGGAAAGAGCTGCTCCAGTAAAAAAAAGTTAGGGTTTTGCGTGCTAGGAGCGCTAGGTGATTTATCAGTGAAAAAAAACAAGATAAGGCAAAACTAAATAAGAGTAAATAAAAAGGAAATGAACCAATACAAATAAATAAATAAAAATAAAATAAATATAATGTATAAACAATAAGTTAAAAAAAAGAAAAATATCTGGATACAAAAGAATGTGACCAGTTTAAACTAAAAGTTGCTTTGCAATGTTTACACTACTTTGGAGTGGTGGAGTGTCCATCTCCTAACTTTCCCTGCTATGTGGCTGAGTTACCTTTAAGCCACGTGTCCCTTCTCCAGTCCTGGAGATTGACAGCTGGTATTCGAGCGTGTCTATTGCCGGAGATTGTACTTGCGGCAATATGCTTGCGCCACAGCTCCTGCTGCAGCGGGGTTCAGCGTGGTGCTGGGTATTGAGGCTAAGCCAGTGTCCTGGCATACCTTCACTCTGGGTGGGCGCTGCTGATTGCGGGGGACTTCTCCAACTGCTTCAATGCGTTTCGTACCTGTCGGGTCTAGACATTTTGGTGCACCTCCATATTCAGACAAGGGATAAAAAGATAAAGAAACATGACTCAGTGGTGAAGGGGAATGGCCACAATATAGTACCGATTCACAATATACCACACAGCAGTGTCTGTTGTTTACATTATCCCACAAAGTAGTACACCTGAAAAAAGTTATGCCAGACAACAAAACCTTACCAACACTGCCAAACCATAGAACCTCTTATAAACATGATGCCACACAGCAGGACCTTTTATAAACATTATACCAGACCATAGTCCCTTAAACACGTTACACAACCGTAAGCACCTTGTTCATAATCCTCCTAATTTTTCTAATGATTCCTCATCATTATCATCATCATCATTCCTCCAGATCTACTGTGGATCTTCAATCTTAGTCCCCTCCACGCACACAGGGAGCTATGGTACTGTTAACCTAATTTCCCTTCCTCCTCTGTTGGACCCCACCTTGCCGACTCTTCTCTAGACAGTAACTCTTAAGTTATACTGCATACAAAGACCAGGTTGCAGGTGCACAATTCAAACTCCTAATTTCTTAATAATAAACATTGCAATAAAATTTTAAATTTTTAGTGAGGTTCTTCGCATAGTTATTGCTGTAACTACAATGTGACTATTTTTAAACATTTGCAGTTTATTTAGTGTGTATTTATTATTTGCTGTTGCATGCTTTTGTGCTTTCATGTACATATTCTTACATGTCTGAAATACAGTATTGTTGGCATTCTTTACAGTTTCCTGGGGAAGTAGTCAGTGGGCAGTTGATTTCCGGACTGAATGTTGACAGTGTGCACATGTTTATGGTGGCTTCAGTGGTGTAAGTTTGTCCCAATTGCCCGGAGGCAAGATGTATATTGGTGCCCCCCCATACACACACACACAATCTTATATGAAGTATATATAAAATGTATCTTATGAAATAAAGATATATATATATATATATATATATATATATATATATATATATGGATGGGGGGGTGTCCAGAGTGCGCTCAAGTGATACCACTTAGCCACAAACTGATAGTCCCAAATAGATGTGATCCTGAGGTCACGTTTATTCAGACGGAGTATTTGTAAACTTCAGAAATGGAACCGAAGACCTCGAATATAAAAAGCAATTATTTATTGGAATCTCAACGCGTTTCGTCTACACTACTTCATCAGGGGCATGGCATGGCCTAATACGGCCAGAAATCCAGAAAACAGTGGCAGTAATGGACAATGTTCCTTTACACGTACAGTCAGTTAACATCAGTGTGGGTGGAGACGGAGAATAAAGCCAAGGATAAAAATCCAAGGATAGGTATCCACAAACAAGTCCTTCAAAGGTGGACAAGCAGGTGTATATAGCCAAGGGGGTGAGATCCAAAAATGTGGATATAACCTACAGGCTTGGAGGTAAGGACTTCCTTTCTCACACTCAGTAAAAAATAGTAAAATCCACAGTAGGGGAATGTGGATGCTTACTCCACTGCAACTGGTATCACTTAAACGCACTCTGGACACCCCCCCATCCGTGTATTCTATCTTCTGTCTTTCACTAACAGGAGAGTCGTTCCAGAGGTGCAGCTGGTCGAAAGACCGATTCTAGCGCAATTCCTGACCATATTGTTATATATATATATATATATATATATATATATATATATATATATATATAGATAAAAAGTGAGAGAGAGAGAACATATATTTCAGAACTCAGCCGCAGATGCTATATTAATGGCTTTCAATTAATGAATTTAAACTCACAGGGGAGGAGAGGTGACCACTTGGGAGCAGGAGCCCGGCGTCAGATGACTCCATTGCCTCCCAGAGTTTTGCCTCAGGGTGGCTTACTACTGTATATATGGTCAGTCAGTTTGTAGTGTTGTTTGGTGATTTAACTACCTGTTCAGGTTTTTATTACCAGATGGGGGCTGTTTGTTTGTGATGTCTGTGTGTGTGTGTGTATCTCTGTATATTTATGTGTATATATGTATACACCCTCAGATTTGTCGTGTTTTTTTTTTTCAAGAAATGCTGCAATATATTCATATGTATTGAAGTGGAAATTCGCATTTAATTGACCCAGTTTTCAAATAATTGAAGATTATTTACTTAAATTGTGCTTTCATTGAAGAACCTGCCCTTAGCAGTGCACACAAAAGTGCACACTGCGGTTATTCTTGCTACCAATGGTGGCCAAACCTTGCTTTTCATCATATTTTGGCATTCTTTTTTTGAGAGATATTAGCTCCTTTGGGGAGCCAAGTTTACACCTGCACACTAATATTTTTAAGGTACCTAGGAAGGTTTTATATCCCCAGAATATATCTTTTGTTATTTGTGGGGGTTCTGTTTCCAACAGTCAGAGGTTATTATAGAATATACAAAAAGAGGAAAGGGACTGTTTTCGGGAACGCACAAGAAGAGGTTTCTTTAAAATTTAACTTTTAATGTTCAATATTCTAAGACTCCCTTATACATTTTTTTATGGGAGGTAACAGTGAAATTTATAAGAATTAAAAAATAAACATATAGACGTACATACACATGAGATGCTGTTCATGTTAGGAGATCTATAGGAGTTGAAACACCTTTTTTGCCACCTAGCATAAAATATTTGGCAGGTGATATTTAAGTGTTTTGGGTCTTCCTGCTACAATAACAACAGGAATACCCAATAGACAGAAAAGCCCCTATGTATATTTTATGAAGTATGAGACACACAGGAATATACTATAGATGGTGTGATACACACAGGAACAAGAATATTTGATAGGTGGCAGTTAAGCTATATGCTTGCCTCATGCACAGTATATGGTGTGGTCTGAAACACAATTTTAATTGGACCAATTTGAACACTGACACATTTCCCACTAAGTACTGGATATTCTGCCCCTGATAGGTGGGGATAATAACAGAATATAAGGGCTGTGTAACAAACTCCATATTATCTCATGTGGAAACTACTAGCCCGGATTCATTATATAATAATAAAGATATAATCCAGGGCTGGTAAACCCTCCATTACCGACACCAATCTATGCTGAATAAATTAGACATTTTTCAGAGTGACATCAATATTTTAATACACAATTTTCTTTCTTTATTATCACCTTGATACACAATCTGTGTATGTACGTCTATATGTTTATTTTTTAATTCTTATACATTTCACTGTTACCTCCCATAAAAAAATATATAAGGGAGTCTTAGAATATTGAACATTAAAAGTAAAATTTTAAAGAAACCTCCTCTTGTGTGTTCCCAAAAACAGTCCCTTTCCTCTTTTTGGGCATTCTTTTTTTGCAAGATGTGATATATGTTTGGGATCATAATCTTGCTGTCAGGTGAACCCACAGCTGATAAGGCATGTGCCAGTCGAAATGGCGTGACACTTTAAGATGCTGTGATAGTGCTTTGAGTACATTATTCCTTCTATTTTCACCAAAGCATAAATGGATCCTTTTCCAACACAGCCTCAGACCATGACACAACCTCCTCCTTGCTTCACTGTAGGCTCAATGCATGCTGGGAGCATGCGCTTGCCTAGGACCCACAGACAAACTTGCGCCTCTTTGACCCAAACAGCTCAAACTTCAATTTGTTCATGAAAGAAAACTTATTCCATTGCTCTGACAAACAGTCCTTGTGCGCTTTAGCCCAGAGTAACCACTTCTTTTTGTAAATGAACCTCAGCAATAGTTTACGGGATGCGATATACCCCTTTAACTTGCAGCTTTAATGTGGTGCTTGACAGCAGTAACTGACAGTTCTTCTCTCCTGTTGTCATTAGCACAGCATGGATTTTGGGGCTGTATGGAACATTTTCCATCTGCTACTAATTGTAATGTATTTGTCATCTTGTTTTGTTGCCACACAAGGCTGTCCAGGTCGCCTGCGGTCCTGCACACCGTTGGTTTTGTTATGTCTCTTCAGAGTCCACTGCATCCCACCAAGGGAAATCTTCTTTTGTGATTTGTCATAAACTAAGCCTGTCTTTCACAGCAATGATGATCGTTCATTTTTTTAATAACTCCTTCCTGGGAGCCATTATTCATTACTGGTCATAATCACAAATATATAATATAATGGAAGAGTGGCACTGAAGTTCCTCAGCTCTGATTCCAGTTCCGGATGAGAACCAGTCATGCAGCTGACATCAGTGCACAAAAAAAATACCTCAACAGAAGCAGGGGAGGGTGGCACTTGGCAGGCTGTTAAAGCAAGCTGCTGTTCAAAACAGGATAGTTGGTCCTGTATAATAACAAAAAGAACAAGTGGAAGAACCACAAACCATTTAAAAGAGATTGGATTGTTTTCACAAATGTGTTTTTAATAATAATGGTGATATAAAACTTAAGCGCTGATTAAAACATCATTATTGCACATATATTAGTCTAACATAACATCTAGAAAGAGGTGGAGATAGTCTGTTCCTCTATTGCCTGTGGGACCTTAATCATAGTTCCTTGTATGCCGTTTAGAGACTGAAAAAGTGTATTACCGCTTCTTTGTAAGAGAGTGATATTGACCAGTTGACGATGATCTCCAGATGTATTGGGTGGTTAATGCTCTTAGGCAAAAAGAGCTGGCTGTTATCCACTTGTGGAGAGAGTGCTGGTGACCACCCATGGTGTCCATATGATGGAAAACAGGTCCAGTTCAATGTTGTAGTGGAAGGCTGCAATCGGCTGATTCCAAGGCTGATTCAGACTGCAATTCTCCAGTAATTTGGATGTACAATGGTGCAACCCAATTTACTGCTAACCCCTGGAAGCTTTTTCAAAGATCAGTGCACAAAACCATGTGACATTGCTCACAAGTTTTGAACAGTTGTGGGAGATCATATACTGTTCTGTTGTAAATTTAATTATCTAGCAAGTTGTAAATATTGATTATTTTACGAAAACTATATGCTGATATGATATGAATGAGTGCAGACATCCCTTACAATATTATTTTGACCTATTTATTTGCTGCAACCATTAATTACATCCATCTTTCCTTGAAAATAAACACAAATATGGTGGTGTATTGAAATTATATATGTACAGTATGTGTGTGTCTGTAATAAATATATAATTAAACTACGTATGGGGTGGTTCAGAAATAAATTCAGTCAATGTATGGCACTGTAATATAAATCTATTATATAGTAAATGGAGACAGCGTAAATCCAACGTGTCTGGGACTGTCATATAAGAGGTTGATCAATCAAATGGAGGAGAATTGGTGCTGGGGGTAAAAATGTGTAGATGGTTAATAAACTGGCTGCAGGATAGTGAACAGAGAGAGGTTACAGTGCATATTCAGGCTGGATACCAGGCTAGGGCCTCTTGTATTAAACATACTCATTAACAATATAGGTATGTGACTACTGAACAAAGTTGTCACCTTCTTTATGACACAAAACTGTGCAGGGTGATCAGAAGAGACAAAGATGTCGAAGACAAAACTGTACCTATATGTCAGTGTGTCGGCTTGTGTTTGGTAATCTAATGCACAGTTCATAGAAAAAGGCTATGACAGCATTGCAGTGCGCAATGCCTACAACAAAGTTGAGAAATTAGACAGAGACCGCTTATTGACTAATAAAACCAAACCCACTGACAGCCATGACAAATTCAAAATGACATTCATCACCAAATATAACACAGAAAACAGACGCTTACATAACATACTGAACAGACATTGGTTTGGTTGGTAGAAAGTCACCTAAAAGGATGTGCCAAAGATTATTTATAGGAGACCGATAGAGGTTTCTTATTTCAGCAGTGCATGCAAATACTGCAAACAAAAGGGTACCATCACAAAGAAAATAGACTCATTCAAATCAGCAGGGACATTGTAAGAATTTAAAATAACAGAACTTATTTCATGTAACCACACGGGAGAAATTTATTTAGCAAGCTGCCCGTGTGGCTTACAGTATGTGGGAGGACAATCAGGAGACTAAAAGTTGGGACAGCAGAGCATATTAGGTACATTACAGTCTTTCCAAACCGTTTTCACCACAAAAAAAATCCACTAGGTCTGTCCATCATAGGGATTAGATTAGTACACAGGAACTGGAGAGGAGGTGACTTCATAAAAGCCATTAATACGGAGGAACTAAAATGGATCTTCACGTTAAGATCCATGACACCCAGAAGACTGAATGCTGACAATAAAGTCGGATCCATCAGTAATTACTGAAAGACCACACATATGATCTGGCCCGGCAGGGTGTAAGACTAATATGTAACAATAGGTCAGCAGTCACAGCAACCATAACCAGACACATCTACTCTGACCCCACTTAGGGCAATCTATTTATCCCCCCACCTTGGTTTATCCATCATCAATCAGACTTAATCCAGGGTATAACACATCTATCATCCCCCTTTCTTAGGCCACTGGAAACCGAATGCACGTCATTTGCACACTCTTTTTTTGTTATACTCTCCATATTTGCATTTATTTCTGGATTTTCACTCATATTTCATTTAAATTTATATCAATTCATTCTATCCGATCATTTCCCACACCAGACTCCCCCTTTCTTCCATTATTACTAATTCTAACTCTCTGCATGTGTTACATCAGCCCCACCTGCAGTGCATATGGTTTTGTCCATTAGAGAGTGATTGTGCCTTTCCGAATGAATCGGAATAACCCCCTAAATAAATTTAAAATAAGGTTGGACAAGCATTTATTGGTTAAAAACATTCAGGGGTACAACCAATAATCATACTTTGTCCAAAATTCAATCAAAATACACAATTCATATATAGGCATATAACAAATAGACCTTACCTTCTAACCAAAAGTTGAACATGATGGACCTACATCTTTTTTCAGCCTAAACTTCTATCCAACTATATAACTATGTAGGAGTGCTAAGTGACGCCAGACAAGGGGAGCCATGATAGTTACAACTTCCAGCTGCAGAGCTGATCGTGCATAAAACTGTGCCACTGTCACTGAGTTGGTCCAGTCTGGCATTCCAGGTCAAAACCATTCTGATTTTTACCTAATCTCCTTTTACTCTAATAAGGGATCCCACATTCCTGAGCACCTTATTATAGTGGAAACCAGTATAGACTTCGATAGCATTTTGCCTAATGCTTAAATATGTATTAAAAGGCAGCAAAATATCAGCTTTGCTGTCAGTGGGGATTGCAGTCAAATCCTTGCAGCAAGTAATACATTTTTCGGGGGGAAAGTGACTCAGTTTCCTCCACTCAGGGCACAAATGTGGCTGATTTCGCTAATTTTAAATTAAATAAAAAGAGCCAATTATTTATTACCTTGGCAATCCACCAGGTCACTCACAGGAATATCATACTGTATTCAACAATAATTACCAAGAATAATATTACAAAAGTTTGGTGTTTATCATTTAAGATTATATCTTGAGAAAATGTACTGTATGTGTTACAAATTGAACATATTTAATGCATTGCTGTATCTGTATGCTAACAAGATAGAAATATATATATGTCATATTGCATTCACTACTGTATTTGTCACTTTCATGCACTTATATGTAAACACTCCTTCTCTCTACAGCAGCCGGGTTGTCCCGTGGAGCTTGAAGTGCCAGCGTATCACCGCATCTCATCATGCGTTCCACGCTTCCCAGCCAACATCCTGGCTTGCGGTTCAAGTTGTCTCCAGGAAGAGACCTCATGTCATTTCCGGCGCCATGCGACACGGAAAGCACCAGGGAAGCCCGCGCTGACTGCACAGAAGGAGGGGCGGTGATTCTCACCTTACTTAAGGTAAGATTTTTTATGTATCCCCTATTCACTGTTTAATCACCTTGACAAAGGGGCGCATGGTGTCATACTTTAATACAACTTATTTGAAAATCCTCGGAATGCTGCCTATTCTGTTATCGTCGTTGTTATATATATATGTAGATAGTTCTGTTAGGGCGGCACACACATCAAAATTCACCATCTGCTGGGGTGCATAGATTCTCAGGCTCCTAATCCACCTTCATGGGAAGCCATACACAGTCTTTGAAATTTTTAGAGAACACTCACCAGGCTTTTTGTAGAAATAGATAAAAAGGTAAACTTTAATCCAACATCAATCACAAAAGATAGGTCGACATTTCGGGCATCACACTGCCCTTTGTCAAGACGTACACAGGGTTAATAATCGTGATGACAGTCTATCCCCACATGAGATCTCTATTCTCAATATTTGTTGCCCCGTCTGTTAGAACACAGGCGTGGAACGCAGAAAAACATGGCTGTGCGTTCCACAGAATTTCACTATAGAGAGCCAGTTTGATTCAGCCGGAACGCGGAAGTGTATGCGTTCCAGGACACGCTGATGACAACTTGTTTACAGCGTGAGGGGTGGAACGCGGAAGTGCGGCACTAGCCGGCTTATGCGCTCCAGATAGTCAGCGTGGATCGCTGATTATGACTGCTCCTCTCTGCTAACTTAGGTAAGAACGGGCGCAACTGGTTCTATGATTTATGCCAATATACACTGTTAATTGCTGTTTAATTGCTGATGTATGTAGAAGCTTATGTTGATTGGCAATATTGCACCCATTACCCTGACAGCTCTTGTGGCCACTAATGAGTTGATTGACAGCACCCCTTGAGCACTGGTATATAAAGGCAGTTTGGGCCTTGGGGAGTAGGCCTGCTGCTCCCACAAGTATCTGTTGACAAAGGGCAGTGTGATGCCCGAAACGTCGACCTATCTTTTGTGATTGATGTTGGATTAAAGTTTATCTTTTTATCTATTTCTACAAAAAGCCTGGTGAGTGCTCTCACTATATATATACATATATATATATATAGATATATTCATAACAATAGTCAATTCTGTATGTAAAGGTACTGCAGAATTAGAAAAGTCTGCTGTGTTTTGGACCCAGCAAAGAATTACAATACTTCTACCTTTTGATGTATGAAGGTGCTGGAGACATGAAAAAGAGACAGCTCCTTGTTCTTAACTATTGCACGTAAATGCACCTGAGGGTGACATTTTTCCTACTGTGTGCGAAGACTGCAAACTATATCATGATGCTTTTCTAAAAACAAATCTCAACTTTAGTTTTGATCATGGAAAATAGTTAAGAATAGCAAAAATGTAGTAATCAATTTAATATGCTAGACATACAGTACTGTACCTTTGCTTGAAATTATTTACAAATGTGTTAGAGATTATTGGAAAACAAAACTATAACAATTCTGATCGTGTTAGAAAAGTTTAAAAAAATACACAATATTATTTTTTTATTTTTTTAGCAAGACATACATGGAGAAACTTTATTGGAGAATATCTATTGAATTATCTTGATACATAAATAATGTTTTTGGATATTTAAAAACATTTTTTGATATCTGGAAAGGTGTGCCTCAATATGTAATTCCACTGCAAAGATTGAAAACTGCAGGGCACCCTTCTGCACAGCAAGATATGCCCTTAAAACATAGCATCACCACTGCTGTATCAAACTTGAATCGGTTTGTTCTTTCTTTTTCAGCAAATGTATTTTGATGCTCCTATTATATACAATACTTAGTGCTTACTCTGAACAGTACTCTGCAAAACTCCACTCAAGCTATAGATGGAGTGCAGCTCATGCTTACAGGGGCTGGCGATAGAATTGCCAGTCCCTGACAGCCGTTGGAAAGGGACGTGTGTACATGAGATGCTCACATGCCCCATTCTGATGGAGCTCCCAACTTCCATCAGCTGCCTCCCCAGTCCCGATTGCCAGACCCCACCACCTCCCTGAACCCCCCTAACCCTGCCTGTCTCCCTGAAGTGGAGATGGGCAGGGTCACGCTGCCCAGCTACCGACTGACTGGGACGCATGTGTATGTGAGATGCTCACATGTAAAAGTCTACTGGATTCCCTCTCCATCAGTGCTTGCCAGCGGGGACATTCTGGCGAGAGCTGGCAGTGAATGAGAGGGGCTCCATCTGTAATACAAGCTTCTAAAGCTTTGAAACCCCATATTCTTTGGGGGGGGGGGAATCCAATTATAAAACTTAGGGCACAAGGTGGAACCAAAAAAATACAAAGCATAAAATAATGTGTAAACGCTGCAAGAAGTTTATCATCAAAAGCTTAATTCTAAAGAGTAAATATAGTAGGAAATAATATTTAAAGAAGAAACCCACTAAATGATGAAAAGATTTCATATTCTATGAATGCAGAATGCAATAGAGAACAATAATATAGATTTTCATTACACACTGAAATGTATTATTTATAAGTAACAACAAAATGCATAGAGCACCATAGAAAACAGTAACAGCCTATCATAGCATAAACCGTTCTTGTCCTTGGCATACAATTAACAAAAACTGTCTCATGATAACCCATAAAAGTAGTTCATTATATTGTATGATGAAAAGGACTATTTACTGCTCAAGCTTAATGTCATTCCATATATTAGATTTCAATAATGTATTTCTTCAGTATATTGAAATGATGACATACTATACTTGTCACATTAAAATGTTGACGATTGAGCATGATAATTGATATAAAAAACTGGATACCATGAAGAAAATCTACAAAGAATCACAATGAGACCTATTTATACACAGACATTTATACCTTGTTCTAGGAAAACTAGGCATCTAATGTTAGCAGAAAAACATAAATAATGGGCACCATAAATTATGAAATAATGCACAATATGTAAAGTACTCTGGCACCTACAAAAAGCAAGACCTGGAATATTACAAAAAGAAAAAACCCACAGGTATTAAGTATTTATTTCCAAATAACATTATTATGCAGTATATGAGGAAATAGAGAAAAAAAATAATGTTTAATTATATAAGCCTTGCACATTATTACAATAAAAGATATATGCAAAGCCAGATTTTAACAAAAAATATAAATTTTAAATTAAAACATAAGAACCTTGAAAGACCCGGAAAACCAAGGCACACTTATTTAGATTTAAACCCTAAGGGTGTTTTGGCTGCTGCTAATGTCAAACTTTACAAACATGCTTGAACCTTGAATCAATAAAGAGATTGGCTTGTTCATCTTGTCCCTTCAATACTAAATCATGTGTCAACATTGAAAGCTCAACATTTATGTCTTTACCCTTAACATATATTCTGTGGTCCCATTATCAGACAAAGTTGGTTTTGCACTTGCGCTGCCTGATCTGGATTAATCACCCGCGAACCACACTGAACAAAAGGACACCTGGGCACGTTTTAGATGATGTAATTCAAATTTTATATAAGAAAAAGCATATTATAAAGATACACATACACATAAAAATATATAAATACACAGATAAAAGGCAGAAACCATAAATCGAAAAAATGGGTTACTCATATGCAGATGAGGCCCTGAGGTAAAAATAAGCTGGAATAGCCAACACCAAATGGGTCACGTATTGGATGGTAAAGCGTGGTTTCAGGAGCACAGTCTATGTCAATAAGCGGTTAGCATCAGCCAGACTGTTAGTAGCAGGGGATGAATGGGTTAAGGGGATAGGGCAAGGTAGAAGCCAGAAGCACTTTGTAAGCTGTTATGTGGGAGCTCAATGCGAATTGCCTGTTAAGCGCATGTAACGCCAGGTGGTAAGTGTCAGGTAGCGCAGAGTCTCCTTAGAAATATGCTCACCCTCCTTGATGGTTGGACATGGAGGGGCGGGGAGCCCGATGACAAGTGGCTCGACCCGCTGCACGATGTTTGCTGGCGTCCTTAGTTTGTATTCCAGTGGGATGCGGTATTTAAACCGTGAAGCCGGCTGGCTGGTGTCTACGGCTGTGCATGCTGAGGGAGGCTCCGGTTTGAGCCGGGGTAAACGATCCGTGACGCTCGCTCCATAACCACATGATTGTGACCTCACAGATGGGTTGGCGTTCAGGCGGATATGACGTCGACGCGTTTCGTTCCCTAGCAACGGGAACTTTTTCAAGACGGTTCCCATTACCAGACACCCTCAGGAGGTCATTCTGGTTGACTCGCAAAGCTGAAAAATTTGCAGATTTGCGAGTCAACTAGACACCGCCCCACACGGTGAAGAAATAATTTGATGGTTGACGGCCATCAAATGATTTCTACAGCACTCACATATCTCAGTCACTCTCTAATGACTGAGATTTGTGGTGCCCTGGTATGGGAAGAGGGTAGGCAGCTGCCTGCCCCCAACACCCACGTCACAGGCGAATTACCATGGGAATGCCCAGCATTTTCATGGGGATGCCCATGAAATGCTGGGCGTTCCCATTGGTGTGACCATGCCACCACATGCGCCCTGCCAGCACTGCTCCATGCAAACAGCCAGCCTGTGCATAAGCGAATATGCGCATGTGCAGTTCATCACCATTGCTAACTGTTGCGAATTTATAATGGCGAGTATGAACTTGAATGACCTTCTCAGTCTTAGATTGAAGAGTATATCATATTCTTTGGCTGTCTTGGATAAATTGATTAAGCTCTACAGTGTGTTTTCTCTTCCATTTTCTAATGTTTCTATAATAGCAGTCTCATACTGAAACCCAAATTTGACTTTATGTAGTTGTTCACAATGAGGTACAGTTTATTGAAAGTGCAGGATCTGCAGAAATATATAATTCTATTTCAATGTCTGCTGGATTTACCCAGTCATTGTTTGCCTTGTCGTGTAGTGTTTATGGAACTGCATACACTGTACATTTACCAGACATTTTGATGGGCGTTCTACAATATCTGGGTCCTTTCCTTGTGTTTTCTTCCTATTGCATTTGTTTATTACTATTGTGTACTGTTAACAGATTTTGTATATACTGTATGCATTATTTTACACTTTGGAGAAACCAATACTACAAATGTCCTGAGTGCAACTCGCCTCGTCGCCAAAATACTGGGACACGAATGTGAGATGCTCACACATCCCAGTCAGATGGAGCATCTCTACACCAGCGATTTGCCAACGGGGCATTCTGGTGATTCCCGGCACTGCATCGGTACTGTACATCTGAAAAAACAACATTAATCAGAAATGTCATCACTAATCCCTATCTTATATCCTTTATTCTGAGTAATGATTATACTCTAAAACACCAAATGTGAAAGAAAGAAATGAAGAAAACAAAGAAACGTCCTTGGGCCCAGGTGTATTTCACCAACATCTTTCTCAATACATCGTCTGACATTCACGGCAAAACCACTTCACAACAGAGGTTTAATCATATTTTTGGAACTGAAGGGATGTACTCCTTATATTTTTTACTTATTTATCACTTCATTGTGTTGTACACGGTTTCACTGATTATAACTCACTTTTTTCACTGTATCATTATATATTTTCTTGTGCCACTGGAGAACGTCAATTCCAATATTTTTTTTCTATATTCCTAATTTTGGTTTACAAATGTTATTTTAATATGTTTTATTGATGATTTTTTTATTGTTTGAAATGGTTCTCAAGACAATTTTGTGAAATAGTTCAGCATTTTAAGTCGCTGGACAGTCCAATTTGATTTACTCATCAGATCGAAATTTCCTTGAGGCAACCATTTTTTGCAAGAATAATTTACTTTATTCCACCCTCATTTAAAAAAAACACCAATGGCACCACCTTCTGGTACATTACAAGCTATTACCTAAACACCATGAATGAAAGTCTACCAATATCGTGGTTTCGACTGGTATTGAGGAACAACAGGATGGCTGATGACCAAATTATTGAAATGTGGGCCTGTTGTCTGGAGCAAGGATATTCATTTTCCTTAATTAAAAGCTGTATGCAGAAAGCTCAAGATCAGTTTGACAAGAGTTATGTCTCTAAAAGGTAATAATTTGATCCTAGTAGACTAATGTTTGTCTAAAAAATACACTAAATACATAGATATAAATATTGCATTAACCGATTGGTTCTATGAATTCATACATGGTGTGATTAATTAAATTCAGTGCAGTGCTTCCACTCTTTCTCTCTAATGTTTAAGTCTACCTATGAAAAGTAATCTCCTCATCTGGAGTGAGTGATAAAGAGGCATTGACGCGGGCACTAAATTTCAAGAGATAAACTTGAAACCCACAGCAATGTTACAAGAGGGCCGAACCTTAAGCAACTATTGATGTGGTTGACCCAACAACCACAAAAATGAAATGCTTCATAGCTCCCGACGAGTAACAATGGCTGATTGTGGTGCTCAGATTGTACTATCTGCAGATAAATGTTAAAAAGGTCTTCATTCCCACATTAACCTACAGGCAGAAAAAATAACCTCCAATAGAGACTATCATCTATATCTATATATGTTATTTACATCCTCACTTGCCAATGTGGATTGGTCTGATGGGGGGGTGAAAACACAATGTTTCAATAAATGCATAGTAAATCATCGCAGTTCAATCTGATTAGCACTAGTAATACATAACACTGATAAGTCTCTTGCTGCCCATTTCATGCAGCACAATCATCCTTGTGTCAAGTTTAAAATGTATGGTGAATGACCATATTCCACTATACCAGTGGTTCCCAAACTGTGTGCCTAGGCTCCCTGGGGTGCCTCAGGACACTTGCATGGGTGCCTTGGGTTGGTGAACCAGGATCAATTCATATTATTAATGGTCAATGTAACAGGCAAAACTAGTGCTGGTGGCTGCCAATCATGATATATGTAGACGAACAGGAGCAAATCCTGTCCCTCACCAGATAACTGACATATAAACACAATGCAATTACCGGTAATTAAAAAAAAAAATTCAAAATTTCTCAATAAGAAACATTTGGCTTAGGGGTGCCTTGAAAACATTTTGATGCTCTAGGGTGCCGTGATTCAAAATAGTTTGGGAACCACTGCACTATACTATGACTTAGGCACTGTGGTCCAGCGAGGACTAAATAAATGTAATTAGTTTTTTTATTTTTTGTTTCCATTTTTTATCCTTTGTTTTTATTTATAGATTGTTTGTCTTTATTTTTTTTAATGTTTTGGATTTTAGGTAGATATTGGTATTGTTATAGACTATATTTATAGTATTTTTTCTTTGATATTGATAATATACAAAAAATATTGTTATGAAGCGGTACCAGTGCTATATAAAGTAATTTATGCATGTATTTCTATGATAAATGGTCGATTTTTATTGAAAATAAGGTACTTGTGTACTATCATGGCGCCCATCGCATCGCAGACCATATCGCATGCGATGCTCCACAATGTCATACAATTTTAAAATTGTATGGCATTGTATATGGCATACAATGCGATGGGATGCAGTTATAACTTGTATAAGCACCCTAATGGGTGCTTATAATGTTATATGCACCCCCACGCCCCCCCCCCCAAGTATAAACGTGAACCCTGAAGCATGGCGAGCGCAGCGGTACGTGTCCCACGACCTTTTCATACCCCCACTATCCACGTCGGCGTGGAGTTGATTTTATAAAGTGTGGTGAGCCCAGCGAGTGGACGCGCAGAACTTCACAGGTATACGCTGCGCTCGCCACACTTTATAAAATCGACTCCGCCGATGTGGATAGTGGGGGTAGGAAAAGTCGGGCGACTAATTATCGTGGGTGCCGTGCTAGTACACAAGTACCGAAAACAATTAGAAATCATCTACAAATTAGTACTCATCTATATGAGTGCGGTAACTTTCTCCACAAGCAAGCATAACATATTCAGCTCCTCTTTATGTTTTTTTACATAATATGATTCTTTAAAGATAAGCGCCAGAATTATAGACCTTTCTATTATGAACATGTAAGGATTAAATTGATCTTGCTTTTTAACTATTTGTGGTGTGTGTTCAATTATTTGCACACACTAATGTTAAATAAAGATCATAAATAAATTTAATTTTGTGAATTTGAATATTATTGATTGCAATTTAAACCACTGCTAGTGTACACTGAAACATCAAAATAACCTTAAAAGATCCTTTAAAATATACCTTTTCATTTTAAAGTCCTAGAGTGAAGTGCCATCCTTCTTAATGCTGTTATAGCTGGTGCCGATTAACCATAAAACCGGGCATTATTCCAATTAGATAAATAGAAAAAAAATAGAATGTCTAGTATGTAGTTAAATATTTTCAGTTTTCTTGTAGAGAACAGTCCCCATGTGTGATAATAGCCATCCATATCTATAGCATTAAGCACATGAGTGTTGGGAGAAATAAATTCTGCTTCATTAATTGTATATAAATTGTTGAAGGTCAATATATGTGTTTTTTACGGAGTGCCTCTTGATCCTTCAGCATGTAACTGTGTGGAAAACTAATAAAGAATTAAGTGACACAATCAGAGTCGCTAAAATCACAATTGAAATTGTAATCCGTACACGCTATAGAAATAGGCTAGAGATGGTTACATATTAACAGTTCCAAAAGTAGTAAGGAAAGAACAGAGACATTGACCTTTATCAAATGTGAGAACAATTGAAGAAATGCTATTATTTTTCCTAATGCAAATATGCATGACAATCCACTACATTTTCTGTTTTCACACATGAGCACTGAACCATGACTTACAATTGGCTATTAATACTGGAAGATTATCTGTCATGAAATATTGGGATTCCAACCTCCCTCTTACAGATGTATACTTGTACATCAAGCCTCAATATGTCATATACTGTAGTGTGAGATGTATGGGTCAACTCAACTGTTCTTAGCAGTTCTTACCGTAGCAACTGTTTTTGTTCCCACCACATTGATCAGACAGAAAATCTGTACGTGTGTATGCACATATATACCAATCAGTGACTTTTCAAAGCAAAATGTAAAAGGGCAGTCATTTTAAATGCAAAACCAGGTGTGGTTTGTAGTTTACAGAATTTCATTTTTATATCATGATATAGCTGGATCCATCTACTAGCTGTCATTTAGTAAATATACCAGTGGACAATCTGTTAAACCATACTCCACAGCATTAAAAGACTGTTAAATTGGACATTCTGGAGTACTTTTACAATATACCAAATGGATGCAGTAACTAGTAGATCTTGAGAACTTGATCATTAATTCCAAAAATGTGGCATTTTGCATAATTTATGTATGCATTATTTTTCTATCCCCCTATTTATAGTAGAGAATGAGATACAGTACATTGTTCTGATTCTGAGTTATATGAAGAGTTCACTTATTCATAGGTAGGCATATTCATGGTGTATCGTATATGCAGTTTGCAATTGTTTTCTACAGTGCATATGCAGTTTGTAGATATCCACAAGATGAGACCACATTTGGACTTGTGTGCAAGTCATAACCAGTAAATATCTGGTTATCATTATAGCACATGCAGCTTCTATACACTCCTGTTCATTTACCTGAAATGGTGACCTACATAGCTCATAGTTGCAATCATATATTTCATTATCAATGTAGGTTGACTATATCCCAGTTGAACCTGGTCAAATCATTTTCCAAAACCTAGTTTGTGTATATGTCATATATTAAAATATAATAATTCAGTTTGCAGCTAGCATTTCTATTTTATAGTACAAAATAAAGAAATCCCATAAAACGAACAAAATAAGACTGTGGGATAGATGTCATAGGGTGCGAGGTTTGTTCCATAAATTGCACTATGTCCCATGGGTCGAGCGTTGAGTTTTCTCTCAGGGAGTCCGCAAAATCTTATAAACTGAAATGTGCTTTAAATTATGAGAAATTGCTCAGTTTAAAAGAAAGGGATCAATTTGTCGCCTAAAGTCACCTGAGTTGTATCTCAAACATTCTATATAAGTCCCACCATGGCCATGTTGTGCTTTGGGAAGGAGACAGTGAAGGAGTGGTTGTTTTGAGCTAGTGAGAGGGTTTTTTTTTTTTTTTGCTACCAGGTATTGCAACTCTGTCTTTCAGGCTGAGAGGTAAGGGGGAGGAAGTGATTATCACCCACTCTCAGAATGAGGAGGTAGGTAGGAGAGGTGCAGGTGGAGATGCAGAAGACATTGGAGGAGGATGAGGAGCTTGATGTTTCTCTACCTTGGAAGACAAGCACTGTGTGTAATGTGTACTTTTGCAATGGTGAAAATATTACACTAGTGTGTGTGCTATGGTGTCAGCTGTATGACTGTGCGCCAAGAATCCAGTCACCCAGCTACTTAAGAAGGAAATGTGAAATTACTGATGCCATAATGCTGCATTCCCAGGAGAATGCCCAGCATTTCACTGATGCCATAAAATACAGGATGTTTCCCTGCTCCGGCATGCACAAACCCCCACCATCTGACACAGGGACAAATTTGGACCCGAGCGAACAGTACTGAACCGGACCCTTGCTGTTTCTCTCTTTTTGATTTTGTATCTATTTATTTATTAACAGTTTATTATATAGCGCACACAGATTCCGCAGCACTTTACAGAGCGTAGTTATGATCAAAAACACATAACAAATTACAGTACAAGAAAGTTTAGGACAAGTACATGGTTAATATGGATAGTTGCACCAGGGGACAGGACACTGAAGCAATTATCAGGGTGGCAAAGGTTTATATATTCTAAGAAAGGCACATAAGGAGAGAGGGCCCAGCTCGTGAGAGCTTACATTCGAAAGGGGAGGGTTAGACAGACTGGGGTGACACAGAAGGTGAAGAAGTGAGCTTAAACAGGTTAGGTTGAGAGATTGTCAGGTTTTATACAGGAGGGTGGGAAGAGGTCAGCTTAGCCTTAATCTTTAATATTTTAAGTCTAAAAAAGCGCTGGGTCATCCAAGAGTAGACAGCAGAGAGACAGTTGGAGATATGAGTGAGGATAGAGGGAGAGAGATCAGGAAAGGATCGGTAGATTTTAGTATTATCAGCATAGAGGTGATAGTAGAAGTGAAGTGAGCAAATAAGCTCATCCAGAGAGGACATGTAGAGATTGAGAAGAAGAGGGCCAAGAATAAAATGTTGGGGGACACCTATTATCAATGGAAGAGCAGGAGAGGTGAAGTTTCCAAACAGACAGTGTATATGCAAGCAGAAAGAGTAATAGTCAAAGTTTTAGCAGTTAAGAGTTGCACTTATGTTGATTGTAGTTTCCTTCAGTTTCTGTCCAGGCTAAGTCTAGGCTGACAGTATACGGTTGTATATTCCTACTTAGAATCTTCCTACTTTGAATTCTGACTAAATTTCTAAAGCCAGATTTCTATAGCCAGCCAAGGCTTAGTCAGCCTCCTATACTCTAATAAGTACAGTAGGTCTGTAAAAGCTGTTTCTAACTTAAATAATTAAGACCGCACCCAATGCACCTCTCCCACTAGAGAAAGTGAGCAATAAAACTGAGATAAGCAAATGGTGAGATGTTACAGACCATGTCCAAGTCACTAGTCAATTTTAAGTCACTATCTAATTTAAAAATAAATTTGTACATTTACCTAAGACAATGCAGTATACTAATCACAGTGATGCTAGTTCAAATATGACTGTTGCATGAATGGTATTTTATCTGCAATATTTTCAGTACATCCCACATACAACTGCTATACTAATATTGCTACTGTATTTTGTGTTTATGCTTTTATTTGTTACATATATTTACAATTTTAGTATATGTGGCTCCTTTGGATATTAAATTAACTATTATTGGGGATATGATTTAACTATTTAAGTGCCTGATTCAAGTATCACTCTAAATCTTGTCCTCCAACCCAGTAGCCTGCAACAACTCCTGCACTCTAGTTTTCTTTAGTGGTAGGGCTGGAGTTGAGGCTTAGTGCAGAAATCTCAAAGTGGGTAAAGATTGTAACATTCGTGATTTAATGATGAGAAGAGAGAGGTAGAGCTAGACTTGTGCATAAATAGTATTTCAGTGGAATTGCTTGTCATGAATGCTCTATTAGGGAGAACAAACATGGTGGTTCTCATAGGGTAAGATCATTTAGGCAGGTAAAATTGGATTTAATGATACACTCCAAGTGATTGCATTGATGGCATACTGATTCGAAACATCAGATGATATTAAGTTGCATTGACTATAAATATATGTAAAATGCACTGTGTCCATAAAGTTTGGAGCGATGTAAAGCATTTAAATATATTTTCCTTATAAATCTATGTGAATGTAAGTAGACAGTTAAAATATAGTAAAATAAAACAATTGTGGGTACTTGTGTACTAGAACGGCGCCCATCGCATCGCAGACCATAAGGCATACGATGGTATGCGATGCGATGCAATGTTATACAATTTTAAATTGTATACCAATGAATTGTATGCCATTCTATCGCATATACAATGGTATGAGATTTAAAATTGTATAAGCACCCTACAGGGTTTTCCCATGTTAAAGTGGCCCCTGTAAGTTAATTAAACGTGTTGGGTGCTTACTATGTTAAAAGCACCCTCAACAGTTTCCAGTTCCGGCTTCATGCGGTGAGCACCCCCTCCAGAGGAGCTCCCGGAGTGACCCGATCATCTCGGCATTTCACGGCCGCCAGCAGTCTCCAAATACCCGCATCCCGGCTCCCCAGCACTTGGTGCTGCGTATGGGGCGCTTCTTGGCCCCGGCAACCCCGTCCAAGATCCCAACGCTAAGACAGGAGAAATGCCATGTAGAAAGCAACATGGCGCCCGGCATTAATATGCCGCCTTCCTCCCCAGCATCAAAGAAAGTTGCTGCTGCTTCTCCTCGCGGGGACAAACCTCAGGTACGCAGTGCCCTGGACTCACCTCTCACATATAGTGACATGGTTGATGCCATCAAGTCGACTGTGGGACCCTTACTGACCCAGGCAGTGGCAGACCTAACTAACCAGCTGCAGCAGCTCACTCATAGTCACTGACTCAGAACACCACATTAGCAGTCTCTCCCATGATGTGGCACAAGTGCAGGCAGATATGATTAGACTGCAAAAGGAAAATCACCAATTGTGGAATAAACTGGATAGTATAGAAAATGGGTCCCGCAGAAATAATATTAGGGTAGTGGGAATCTCTGAATCTGTAAAGGATCAGGAGCTTTTGAAATTTGCCAAAACCTCCCTCCCCAAGATTGTAGGCATCTCTGACCAATGCTCTGACATTGTCATGAAAGGATCCACAGAATAGGACCAGTGAAGCTATCTGACAACCGTCCCAGAGTTGTGATTTTTAGGTGCATGAACTATTTGCACAAACAAGCTATTTGGATGGCATCCAGAAAAATTTGCCCCCCCCCCCCCCATGTGGGAAAACAACAAGATTTTATTGTTTCAGGACTTTTCAGTAGAGCTTACCAGAGCCAGGAAAGCTTTCGCTCCTATTTGCTCTTATCTAGTGAAATATAAAAATACATTTGCCCTCTTATATCCTGCGAAGTTACGCATATATGAAGGGGATAAATCTTATGATTTCAATGACGCACGTGATGCAGAGGCTTTCCTGAAAGATTGGGCCACAGCTGAAGCAGGGGACATTTCAGATCCCTGAAGTTTCTTCTGAGCTACACAGTTTTTGCATCTAGTTATGTCCTGGTTTATGGCTCTATATCGATTTATGACTCTATATCATTCATCCTTAGATGTTATTTGCTTTGTCCTAATGTCCTCTGTGTATATAGTTCATATTAAAGTATGGTTATTCCAATTGTTACAGCCTTTCGGTTCTGCTGTCAGTAATTTGTAGGCTGAATGTATTTATGTTTTTTACATGTTTAGCCCCGTCTCTCCTATAGCGGCAATGCCCTTAGCCAATGTTCCCTCTAATTTTACGAAGGCTGTGTGCGGCAAAAGATTTTGGCTGTGCAACTGTGGAAGGAAATTAAATTTTTTGTGCGTCACATATATAACTGTAAAATTACGCTCAGCATTTGTGTTAACTTTACTTCAAAATTATATTAAACATTCAAAACACAGCACACAATGTATTTAATGGGTGAAACACATATTAATTGAGTCCACAACTGCAAAAAGGGACCACTGCTGTTTGTGCGCTCCGTTGTAATGTCTGTGCGCACGCTTGTCGAGTTGTGTGCACGCGCACGCGAGCACAGCTTAGAGGGAACACTGCCCTTAGCCTCCTTGTCGGTTTATGCCATTACTAGCATTTTCCTTGATACTACTTGCAAGGGTTCACTCCGGAGCCCTCATCTCCCCATCCTCTCCCTCATTTGCTTGTCATATTCTTCCCCTGACGAGCACCCCCCCCCCCCCGAGACCCTGATACCTGTTCGACTCCTCCAGAAGCCCACCGCAGTCGGCAATATTATGGAAGCTACAGCTTCCAGTTTCCGATTCTTCTCTTTTTATCCCCTGAAGTTCATACTACTATTTCTCTTCTCCCTACCCCCCTAATGGTTATTGCAGAATTGTTATACAGTTCCACTTCATCCCTCCCCAGACCTCCTAGGTTATTCTTTTCCCTTATTCACAGGTACGGCTCATCCTATGTTGATCTAAAGTCATCTTCTTTACAGAATGATTATTACTTCCACCCGATATGGGCTCAATAGATTACCGTATTGGATCCCTCAATGTAGGAGGGTTCCATTCTCCCACTAAGAGATGCCAGGAAACACACCTCACTCACGCAGAAACCCTTAAGCTTAACCTTATTGGTTGGATGGTCCTTGCAGCCGCTCCCTATAACTCTAAATCGAGAGGAGCGGCTATTATTGCAAGAAAATCCTTGCAATTATCTCCTTCTAATGTTTATTCAAACCCAGAAGGCAGAATTGTTAGAGTGTCTATAGAACTTTCCAAGCAGATTTTCAGAATCTGTAATGTTTATGCCCCTAACACCTACAAAAAGACCTTTTTCAAACAGTTACTAACTCTACTTCTCCCACACATTAACGAGAACCTTATCATATGTGGTGATTTTAACTTAATATCCTCTGTTTACCTGGATCGCTCCCAACCCCCCAGCAGATCTATCACGCTCCCTACCTTGGGTATCCCCGCTTTGGCAGCACAGCTCCAGACAGTGGACATATGGAGAACATTACACCCCACAGATAGGGAGTATATGTGCCTTTCGGCCGCTCATTCTACTCTGTCGAGAATCTACTACATCTTGCTGTCGTCGCACCTTTTACCTAAAATATTATGTACGGACATCGAAACTATAGCAGTGTCTGACCATGCCCTTATCTGGAAAGTCATAGTCACACAGCCTTCTACCCCAATCGCCAGCAGACTGTGGCGCTTCCCGACACAGCTGTCCACATCCTCTCCCTTCCGTTCTAAATTAACCGCTGCGTGGCTGTCATACAAGGCAGATAATCTAAGACCCTACCCTATTTTGGCAGGCAGCCAAGTCTGTCTTATGAGGTGTTATAGCATCATATACCTCTTCTTTACACAAGACTCAAGCTCATTCATATATTACTACGCAACAATCCCTCACCAATGCGTATATTCTTTATAAATCTGACCCCTCCGTTGAGAACAAGCTATCTTACCTTACTGCCAAATCTAAATTTGACGACCTAGTACAAGATATGAGTAATAAACATTTGTTTGCAGTTGACTACCGTTATCATAAGTTTGGTAATAAACTGCTCACAAACCTACTTTGTGGCACCCCTCCCCCCCATGGTAGTACACCCTTTGCAATTACCTGACAGATCACTAACCAATGATCCTAAACACATATCAGAAATTATGTCCTCCTTCTATGAAACACTCTATTCCGCTCCAGCTCCTATTCCCACAGATGACACACTCTCTTCTAATTTTGAGGCCAATACCCACGCCCCTCTCACTACTGATTCTTTAAGCCCACACCAATCACCACTACCCCCTTCAGGGGAATCTTTGGACCCTACTTACCCCGACATCTCCTCATTACACCTGACCTCTCTGCTTACACCTATTTCCAATAAGGAAGTGATTCAAGCTATACGCCAGATGAAGCCTTTGAAAGCCCCAGGCCCTGAAGGATACACAGTTGAATTTTATAAGATTCTTCTCCCTCACATAACAGATAGTTTAGTCGCAGCTTACAATCATATGCTTAATACTCAATCGTTCCCCTCTACTTTAATTCAGCCATTATTAAATTAATCCCTAAGCCGGGAAGGGTCCTATCCTATCCTAGTTCTTACCGTCCAATTTCACTACTAAATATAGATTATAAGATCCTTACCAAGATATTGTCCGAACGTCTAAAACACATTCTCCCATCCATCATCCATTCTGATCAGACATGTTTTATCACCGGTCGACACTCAATAGTAAATGTCCGCAAAGTTCTTTCTGTAATTCAACACACTTCAACGTCAGCAACATCCGATAGCAGTGATTTTTTTAGCCTTAGATGCCGAAAAGACTTTTGATATGATCCTCTGGCCCCACCTCTATCAAACCCTGGAGAAATTTGGGTTTCCCCCTCAGTTTATATTTCTCAAATCAGCTATGTATTCAGGTTCTTCCTCCCAAGTATTTTGCAATGGTCATATGTCAACGCCTTTTTCTATTTCTAGAGGCACAAGGCAAGGGTGTCCGCTATTGCCTCTTCTCTTCGATCGAACCACTGGCGATAGCGATACGCAGACACCCCCAGATACATGGTATTGCAATAAAGAACTCCATTCTAAAAGTATCACTCTTCGCAGACGACATGCTGCTTTTTATAATAGATCAAATCACTAGTATCCCGGTTCTGATGGATTTAATTTACAAATTTGGCAGAGTTTCGGGTTATAAAGTGAATATCGATAAATCTGAACTACTACCCCTAACACTAATCTTTCCACACTACGTCCACACTACGTCCACTCTCTCGTCTTTCAAAATTGTCTCTGACAAAATTAAATATTTGGGCATAAATATTCCACCGAAATTATCAGAACTTTATAGTCTAAATTTTACCCCTGTTTTAGCAAAGCTAAATAATTCTGTTACCAAAAAAATGAAAATTCTAAAAGATCCTTTTTTTCTGCTTTAAACTCTAGGTACACATCCAAAATGTATTACTGAGTTGATAGAAGTTTCAATTGGGGCACCCTAACCCCAGCTCCCACCTGCTGTGATCGCCTGTCACCCAGAGATCGCAAATAAGCAACCGGGACCTTCTGTCTACAAGCTACACTGCTGCTGACACGAGCGCCTGCCTAATCTTGTGAGCCAGACACAGAGGACCTGTCTACAAACTACAGGTCAGTGAGGCTTGAAACATCAGTCAGAAAAATAATCAAATCCATATGAACAGTTTTATAAGCCCCGGACCTGTTGTTTTGGTCAAAAAATGAAAATTCTAAAAGTTCATTTTTTTCTGCTTTAAACTGTAGGTACACATCCAAAATGTATTACTAAGTTTATAGAAGTTGTTTCTGGTGCATGGTTTTGAAACCGCAGTCAGAAAAATAATTACATCCATACAAACATTTTTATAAGCCCCGGACATGTCGTTTTGGTCAAAAAATGAAAATTCATAAAAATTCCAATCTTTAGGCTTTAAACTCTAGGTACACATCCAAAATGTATTACTGAGTTGATAGAAGTTGTTTCTGGTGCATGGTTTGGAAACCGCAGTCAGAAAAATAATCACTTCCATACGAACATTTTTATAAGCCCCGGACCTGTCGCTTTGATCAAAAAATGAAAATTCTAAATGATACTTTTTTTCTGCTTTAAACTGTAGGTACACATCCAAAATGTATTACTGAGTTGATAGAAGTTGTTTCTGGTGCATGGTTTTGAAACCGCAGTCAGAAAAATAATCACATCCATACGAACATTTTTATAAGCCCCGGACCTGTCGTTTTGGTCAAAAAATGAAAATTCTAAGTTTCAGTTTTTCGGCTTTAAACGCTAGGTACACATCCAAAATGTATTACTAAGTTGATAGAAGTTGTTTCTGGTGCATGGTTTTGAAACCACAGTCAGAAAAATAATCACATCCATATGAACATTTTTATAAGCCCCGGACCTGTCGTTTTGGTCAAAATATGAAAATTCTAAAAGTTCCAATTTTTAGACTTTAAACTCTAGGTACACATCCAAAATGTATTACTGAGTTGATAGAAGTTGTTTCTGGTGCATGGTTTTGAAACCGCAGTCAGAGAAATAACCACATCCATACAAACATTTTTATAAGCCCCGGACCTGTCGTTTTGGTCAAAAAATGAAAATTCTAAAAGATCCTTTTTTCTGCTTTAAACTGTAGGTACACATCCAAAATGTATTACTGAGTTGATAGAAGTTTCAATTGGGGCACCCTAACCCCAGCTCCCACCTGCTGTGATCGCCTGTCACCCAGAGATTGCAAATAAGCGACCGGGACCTCCTGTCTACAAGTTATACTGCTGCTGAAACGAGCGTCTGCCTAATCTTGTGAGCCAGACACAGAGGACCTGTCTACAAACTACAGGTCAGTGAGGCTTGAAACATCAGTCAGAAAACTAATCACATCCTATGAACAGTTTTATAAACCTGTCGCTTTGATCAAAAAATGAAAATTCTAAATGATCCTTTTTTTCTGCTATAAACTGTAGGTACACATCCAAAATGTATTACTGAGTTGATAGTTGTTTCTGGTGCATGGTTTTAAAACCGCAGTCATAAAAATAATTACATCCATATGAACATTTTTATAAGCCCCGGACGTGTTGTTTTGGTCAAAAAACAAAAATTCTAAAAGTTCCACTTTTTAGGCTTTAAACTCTAGGTACACATCCAAAATGTATTACTGAGTTGATAGTTGTTTCTGGTGCATGGATTTGAAACCGCAGTCAGAAAATTAACCACATCCATACGAACATTTTTATAGGCCCCGGACCTGTCGTTTTGGTCAAAAAATGAAAATTCTAAAAGATCCTTTTTTTCTGCTTTAAACTGTAGGTACACATCCAAAATGTATTACTGAATTGATAGAAGTTGTTTGTGGTGCATGGTTTTGAAACCGCAGTCAGAAAAATAATCACATCCATACAAACATTTTTATAAGCCCCGGACCTGTCGTTTTGGTCAAAAAATGAAAATTCTAAAAGTTCCTTTTTTTCTGCTTTAAACTGTAGGTACACATCCAAAATGTATTACTGAGTTGATAGAAGTTGTTTCTGGTGCATGGTTTGGAAACCGCAGTCAGAAAAATAATCACATCCATATTAACATTTTTATAATCCCCGGACCTGTCGTTTTGGTCAAAAAATGAAAATTCTAAAAGATCCTTTTTTCTGCTTTAAACTGTAGGTACACATCCAAAATGTATTACTGAGTTGATAGAAGTTTCAATTGGGGCACCCTAACCCCAGCTCCCACCTGTTGTGATCGCATGTCACCCAGAGATTGCAAATAAGCGACCGGGACCTCCTGTCTACAAGCTACACTGCTGCTGAAACGAGCGTCTCCCTAATCTTGTAAACCAGACACAGAGGACCTGTCTACAAACTACAGGTCAGTGAGGCTTGAAACATCAGTCAGAAAAATAATCACATCCATACAAACAGTTTTATAAGCCCCAGACCAGTCGTTTTGGTCAAAATATGAAAAATCTAAAAGTTCTAATCTTTAGGCTTTAAACTCTAGGTACACATCCAAAATGTATTACTGAGTTGATAGAAGTTGTTTCTGGTGCATGGTTTTGAAACCACAGTCAGAAAAATAATCACATCCATACAAACATTTTTATAAGCCCCGGACCTGTCGTTTTGGTCAAAAAATGAAAATTCTAAAAGATCCTTTTTTTCTGCTTTAAACTCTAGGTACACATCCAAAATGTATTACTGAGTTGATAGAAGTTTAAATTGGGGCACCCTAACCCCAGCTCCCACCTGTTGTGATCGCATGTCACCCAGAGATTGCAAATAAGCGACCGGGACCTCCTGTCTACAAGCTACACTGCTGCTGAAACAAGCGTCTGCCTAATCTTGTGAGCCAGACACAGAGGACCTGTCTACAAACTACAGGTCAGTGAGGCTTGAAACATCAGTCAGAAAACTAATCAAATCCATATGAACAGTTTTATAAGCCCCGGACCTGTTGTTTTGGTCAAAAAATGAAAATTCTAAAAGTTCCTATTTTTCTGCTTTAAACTGTAGGTACACATCCAAAATGTATTACTAAATTGATAGAAGTTGTTTGTGGTGCATGGTTTTGAAACCGCAGTCAGAAAAATAATCACATTCATACGAAATTTTTTATTAGCCCCGGACCTGTCGTTTTGGTCAAAATATGAAAATTCTAAAAGTTCCAATCTTTAGGCTTTAAACTCTAGGTACACATCCAAAATGTATTACTGAGTTGATAGAAGTTGTTTCTGGTGCATGGTTTTGAAACCGCATTCAGAAACATAATCACATCCATACGAAAATTTTTATAAGCCCCGGACCTGTCGTTTTGGTCAAAATATGAAAATTCTAAAAGTTCCAATCTTTAGGCTTTAAACTCTAGGTACACATCCAAAATGTATTACTGAGTTGATAGAAGTTGTTTCTGGTGCATGGTTTTGAAACCGCAGTCAGAAAAATAATCACATCCATATGAACATTTTTATAAGCCCCGGACCTGTCGTTTTGGTCAAAAAATGAAAATTCTAAAAGTTCCAGTTTTTCGGCTTTAAATTCTAGGTACACATCCAAAATGTATTACTAAGTTTATAGAAGTTGTTTCTGGTGCATGGTTTTGAAACCGCATTCAGAAAAATAATCACATCCATACAAACATTTTTATAAGCCCCGGACCTGTCGTTTTGGTCAAAAAATGAAAATTCTAAAAGATCCTTTTTTCTGCTTTAAACTGTAGGTACACATCCAAAATGTATTACTGAGTTGATAGAAGTTTCAATTGGGGCACCCTAACCCCAGCTCCCACCTGCTGTGATCGCCTGTCACCCAGAGATTGCAAATAAGCGACCGGGACCTCCTGTCTACAAGTTATACTGCTGCTGAAACGAGCGTCTGCCTAATCTTGTAAACCAGACACAGAGGACCTGTCTACAAACTACAGGTCAGTGAGGCTTGAAACATCAGTCAGAAAAATAATCACATCCATACGAACAGTTTTATAAGCCCCAGACCTGTCGTTTTGGTCAAAATATGAAAAATCTAAAAGTTCTAATCTTTAGGCTTTAAACTCTAGGTACACATCCAAAATGTATTACTGAGTTGATAGAAGTTGTTTCTGGTGCATGGTTTGGAAACCGCAGTCAGAAAAATAATCACATCCATATTAACATTTTTATAATCCCCGGACCTGTCGTTTTGGTCAAAAAATGAAAATTCTAAAAGATCCTTTTTTCTGCTTTAAACTGTAGGTACACATCCAAAATGTATTACTGAGTTGATAGAAGTTTCAATTGGGGCACCCTAACCCCAGCTCCCACCTGTTGTGATCGCATGTCACCCAGAGATTGCAAATAAGCGACCGGGACCTCCTGTCTACAAGCTACACTGCTGCTGAAACGAGCGTCTCCCTAATCTTGTAAACCAGACACAGAGGACCTGTCTACAAACTACAGGTCAGTGAGGCTTGAAACATCAGTCAGAAAAATAATCACATCCATACGAACAGTTTTATAAACCTGTCGCTTTGATCAAAAAATGAAAATTCTAAATGATCCTTTTTTTCTGCTATAAACTGTAGGTACACATCCAAAATGTATTACTGAGTTGATAGTTGTTTCTGGTGCATGGTTTTAAAACCGCAGTCATAAAAATAATTACATCCATATGAACATTTTTATAAGCCCCGGACCTGTTGTTTTGGTCAAAAAACAAAAATTCTAAAAGTTCCAGTTTTTAGGCTTTAAACTCTAGGTACACATCCAAAATGTATTACTGAGTTGATAGTTGTTTCTGGTGCATGGTTTTGAAACCGCAGTCAGAAAATTAACCACATCCATACGAACATTTTTATAGGCCCCGGACCTGTCGTTTTGGTCAAAAAATGAAAATTCTAAAAGATCCTTTTTTTCTGCTTTAAACTGTAGGTACACATCCAAAATGTATTACTGAATTGATAGAAGTTGTTTGTGGTGCATGGTTTTGAAACCGCAGTCAGAAAAATAATCACATCCATACAAAATTTTTATAAGCCCCGGACCTGTCGTTTTGGTCAAAAAATGAAAATTCTAAAAGTTCCTTTTTTTCTGCTTTAAACTGTAGGTACACATCCAAAATGTATTACTGAGTTGATAGAAGTTGTTTCTGGTGCATGGTTTGGAAACCGCAGTCAGAAAAATAATCACATCCATATTAACATTTTTATAATCCCCGGACCTGTCGTTTTGGTCAAAAAATGAAAATTCTAAAAGATCCTTTTTTCTGCTTTAAACTGTAGGTACACATCCAAAATGTATTACTGAGTTGATAGAAGTTTCAATTGGGGCACCCTAACCCCAGCTCCCACCTGTTGTGATCGCATGTCACCCAGAGATTGCAAATAAGCGACCGGGACCTCCTGTCTACAAGCTACACTGCTGCTGAAACGAGCGTCTCCCTAATCTTGTAAACCAGACACAGAGGACCTGTCTACAAACTACAGGTCAGTGAGGCTTGAAACATCAGTCAGAAAAATAATCACATCCATACGAACAGTTTTATAAGCCCCAGACCTGTCGTTTTGGTCAAAATATGAAAAATCTAAAAGTTCTAATCTTTAGGCTTTAAACTCTAGGTACACATCCAAAATGTATTACTGAGTTGATAGAAGTTGTTTCTGGTGCATGGTTTTGAAACCACAGTCAGAAAAATAATCACATCCATACAAACATTTTTATAAGCCCCGGACCTGTCGTTTTGGTCAAAAAATGAAAATTCTAAAAGATCCTTTTTTTCTGCTTTAAACTCTAGGTACACATCCAAAATGTATTACTGAGTTGATAGAAGTTTAAATTGGGGCACCCTAACCCCAGCTCCCACCTGTTGTGATCGCATGTCACCCAGAGATTGCAAATAAGCGACCGGGACCTCCTGTCTACAAGCTACACTGCTGCTGAAACAAGCGTCTGCCTAATCTTGTGAGCCAGACACAGAGGACCTGTCTACAAACTACAGGTCAGTGAGGCTTGAAACATCAGTCAGAAAACTAATCAAATCCATATGAACAGTTTTATAAGCCCCGGACCTGTTGTTTTGGTCAAAAAATGAAAATTCTAAAAGTTCCTATTTTTCTGCTTTAAACTGTAGGTACACATCCAAAATGTATTACTAAATTGATAGAAGTTGTTTGTGGTGCATGGTTTTGAAACCGCAGTCAGAAAAATAATCACATTCATACGAAATTTTTTATTAGCCCCGGACCTGTCGTTTTGGTCAAAATATGAAAATTCTAAAAGTTCCAATCTTTAGGCTTTAAACTCTAGGTACACATCCAAAATGTATTACTGAGTTGATAGAAGTTGTTTCTGGTGCATGGTTTTGAAACCGCATTCAGAAACATAATCACATCCATACGAAAATTTTTATAAGCCCCGGACCTGTCGTTTTGGTCAAAATATGAAAATTCTAAAAGTTCCAATCTTTAGGCTTTAAACTCTAGGTACACATCCAAAATGTATTACTGAGTTGATAGAAGTTGTTTCTGGTGCATGGTTTTGAAACCGCAGTCAGAAAAATAATCACATCCATATGAACATTTTTATAAGCCCCGGACCTGTCGTTTTGGTCAAAAAATGAAAATTCTAAAAGTTCCAGTTTTTCGGCTTTAAATTCTAGGTACACATCCAAAATGTATTACTAAGTTTATAGAAGTTGTTTCTGGTGCATGGTTTTGAAACCGCATTCAGAAAAATAATCACATCCATACAAACATTTTTATAAGCCCCGGACCTGTCGTTTTGGTCAAAAAATGAAAATTCTAAAAGATCCTTTTTTCTGCTTTAAACTGTAGGTACACATCCAAAATGTATTACTGAGTTGATAGAAGTTTCAATTGGGGCACCCTAACCCCAGCTCCCACCTGCTGTGATCGCCTGTCACCCAGAGATTGCAAATAAGCGACCGGGACCTCCTGTCTACAAGTTATACTGCTGCTGAAACGAGCGTCTGCCTAATCTTGTAAACCAGACACAGAGGACCTGTCTACAAACTACAGGTCAGTGAGGCTTGAAACATCAGTCAGAAAAATAATCACATCCATACGAACAGTTTTATAAGCCCCAGACCTGTCGTTTTGGTCAAAATATGAAAAATCTAAAAGTTCTAATCTTTAGGCTTTAAACTCTAGGTACACATCCAAAATGTATTACTGAGTTGATAGAAGTTGTTTCTGGTGCATGGTTTGGAAACCGCAGTCAGAAAAATAATCACATCCATATTAACATTTTTATAATCCCCGGACCTGTCGTTTTGGTCAAAAAATGAAAATTCTAAAAGATCCTTTTTTCTGCTTTAAACTGTAGGTACACATCCAAAATGTATTACTGAGTTGATAGAAGTTTCAATTGGGGCACCCTAACCCCAGCTCCCACCTGTTGTGATCGCATGTCATCCAGAGATTGCAAATAAGCGACCGGGACCTCCTGTCTACAAGCTACACTGCTGCTGAAACGAGCGTCTCCCTAATCTTGTAAACCAGACACAGAGGACCTGTCTACAAACTACAGGTCAGTGAGGCTTGAAACATCAGTCAGAAAAATAATCACATCCATACGAACAGTTTTATAAGCCCCAGACCTGTCGTTTTGGTCAAAATATGAAAAATCTAAAAGTTCTAATCTTTAGGCTTTAAACTCTAGGTACACATCCAAAATGTATTACTGAGTTGATAGAAGTTGTTTCTGGTGCATGGTTTTGAAACCACAGTCAGAAAAATAATCACATCCATACAAACATTTTTATAAGCCCCGGACCTGTCGTTTTGGTCAAAAAATGAAAATTCTAAAAGATCCTTTTTTCTGCTTTAAACTCTAGGTACACATCCAAAATGTATTACTGAGTTGATAGAAGTTTAAATTGGGGCACCCTAACCCCAGCTCCCACCTGTTGTGATCGCATGTCACCCAGAGATTGCAAATAAGCGACCGGGACCTCCTGTCTACAAGAAACACTGCTGCTGAAACAAGCGTCTGCCTAATCTTGTGAGCCAGACACAGAGGACCTGTCTACAAACTACAGGTCAGTGAGGCTTGAAACATCAGTCAGAAAACTAATCAAATCCATATGAACAGTTTTATAAGCCCCGGACCTGTTGTTTTGGTCAAAAAATGAAAATTCTAAAAGTTCCTATTTTTCTGCTTTAAACTGTAGGTACACATCCAAAATGTATTACTAAATTGATAGAAGTTGTTTGTGGTGCATGGTTTTGAAACCGCAGTCAGAAAAATAATCACATTCATACGAAATTTTTTATTAGCCCCGGACCTGTCGTTTTGGTCAAAATATGAAAATTCTAAAAGTTCCAATCTTTAGGCTTTAAACTCTAGGTACACATCCAAAATGTATTACTGAGTTGATAGAAGTTGTTTCTGGTGCATGGTTTTGAAACCGCATTCAGAAACATAATCACATCCATACGAAAATTTTTATAAGCCCCGGACCTGTCGTTTTGGTCAAAATATGAAAATTCTAAAAGTTCCAATCTTTAGGCTTTAAACTCTAGGTACACATCCAAAATGTATTACTGAGTTGATAGAAGTTGTTTCTGGTGCATGGTTTTGAAACCGCAGTCAGAAAAATAATCACATCCATATGAACATTTTTATAAGCCCCGGACCTGTCGTTTTGGTCAAAAAATGAAAATTCTAAAAGTTCCAGTTTTTCGGCTTTAAATTCTAGGTACACATCCAAAATGTATTACTGAGTTGATAGAAGTTTCAATTGGGGCACCCTAACCCCAGCTCCCACCTGCTGTGATCGCCTGTCACCCAGAGATTGCAAATAAGCGACCGGGACCTCCTGTCTACAAGTTATACTGCTGCTGAAACGAGCGTCTGCCTAATCTTGTAAACCAGACACAGAGGACCTGTCTACAAACTACAGGTCAGTGAGGCTTGAAACATCAGTCAGAAAAATAATCACATCCATACGAACAGTTTTATAAGCCCCAGACCTGTCGTTTTGGTCAAAATATGAAAAATCTAAAAGTTCTAATCTTTAGGCTTTAAACTCTAGGTACACATCCAAAATGTATTACTGAGTTGATAGAAGTTGTTTCTGGTGCATGGTTTTGAAACCACAGTCAGAAAAATAATCACATCCATACAAACATTTTTATAAGCCCCGGACCTGTCGTTTTGGTCAAAAAATGAAAATTCTAAAAGATCCTTTTTCTCTGCTTTAAACTGTAGGTACACATCCAAAATGTATTACTGAATTGATAGAAGTTGTTTGTGGTACATGGTTTTGAAACCGCAGTCAGAAAAATAATCACATCCATACAAACATTTTTATAAGCCCCGGACCTGTCGTTTTGGTCAAAAAATGAAAATTCTAAAAGTTCCTTTTTTTCTGCTTTAAACTGTAGGTACACATCCAAAATGTATTACTGAGTTGATATAAGTTGTTTCTGGTGCATGGTTTGGAAACCGCAGTCAGAAAAATAATCACATCCATATTAACATTTTTATAATCCCCGGACCTGTCGTTTTGGTCAAAAAATGAAAATTCTAAAAGATCCTTTTTTCTGCTTTAAACTGTAGGTACACATCCAAAATGTATTACTGAGTTGATAGAAGTTTCAATTGGGGCACCCTAACCCCAGCTCCCACCTGTTGTGATCGCATGTCACCCAGAGATTGCAAATAAGCGACCGGGACCTCCTGTCTACAAGCTACACTGCTGCTGAAACGAGCGTCTCCCTAATCTTGTAAACCAGACACAGAGGACCTGTCTACAAACTACAGGTCAGTGAGGCTTGAAACATCAGTCAGAAAAATAATCACATCCATACGAACAGTTTTATAAGCCCCAGACCTGTCGTTTTGGTCAAAATATGAAAAATCTAAAAGTTCTAATCTTTAGGCTTTAAACTCTAGGTACACATCCAAAATGTATTACTGAGTTGATAGAAGTTGTTTCTGGTGCATGGTTTTGAAACCACAGTCAGAAAAATAATCACATCCATATGAACATTTTTATAAGCCCCGGACCTGTCGTTTTGGTCAAAAAATGAAAATTCTAAAAGTTCCAGTTTTTCGGCTTTAAATTCTAGGTACACATCCAAAATGTATTACTAAGTTTATAGAAGTTGTTTCTGGTGCATGGTTTTGAAACCGCATTCAGAAAAATAATCACATCCATACAAACATTTTTATAAGCCCCGGACCTGTCGTTTTGGTCAAAAAATGAAAATTCTAAAAGTTCCTATTTTTCTGCTTTAAACTGTAGGTACACATCCAAAATGTATTACTAAATTGATAGAAGTTGTTTGTGGTGCATGGTTTTGAAACCGCAGTCAGAAAAATAATCACATTCATACGAAATTTTTTATTAGCCCCGGACCTGTCGTTTTGGTCAAAATATGAAAATTCTAAAAGTTCCAATCTTTAGGCTTTAAACTCTAGGTACACATCCAAAATGTATTACTGAGTTGATAGAAGTTGTTTCTGGTGCATGGTTTTGAAACCGCATTCAGAAACATAATCACATCCATACGAAAATTTTTATAAGCCCCGGACCTGTCGTTTTGGTCAAAATATGAAAATTCTAAAAGTTCCAATCTTTAGGCTTTAAACTCTAGGTACACATCCAAAATGTATTACTGAGTTGATAGAAGTTGTTTCTGGTGCATGGTTTTGAAACCGCAGTCAGAAAAATAATCACATCCATATGAACATTTTTATAAGCCCCGGACCTGTCGTTTTGGTCAAAAAATGAAAATTCTAAAAGTTCCAGTTTTTCGGCTTTAAATTCTAGGTACACATCCAAAATGTATTACTAAGTTTATAGAAGTTGTTTCTGGTGCATGGTTTTGAAACCGCATTCAGAAAAATAATCACATCCATACAAACATTTTTATAAGCCCCGGACCTGTCGTTTTGGTCAAAAAATGAAAATTCTAAAAGATCCTTTTTTCTGCTTTAAACTGTAGGTACACATCCAAAATGTATTACTGAGTTGATAGAAGTTTCAATTGGGGCACCCTAACCCCAGCTCCCACCTGCTGTGATCGCCTGTCACCCAGAGATTGCAAATAAGCGACCGGGACCTCCTGTCTACAAGTTATACTGCTGCTGAAACGAGCGTCTGCCTAATCTTGTAAACCAGACACAGAGGACCTGTCTACAAACTACAGGTCAGTGAGGCTTGAAACATCAGTCAGAAAAATAATCACATCCATACGAACAGTTTTATAAGCCCCAGACCTGTCGTTTTGGTCAAAATATGAAAAATCTAAAAGTTCTAATCTTTAGGCTTTAAACTCTAGGTACACATCCAAAATGTATTACTGAGTTGATAGAAGTTGTTTCTGGTGCATGGTTTGGAAACCGCAGTCAGAAAAATAATCACATCCATATTAACATTTTTATAATCCCCGGACCTGTCGTTTTGGTCAAAAAATGAAAATTCTAAAAGATCCTTTTTTCTGCTTTAAACTGTAGGTACACATCCAAAATGTATTACTGAGTTGATAGAAGTTTCAATTGGGGCACCCTAACCCCAGCTCCCACCTGTTGTGATCGCATGTCATCCAGAGATTGCAAATAAGCGACCGGGACCTCCTGTCTACAAGCTACACTGCTGCTGAAACGAGCGTCTCCCTAATCTTGTAAACCAGACACAGAGGACCTGTCTACAAACTACAGGTCAGTGAGGCTTGAAACATCAGTCAGAAAAATAATCACATCCATACGAACAGTTTTATAAGCCCCAGACCTGTCGTTTTGGTCAAAATATGAAAAATCTAAAAGTTCTAATCTTTAGGCTTTAAACTCTAGGTACACATCCAAAATGTATTACTGAGTTGATAGAAGTTGTTTCTGGTGCATGGTTTTGAAACCACAGTCAGAAAAATAATCACATCCATACAAACATTTTTATAAGCCCCGGACCTGTCGTTTTGGTCAAAAAATGAAAATTCTAAAAGATCCTTTTTTCTGCTTTACACTCTAGGTACACATCCAAAATGTATTACTGAGTTGATAGAAGTTTAAATTGGGGCACCCTAACCCCAGCTCCCACCTGTTGTGATCGCATGTCACCCAGAGATTGCAAATAAGCGACCGGGACCTCCTGTCTACAAGAAACACTGCTGCTGAAACAAGCGTCTGCCTAATCTTGTGAGCCAGACACAGAGGACCTGTCTACAAACTACAGGTCAGTGAGGCTTGAAACATCAGTCAGAAAACTAATCAAATCCATATGAACAGTTTTATAAGCCCCGGACCTGTTGTTTTGGTCAAAAAATGAAAATTCTAAAAGTTCCTATTTTTCTGCTTTAAACTGTAGGTACACATCCAAAATGTATTACTAAATTGATAGAAGTTGTTTGTGGTGCATGGTTTTGAAACCGCAGTCAGAAAAATAATCACATTCATACGAAATTTTTTATTAGCCCCGGACCTGTCGTTTTGGTCAAAATATGAAAATTCTAAAAGTTCCAATCTTTAGGCTTTAAACTCTAGGTACACATCCAAAATGTATTACTGAGTTGATAGAAGTTGTTTCTGGTGCATGGTTTTGAAACCGCATTCAGAAACATAATCACATCCATACGAAAATTTTTATAAGCCCCGGACCTGTCGTTTTGGTCAAAATATGAAAATTCTAAAAGTTCCAATCTTTAGGCTTTAAACTCTAGGTACACATCCAAAATGTATTACTGAGTTGATAGAAGTTGTTTCTGGTGCATGGTTTTGAAACCGCAGTCAGAAAAATAATCACATCCATATGAACATTTTTATAAGCCCCGGACCTGTCGTTTTGGTCAAAAAATGAAAATTCTAAAAGTTCCAGTTTTTCGGCTTTAAATTCTAGGTACACATCCAAAATGTATTACTGAGTTGATAGAAGTTTCAATTGGGGCACCCTAACCCCAGCTCCCACCTGCTGTGATCGCCTGTCACCCAGAGATTGCAAATAAGCGACCGGGACCTCCTGTCTACAAGTTATACTGCTGCTGAAACGAGCGTCTGCCTAATCTTGTAAACCAGACACAGAGGACCTGTCTACAAACTACAGGTCAGTGAGGCTTGAAACATCAGTCAGAAAAATAATCACATCCATACGAACAGTTTTATAAGCCCCAGACCTGTCGTTTTGGTCAAAATATGAAAAATCTAAAAGTTCTAATCTTTAGGCTTTAAACTCTAGGTACACATCCAAAATGTATTACTGAGTTGATAGAAGTTGTTTCTGGTGCATGGTTTTGAAACCACAGTCAGAAAAATAATCACATCCATACAAACATTTTTATAAGCCCCGGACCTGTCGTTTTGGTCAAAAAATGAAAATTCTAAAAGATCCTTTTTCTCTGCTTTAAACTGTAGGTACACATCCAAAATGTATTACTGAATTGATAGAAGTTGTTTGTGGTACATGGTTTTGAAACCGCAGTCAGAAAAATAATCACATCCATACAAACATTTTTATAAGCCCCGGACCTGTCGTTTTGGTCAAAAAATGAAAATTCTAAAAGTTCCAGTTTTTCGGCTTTAAATTCTAGGTACACATCCAAAATGTATTACTAAGTTTATAGAAGTTGTTTCTGGTGCATGGTTTTGAAACCGCATTCAGAAAAATAATCACATCCATACAAACATTTTTATAAGCCCCGGACCTGTCGTTTTGGTCAAAAAATGAAAATTCTAAAAGATCCTTTTTTCTGCTTTAAACTGTAGGTACACATCCAAAATGTATTACTGAGTTGATAGAAGTTTCAATTGGGGCACCCTAACCCCAGCTCCCACCTGCTGTGATCGCCTGTCACCCAGAGATTGCAAATAAGCGACCGGGACCTCCTGTCTACAAGTTATACTGCTGCTGAAACGAGCGTCTGCCTAATCTTGTAAACCAGACACAGAGGACCTGTCTACAAACTACAGGTCAGTGAGGCTTGAAACATCAGTCAGAAAAATAATCACATCCATACGAACAGTTTTATAAGCCCCAGACCTGTCGTTTTGGTCAAAATATGAAAAATCTAAAAGTTCTAATCTTTAGGCTTTAAACTCTAGGTACACATCCAAAATGTATTACTGAGTTGATAGAAGTTGTTTCTGGTGCATGGTTTGGAAACCGCAGTCAGAAAAATAATCACATCCATATTAACATTTTTATAATCCCCGGACCTGTCGTTTTGGTCAAAAAATGAAAATTCTAAAAGATCCTTTTTTCTGCTTTAAACTGTAGGTACACATCCAAAATGTATTACTGAGTTGATAGAAGTTTCAAATTGGGGCACCCTAACCCCAGCTCCCACCTGTTGTGATCGCATGTCACCCAGAGATTGCAAATAAGCGACCAGGACCTCCTGTCTACAAGCTACACTGCTGCTGAAACGAGCGTCTCCCTAATCTTGTAAACCAGACACAGAGGACCTGTCTACAAACTACAGGTCAGTGAGGCTTGAAACATCAGTCAGAAAAATAATCACATCCATACGAACAGTTTTATAAGCCCCAGACCTGTCGTTTTGGTCAAAATATGAAAAATCTAAAAGTTCTAATCTTTAGGCTTTAAACTCTAGGTACACATCCAAAATGTATTACTGAGTTGATAGAAGTTGTTTCTGGTGCATGGTTTTGAAACCGCAGTCAGAAAAATAATCACATCCATATTAACATTTTTATAATCCCCGGACCTGTCGTTTTGGTCAAAAAATGAAAATTCTAAAAGATCCTTTTTTCTGCTTTAAACTGTAGGTACACATCCAAAATGTATTACTGAGTTGATAGAAGTTTCAATTGGGGCACCCTAACCCCAGCTCCCACCTGTTGTGATCGCATGTCACCCAGAGATTGCAAATAAGCGACCGGGACCTCCTGTCTACAAGCTACACTGCTGCTGAAACGAGCGTCTCCCTAATCTTGTAAACCAGACACAGAGGACCTGTCTACAAACTACAGGTCAGTGAGGCTTGAAACATCAGTCAGAAAAATAATCACATCCATACGAACAGTTTTATAAGCCCCAGACCTGTCGTTTTGGTCAAAATATGAAAAATCTAAAAGTTCTAATCTTTAGGCTTTAAACTCTAGGTACACATCCAAAATGTATTACTGAGTTGATAGAAGTTGTTTCTGGTGCATGGTTTTGAAACCACAGTCAGAAAAATAATCACATCCATACAAACATTTTTATAAGCCCCGGACCTGTCGTTTTGGTCAAAAAATGAAAATTCTAAAAGATCCTTTTTTTCTGCTTTAAACTCTAGGTACACATCCAAAATGTATTACTGAGTTGATAGAAGTTTAAATTGGGGCACCCTAACCCCAGCTCCCACCTGTTGTGATCGCATGTCACCCAGAGATTGCAAATAAGCGACCGGGACCTCCTGTCTACAAGCTACACTGCTGCTGAAACAAGCGTCTGCCTAATCTTGTGAGCCAGACACAGAGGACCTGTCTACAAACTACAGGTCAGTGAGGCTTGAAACATCAGTCAGAAAACTAATCAAATCCATATGAACAGTTTTATAAGCCCCGGACCTGTTGTTTTGGTCAAAAAATGAAAATTCTAAAAGTTCCTATTTTTCTGCTTTAAACTGTAGGTACACATCCAAAATGTATTACTAAATTGATAGAAGTTGTTTGTGGTGCATGGTTTTGAAACCGCAGTCAGAAAAATAATCACATTCATACGAAATTTTTTATTAGCCCCGGACCTGTCGTTTTGGTCAAAATATGAAAATTCTAAAAGTTCCAATCTTTAGGCTTTAAACTCTAGGTACACATCCAAAATGTATTACTGAGTTGATAGAAGTTGTTTCTGGTGCATGGTTTTGAAACCGCATTCAGAAACATAATCACATCCATACGAAAATTTTTATAAGCCCCGGACCTGTCGTTTTGGTCAAAATATGAAAATTCTAAAAGTTCCAATCTTTAGGCTTTAAACTCTAGGTACACATCCAAAATGTATTACTGAGTTGATAGAAGTTGTTTCTGGTGCATGGTTTTGAAACCGCAGTCAGAAAAATAATCACATCCATATGAACATTTTTATAAGCCCCGGACCTGTAGTTTTGGTCAAAAAATGAAAATTCTAAAAGTTCCAGTTTTTCGGCTTTAAATTCTAGGTACACATCCAAAATGTATTACTAAGTTTATAGAAGTTGTTTCTGGTGCATGGTTTTGAAACCGCATTCAGAAAAATAATCACATCCATACAAACATTTTTATAAGCCCCGGACCTGTCGTTTTGGTCAAAAAATGAAAATTCTAAAAGATCATTTTTTCTGCTTTAAACTGTAGGTACACATCCAAAATGTATTACTGAGTTGATAGAAGTTGTTTCTGGTGCATGGTTTTGAAACCGCATTCAGAAACATAATCACATCCATACGAAAATTTTTATAAGCCCCGGACCTGTCGTTTTGGTCAAAATATGAAAATTCTAAAAGTTCCAATCTTTAGGCTTTAAACTCTAGGTACACATCCAAAATGTATTACTGAGTTGATAGAAGTTGTTTCTGGTGCATGGTTTTGAAACCGCAGTCAGAAAAATAATCACATCCATATGAACATTTTTATAAGCCCCGGACCTGTAGTTTTGGTCAAAAAATGAAAATTCTAAAAGTTCCAGTTTTTCGGCTTTAAATTCTAGGTACACATCCAAAATGTATTACTAAGTTTATAGAAGTTGTTTCTGGTGCATGGTTTTGAAACCGCATTCAGAAAAATAATCACATCCATACAAACATTTTTATAAGCCCCGGACCTGTCGTTTTGGTCAAAAAATGAAAATTCTAAAAGATCATTTTTTCTGCTTTAAACTGTAGGTACACATCCAAAATGTATTACTGAGTTGATAGAAGTTTCAATTGGGGCACCCTAACCCCAGCTCCCACCTGCTGTGATCGCCTGTCACCCAGAGATTGCAAATAAGCGACCGGGACCTCCTGTCTACAAGTTATACTGCTGCTGAAACGAGCGTCTGCCTAATCTTGTAAACCAGACACAGAGGACCTGTCTACAAACTACAGGTCAGTGAGGCTTGAAACATCAGTCAGAAAAATAATCACATCCATACGAACAGTTTTATAAGCCCCAGACCTGTCGTTTTGGTCAAAATATGAAAAATCTAAAAGTTCTAATCTTTAGGCTTTAAACTCTAGGTACACATCCAAAATGTATTACTGAGTTGATAGAAGTTGTTTCTGGTGCATGGTTTTGAAACCACAGTCAGAAAAATAATCACATCCATACAAACATTTTTATAAGCCCCGGACCTGTCGTTTTGGTCAAAAAATGAAAATTCTAAAAGATCCTTTTTCTCTGCTTTAAACTGTAGGTACACATCCAAAATGTATTACTGAATTGATAGAAGTTGTTTGTGGTGCATGGTTTTGAAACCGCAGTCAGAAAAATAATCACATCCATACAAACATTTTTATAAGCCCCGGACCTGTCGTTTTGGTCAAAAAATGAAAATTCTAAAAGTTCCTTTTTTTCTGCTTTAAACTGTAGGTACACATCCAAAATGTATTACTGAGTTGATATAAGTTGTTTCTGGTGCATGGTTTGGAAACCGCAGTCAGAAAAATAATCACATCCATATTAACATTTTTATAATCCCCGGACCTGTCGTTTTGGTCAAAAAATGAAAATTCTAAAAGATCCTTTTTTCTGCTTTAAACTGTAGGTACACATCCAAAATGTATTACTGAGTTGATAGAAGTTTAAATTGGGGCACCCTAACCCCAGCTCCCACCTGTTGTGATCGCATGTCACCCAGAGATTGCAAATAAGCGACCGGGACCTCCTGTCTACAAGCTACACTGCTGCTGAAACGAGCGTCTCCCTAATCTTGTAAACCAGACACAGAGGACCTGTCTACAAACTACAGGTCAGTGAGGCTTGAAACATCAGTCAGAAAAATAATCACATCCATACGAACAGTTTTATAAGCCCCAGACCTGTCGTTTTGGTCAAAATATGAAAAATCTAAAAGTTCTAATCTTTAGGCTTTAAACTCTAGGTACACATCCAAAATGTATTACTGAGTTGATAGAAGTTGTTTCTGGTGCATGGTTTTGAAACCACAGTCAGAAAAATAATCACATCCATACAAACATTTTTATAAGCCCCGGACCTGTCGTTTTGGTCAAAAAATGAAAATTCTAAAAGATCCTTTTTTTCTGCTTTAAACTCTAGGTACACATCCAAAATGTATTACTGAGTTGATAGAAGTTTAAATTGGGGCACCCTAACCCCAGCTCCCACCTGTTGTGATCGCATGTCACCCAGAGATTGCAAATAAGCGACCGGGACCTCCTGTCTACAAGCTACACTGCTGCTGAAACAAGCGTCTGCCTAATCTTGTGAGCCAGACACAGAGGACCTGTCTACAAACTACAGGTCAGTGAGGCTTGAAACATCAGTCAGAAAACTAATCAAATCCATATGAACAGTTTTATAAGCCCCGGACCTGTTGTTTTGGTCAAAAAATGAAAATTCTAAAAGTTCCTATTTTTCTGCTTTAAACTGTAGGTACACATCCAAAATGTATTACTAAATTGATAGAAGTTGTTTGTGGTGCATGGTTTTGAAACCGCAGTCAGAAAAATAATCACATTCATACGAAATTTTTTATTAGCCCCGGACCTGTCGTTTTGGTCAAAATATGAAAATTCTAAAAGTTCCAATCTTTAGGCTTTAAACTCTAGGTACACATCCAAAATGTATTACTGAGTTGATAGAAGTTGTTTCTGGTGCATGGTTTTGAAACCGCATTCAGAAACATAATCACATCCATACGAAAATTTTTATAAGCCCCGGACCTGTCGTTTTGGTCAAAATATGAAAATTCTAAAAGTTCCAATCTTTAGGCTTTAAACTCTAGGTACACATCCAAAATGTATTACTGAGTTGATAGAAGTTGTTTCTGGTGCATGGTTTTGAAACCGCAGTCAGAAAAATAATCACATCCATATGAACATTTTTATAAGCCCCGGACCTGTCGTTTTGGTCAAAAAATGAAAATTCTAAAAGTTCCAGTTTTTCGGCTTTAAATTCTAGGTACACATCCAAAATGTATTACTAAGTTTATAGAAGTTGTTTCTGGTGCATGGTTTTGAAACCGCATTCAGAAAAATAATCACATCCATACAAACATTTTTATAAGCCCCGGACCTGTCGTTTTGGTCAAAAAATGAAAATTCTAAAAGATCCTTTTTTCTGCTTTAAACTGTAGGTACACATCCAAAATGTATTACTGAGTTGATAGAAGTTTCAATTGGGGCACCCTAACCCCAGTTCCCACCTGCTGTGATCGCCTGTCACCCAGAGATTGCAAATAAGCGACCGGGACCTCCTGTCTACAAGTTATACTGCTGCTGAAACGAGCGTCTGCCTAATCTTGTAAACCAGACACAGAGGACCTGTCTACAAACTACAGGTCAGTGAGGCTTGAAACATCAGTCAGAAAAATAATCACATCCATACGAACAGTTTTATAAGCCCCAGACCTGTCGTTTTGGTCAAAATATGAAAAATCTAAAAGTTCTAATCTTTAGGCTTTAAACTCTAGGTACACATCCAAAATGTATTACTGAGTTGATAGAAGTTGTTTCTGGTGCATGGTTTTGAAACCACAGTCAGAAAAATAATCACATCCATACAAACATTTTTATAAGCCCCGGACCTGTCGTTTTGGTCAAAAAATGAAAATTCTAAAAGATCCTTTTTCTCTGCTTTAAACTGTAGGTACACATCCAAAATGTATTACTGAATTGATAGAAGTTGTTTGTGGTGCATGGTTTTGAAACCGCAGTCAGAAAAATAATCACATCCATACAAACATTTTTATAAGCCCCGGACCTGTCGTTTTGGTCAAAAAATGAAAATTCTAAAAGTTCCTTTTTTTCTGCTTTAAACTGTAGGTACACATCCAAAATGTATTACTGAGTTGATATAAGTTGTTTCTGGTGCATGGTTTGGAAACCGCAGTCAGAAAAATAATCACATCCATATTAACATTTTTATAATCCCCGGACCTGTCGTTTTGGTCAAAAAATGAAAATTCTAAAAGATCCTTTTTTCTGCTTTAAACTGTAGGTACACATCCAAAATGTATTACTGAGTTGATAGAAGTTTAAATTGGGGCACCCTAACCCCAGCTCCCACCTGTTGTGATCGCATGTCACCCAGAGATTGCAAATAAGCGACCGGGACCTCCTGTCTACAAGCTACACTGCTGCTGAAACGAGCGTCTCCCTAATCTTGTAAACCAGACACAGAGGACCTGTCTACAAACTACAGGTCAGTGAGGCTTGAAACATCAGTCAGAAAAATAATCACATCCATACGAACAGTTTTATAAGCCCCAGACCTGTCGTTTTGGTCAAAATATGAAAAATCTAAAAGTTCTAATCTTTAGGCTTTAAACTCTAGGTACACATCCAAAATGTATTACTGAGTTGATAGAAGTTGTTTCTGGTGCATGGTTTTGAAACCACAGTCAGAAAAATAATCACATCCATACAAACATTTTTATAAGCCCCGGACCTGTCGTTTTGGTCAAAAAATGAAAATTCTAAAAGATCCTTTTTCTCTGCTTTAAACTGTAGGTACACATCCAAAATGTATTACTGAATTGATAGAAGTTGTTTGTGGTGCATGGTTTTGAAACCGCAGTCAGAAAAATAATCACATCCATACAAACATTTTTATAAGCCCCGGACCTGTCGTTTTGGTCAAAAAATGAAAATTCTAAAAGTTCCTTTTTTTCTGCTTTAAACTGTAGGTACACATCCAAAATGTATTACTGAGTTGATATAAGTTGTTTCTGGTGCATGGTTTGGAAACCGCAGTCAGAAAAATAATCACATCCATATTAACATTTTTATAATCCCCGGACCTGTCGTTTTGGTCAAAAAATGAAAATTCTAAAAGATCCTTTTTTCTGCTTTAAACTGTAGGTACACATCCAAAATGTATTACTGAGTTGATAGAAGTTTCAATTGGGGCACCCTAACCCCAGCTCCCACCTGTTGTGATCGCATGTCACCCAGAGATTGCAAATAAGCGACCGGGACCTCCTGTCTACAAGCTACACTGCTGCTGAAACGAGCGTCTCCCTAATCTTGTAAACCAGACACAGAGGACCTGTCTACAAACTACAGGTCAGTGAGGCTTGAAACATCAGTCAGAAAAATAATCACATCCATACGAACAGTTTTATAAGCCCCAGACCTGTCGTTTTGGTCAAAATATGAAAAATCTAAAAGTTCTAATCTTTAGGCTTTAAACTCTAGGTACACATCCAAAATGTATTACTGAGTTGATAGAAGTTGTTTCTGGTGCATGGTTTTGAAACCACAGTCAGAAAAATAATCACATCCATACAAACATTTTTATAAGCCCCGGACCTGTCGTTTTGGTCAAAAAATGAAAATTCTAAAAGATCCTTTTTTTCTGCTTTAAACTCTAGGTACACATCCAAAATGTATTACTGAGTTGATAGAAGTTTAAATTGGGGCACCCTAACCCCAGCTCCCACCTGTTGTGATCGCATGTCACCCAGAGATTGCAAATAAGCGACCGGGACCTCCTGTCTACAAGCTACACTGCTGCTGAAACAAGCGTCTGCCTAATCTTGTGAGCCAGACACAGAGGACCTGTCTACAAACTACAGGTCAGTGAGGCTTGAAACATCAGTCAGAAAACTAATCAAATCCATATGAACAGTTTTATAAGCCCCGGACCTGTAGTTTTGGTCAAAAAATGAAAATTCTAAAAGTTCCTATTTTTCTGCTTTAAACTGTAGGTACACATCCAAAATGTATTACTAAATTGATAGAAGTTGTTTGTGGTGCATGGTTTTGAAACCGCAGTCAGAAAAATAATCACATTCATACGAAATTTTTTATTAGCCCCGGACCTGTCGTTTTGGTCAAAATATGAAAATTCTAAAAGTTCCAATCTTTAGGCTTTAAACTCTAGGTACACATCCAAAATGTATTACTGAGTTGATAGAAGTTGTTTCTGGTGCATGGTTTTGAAACCGCATTCAGAAACATAATCACATCCATACAAAATTTTTTATAAGCCCCGGACCTGTCGTTTTGGACAAAAAATGAAAATTCTAAAAGTTCCGTTTTTTATGCTTTAAACTGTAGGTACACATCCAAAATGTATTACTGAGTTGATAGAAGTTGTTTGTGGTGCATGGTTTTGAAACCGCAGTCAGAAAAATAATCACATCCATACGAAATTTTTTATAAGCCCCGGACCTGTCGTTTTGGTCAAAATATGAAAATTCTAAAAGTTCCAATCTTTAGGCTTTAAACTCTAGGTACACATCCAAAATGTATTACTGAGTTGATAGAAGTTGTTTCTGGTGCATGGTTTTGAAACCGCATTCAGAAACATAATCACATCCATACAAAATTTTTTATAAGCCCCGGACCTGTCGTTTTGGTCAAAAAATGAAAATTCTAAAAGTTCCGTTTTTTATGCTTTAAACTGTAGGTACACATCCAAAATGTATTACTGAGTTGATAGAAGTTGTTTCTGGTGCATGGTTTTGAAACCGCATTCAGAAAAATAATCACATCCATACAAACATTTTTATAAGCCCCGGACCTGTTGTTTTGGTCAAAAATTGAAAATTCTAAAAGATCCTTTTTTTCTGCTTTAAACTGTAGGTACACATCCAAAATGTATTACTGAGTTGATAGAAGTTGTTTCTGGTGCATGGTTTTGAAACCGCATTCAGAAACATAATCACATCCATACAAACATTTTTATAAGCCCCGGACCTGTCGTTTTGGTCAAAAAATGAAAATTCTAAAAGATCATTTTTTCTGCTTTAAACTGTAGGTACACATCTAAAATGTATTACTGAGTTGATAGAAGTTTCAATTGGGGCACCCTAACCCCAGCTCCCACCTGCTGTGATCACCTGTCACCCAGAGATTGCAAATAAGTGACCTCCTGTCTACAAGTTATACTGCTACTGAAACGAGCGTCTGCCTAATCTTGTGAGCCAGACACAGAGGACCTGTCTACAAACTACAGGTCAGTGAGGCTTGAAACATCAGTCAGAAAACTAATCACAACCATACGAACATTTTTATAAGCTTCGGACCTGTCGTTTTGGTCAAAAAATGAAAATTCTAAAAGTTCCTTTTTTTCTGCTTTAAACTGTAGGTACACATCCAAAATGTATTACTAAATTGATAGAAGTTAGTTGTGGTGCATGGTTTTGAAACCGCAGTCAGAAAAATAATCACATCTATACGAAAATTTTTATTAGCCCCGGACCTGTCGTTTTGGTCAAAATATGAAAATTCTAAAAGTTCCAATCTTTAGGCTTTAAACTCTAGGTACACATCCAAAATGTATTACTGAGTTGATAGAAGTTGTTTCTGGTGCATGGTTTTGAAACCGCAGTCAGAAAAATAATCACATCCATATGAACATTTTTATAAGCCCCGGACCTGTTGTTTTGGTCAAAAAATGAAAATTCTAAAAGTTCCTATTTTTCTGCTTTAAACTGTAGGTACACATCCAAAATGTATTACTGAGTTGATAGAAGTTGTTTCTGGTGCATGGTTTGGAAACCGCAGTCAGAAAAATAATCACATCCATATTCACATTTTTATAAGCCCCGGACCTGTCGTTTTGGTCAAAAAATGAAAATTCTAAAAGATCCTTTTTTCTGCTTTAAACTGTAGGTACACATCCAAAATGTATTACTGAGTTGATAGAAGTTTCAGTTGGGGCACCCTAACCCCAGCTCCCACCTGTTGTGATCGCATGTCACCCAGAGATTGCAAATAAGCGACCGGGACCTCCTGTCTACAAGCTACACTGCTGCTGAAACGAGCGTCTGCCTAATCTTGTAAACCAGACACAGAGGACCTGTCTACAAATTACAGGTCAGTGAGGCTTGAAACATCAGTCAGAAAAATAATCACATCCATACGAACAGTTTTATAAGCCCCAGACCTGTCGTTTTGGTCAAAATATGAAAAATCTAAAAGTTCTAATCTTTAGGCTTTAAACTCTAGGTACACATCCAAAATGTATTACTGAGTTGATAGAAGTTGTTTCTGGTGCATGGTTTTGAAACCACAGTCAGAAAAATAATCACATCCATACAAACATTTTTATAAGCCCCGGACCTGTTGTTTTGGTCAAAAAATGAAAATTCTAAAAGTTCCAGTTTTTCGGCTTTAAACTCTAGGTACACATCCAAAATGTATTACTAAGTTTATAGAAGTTGTTTCTGGTGCATGGTTTTGAAACCGCAGTCAGAAAAATAATCACAACCATACAAACATTTTTATAAGCTTCGGACCTGTCGTTTTGGTCAAAAAATGAAAATTCTAAAAGATCCTTTTTTTCTGCTTTAAACTGTAGGTACACATCCAAAATGTATTACTGAGTTGATGGAAGTTTCAATTGGGGCACCCTAACCCCAGCTCCCACCTGCTGTGATCGCCTGTCACCCAGAGATCGCAAATAAGCGAACGGGACCTCCTGTCTACAAGCTACACTGCTGCTGAAACGAGCGCCTGCCTAATCTTGTGAGCCAGACACAGAGGACCTGTCTACAAACTACAGGTCAGTGAGGCTTGAAACATCTGTCAGAAAAATAATCACATCCATACGAACATTTTTATAAGCCCCGACCTGTCATTTTGGTCAAAATATGAAAATTCTAAAAGATTTCCTTTTTCGTCTTTAAACGAAAGGTACACATCCAAAATGTATTACTAAGTTGATAGAAGTTGTTTCTGGTACATGGTTTTGAAACCGCACTCAGAAAAATAATCACATCCATATGAACATTTTTATAAGGCCCGGACCTGTCATTTTGGTCAAAAAATAAAATTCTAAAAGTTCCAGTTTTTAGGCTTTAAACTCTAGGTACACATACAAAATGTTATACTGAGTTGATCGAAGTTGTTTCTGGTGTATTGTTTTGAAACCTCAGTCAGAAAAATAATCGCATCCATACGAACATTTTTATAAGCCCTGGACCTGTTGTTTTGATCAAAAAATGAAAATTCTAAAAGTTCCAGTTTTTTGGCTTTAAACTCTAGGTACACATCCAAAATGTATTACTGAGTTGATAGAAGTTGTTTCTGGTGCATGGTTTCGAAACAGCAGTCAGAAAAATAAAAAACATCCATACGAACATTTTTATAAGCCCCGGACCTGTCGTTTTGGTCAAAATATGAAAATTCTAAAAGATCCTTTTTTTCTGCTTTAAACTGTAGGTACACATCCAAAATGTATTACTGAGTTGATAGAAGTTTCAATTGGGGCACCCTAACCCCAGCTCCCACCTGCTGTGATCGCCTGTCACCCAGAGATCGTAAATAAGCATCCGGGACCTCCTGTCTACAAGCTACACTGCTGCTGAAACGAGCGTCTGCCTAATCTTGTGAGCCAGACACAGAGGACTTGTCTACAAACTACAGGTCAGTGAGGATTGAAACATCAGTCAGAAATATAATCACATCCTATGAACATTTTTATAATCCCCGGACCTGTCGTTTTGGTCAAAATATGAAAATTCTAAAAGTTCCAATCTTTAGGCTTTAAACTCTAGGTACACATCCAAAATGTATTACTGAGTTGATAGAAGTTGTTTCTGGTGCATGGTTTTGAAACCGCAGTCAGAAAAATAATCACATCCATATGAACATTTTTATAAGCCCCGGACCTGTTGTTTTGGTCAAAAAAATAAAATTCTAAAAGTTCCAGTTTTTCGGCTTTAAACTCTAGGTACACATCCAAAATGTATTACTGAGTTGATAGAAGTTGTTTCTGGTACATGGTTTTGAAACCGCAGTCAGAGAAATAACCACATTAATACAAACATTTTTATAAGCCCCGGACCTGTCATTTTGGTCAAAATATGAAAATTCTAAAAGATCCTTTTTTTCTGCTTTAAACTGTAGGTACACATCCAAAATGTATTACTGAGTTGATAGAAGTTTCAATTGGGGCACCCTAACCCCAGTTCCCACCTGCTGTGATCGCCTGTCACCCAGAGATTGCAAATAAGCGACCGGGACCTCCTGTCTACAAGCTACACTGCTGCTGAAACGAGCGCCTGCCTAATCTTGTGAGCCAGACACAGAGGACCTGTCTACAAACTACAGGTCAGTGAGGCTTGAAACATCAGTCAGAAAACTAATCACATCCTATGAACAGTTTTATAAGCCCCGGACCTGTTGTTTTGGTCAAAAAATGAAAATTCTAAAAGTTCCTATTTTTCTGCTTTAAACTGTAGGTACACATCCAAAATGTATTACTAAGTTTATAGAAGTTGTTTCTGGTGCATTGTTTTGAAACCACAGTCAGAAAAATAACCACATCCATACAAACATTTTTATAAGCCCCGGACCTGTCGTTTTGGTCAAAAAAGGAAAATTCTAAAAGATCCTTTTTTCTGCTTTAAACTGTAGGTACACATCCAAAATGTATTACTGAGTTGATGGAAGTTTCAATTGGGGCACCCTAACCCCAGCTCCCACCTGCTGTGATCGCCTGTCATTTAGAGATCGCAAATAAGCGAACGGGACCTCATGTCTACAAGCTACACTGCTGCTGAAACGAGCGCCTGCCTAATCTTGTGAGCCAGACACAGAGGACCTGTCTACAAACTACAGGTCAGTGAGGCTTGAAACATCAGTCAGAAAAATAATCACATCCATACGAACATTTTTATATTCCCCGGACCTGTCATTTTGGTCAAAATATGAAAATTCTAAAAGTTTTCCTTTTTCGTCTTTAAACGAAAGGTACACATCCAAAATGTATTACTAAGTTGATAGAAGTTGTTTCTGGTACATGGTTTTGAAACCGCACTCAGAAAAATAATCACATCCATATGAACATTTTTATAAGGCCCGGACCTGTCATTTTGGTCAAAAAATGAAAATTCTAAAAGTTCCAGTTTTTAGGCTTTAAACTCTTAAGTACACATCCAAAATGTATTACTGAGTTGATAGAAGTTGTTTCTGGTGCATGGTTTTGAAACCGCAGTCAGAAAAATAATCACATCCATATGAACATTTTTATAAGCCCCGGACCTGTTGTTTTGGTCAAAAAATGAAAATTCTAAAAGTTCCAGTTTTTCGGCTTTAAACTCTAGGTACACATCCAAAATGTATTACTAAGTTTATAGAAGTTGTTTCTGGTGCATGGTTTTGAAACCGCAGTCAGAAAAATAATCACAACCATACGAACATTTTTATAAGCTTCGGAACTGTCGTTTTGGTCAAAAAATGAAAATTCTAAAAGTTCCTTTTTTTATGCTTTAAACTGTAGGTACACATCCAAAATGTATTACTAAGTTTATAGAAGTTGTTTCTGGTGCATGGTTTTGAAACCGCAGTCAGAAAAATAATCACATCCATATGAACATTTTTATAAGCCCCGGACCTGTTGTTTTGGTCAAAAAATATAAATTCTAAAAGTTCCAGTTTTTCGGCTTTAAACTCTAGGTACACATCCAAAATGTATTACTAAGTTTATAGAAGTTGTTTCTGGTGCATGGTTTTGAAACCGCAGTCAGAAAAATAATCACATCCATACGAACATTTTTATAAGCTTCGGACCTGTCGTTTTGGTCAAAAAATGAAAATTCTAAAAGTTCCTTTTTTTATGCTTTAAACTCTAGGTACACATCCAAAATGTATTACTAAATTGATAGAAGTTGTTTGTGGTGCATGGTTTTGAAACCGCAGTCAGAAAAATAATCACATCCATACGAATTTTTTTATAAGCCCCGGACCTGTCGTTTTGGTCAAAATATGAAAATTCTATAAGTTCCTTTTTTTATGCTTTAAACTGTAGGTACACATCCAAAATGTATTACTAAATTGATAGAAGTTGTTTCTGGTGCATGGTTTAGAAACCGCAGTCAGAAAAATAATCACATCCATACGAAAATTTTTATAAGCCCCGGACCTTTCGTTTTGGTCAAAATACAGTATGAAAATTCTAAAAGTTCCAATCTTTAGGCTTTAAACTCTAGGTACACATCCAAAATGTATTACTGAGTTGATAGAAGTTGTTTCTGGTGCATGGTTTTGAAACCACAGTCAGAAAAATAATCACATCCATACAAACATTTTTATAAGCCCCGAACCTGTTGTTTTGGTCAAAAAATGAAAATTCTAAAAGTTCCAGTTTTTCGGCTTTAAACTCTAGGTACACATCCAAAATGTATTACTAAGTTTATAGAAGTTGTTTCTGGTGCATGGTTTTGAAACCGCAGTCAGAAAAATAATCACAATCATACAAACATTTTTATAAGCTTCGGAACTGTCGTTTTGGTCAAAAAATGAAAATTCTAAAAGTTCCTTTTTTTATGCTTTAAACTGTAGGTACACATCCAAAATGTATTACTAAGTTTATAGAAGTTGTTTCTGGTGCATGGTTTTGAAACCACAGTCAGAAAAATAACCACATCCATACAAACATTTTTATAAGCCCCGGACCTGTCGTTTTGGTCAAAAAAGGAAAATTCTAAAAGATCCTTTTTTCTGCTTTAAACTGTAGGTACACATCCAAAATGTATTACTGAATTGATGGAAGTTTTAATTGGGGCACCCTAACCCCAGCTCCCACCTGCTGTGATCGCCTGTCACCCAGAGATCGCAAATAAGCGAACGGGACCTCCTGTCTACAAGCTACACTGCTGCTGAAACGAGCGCCTGCCTAATCTTGTGAGCCAGACACAGAGGACCTGTCTACAAACTACAGGTCAGTGAGGCTTGAAACATCAGTCAGAAAAATAATCACATCCATACGAACATTTTTATAAGCCCCGGACCTGTCATTTTGGTCAAAATATGAAAATTCTAAAAGTTTTCCTTTTTCGTCTTTAAACGAAAGGTACACATCCAAAATGTATTACTAAGTTGATAGAAGTTGTTTCTGGTACATGGTTTTGAAACCGCAGTCAGAAAAATAATCACATCCATATGAACATTTTTATAAGGCCCGGACCTGGCATTTTTGTCAAAATATGAAAATTCTAAAAGTTTTCCTTTTTCGTCTTTAAACGAAAGGTACACATCCAAAATGTATTACTAAGTTGATAGAAGTTGTTTCTGGTACATGGTTTTGAAACCGCACTCAGAAAAATAATCACATCCATATGAACATTTTTATAAGGCCCGGACCTGTCATTTTGGTCAAAAAATGAAAATTCTAAAAGTTCCAGTTTTTAGGCTTTAAACTCTTAAGTACACATCCAAAATGTTGTACTGAGTTGATCTAAGTTTTTTCTGGTGTATTGTTTTGAAACCGCAGTCAGAAAAATAATCACATCCATACGAACATTTTTATAAGGCCCGGACCTGTTGTTTTGGTCAAAAAACGAAAATTCTAAAAGTTCCAGTTTTTAGGCTTTAAACTCTTAAGTACACATCCAAAATGTTGTACTGAGTTGATCTAAGTTGTTTCTGGTGTATTGTTTTGAAACCGCAGTCAGAAAAATAATCACATCCATACGAACATTTTTATAAGGCCCGGACCTGTCGTTTTGGTCAAAATATGAAAATTCTAAAAGATCCTTTTTTTCTGCTTTAAACTGTAGGTACACATCCAAAATGTATTACTGAGTTGATAGAAGTTTCAATTGGGGCACCCTAACCCCAGCTCCCACCTGCTGTGATCGCCTGTCACCCAGAGATTGCAAATAAGCGACCGGGACCTCCTGTCTACAAGCTACACTGCTGCTGAAACGAGCGTCTGCCTAATCTTGTGAGCCAGACACAGAGGACCTGTCTACAAACTACAGGTCAGTGAGGATTGAAACATCAGTCAGAAATATAATCACATCCATATGAACATTTTTATAAGCCCCGGACCTGTTGTTTTGGTCAAAAAATATAAATTCTAAAAGTTCCAGTTTTTCGGCTTTAAACTCTAGGTACACATCCAAAATGTATTACTAAGTTTATAGAAGTTGTTTCTGGTGCATGGTTTTGAAACCGCAGTCAGAAAAATAATCACATCCATACGAACATTTTTATAAGCTTCGGACCTGTCGTTTTGGTCAAAAAATGAAAATTCTAAAAGTTCCTTTTTTTATGCTTTAAACTCTAGGTACACATCCAAAATGTATTACTAAATTGATAGAAGTTGTTTGTGGTGCATGGTTTTGAAACCGCAGTCAGAAAAATAATCACATCCATACGAATTTTTTTATAAGCCCCGGACCTGTCGTTTTGGTCAAAATATGAAAATTCTAAAAGTTCCTTTTTTTATGCTTTAAACTGTAGGTACACATCCAAAATGTATTACTAAATTGATAGAAGTTGTTTCTGGTGCATGGTTTAGAAACCGCAGTCAGAAAAATAATCACATCCATACGAAAATTTTTATAAGCCCCGGACCTGTCGTTTTGGTCAAAATACAGTATGAAAATTCTAAAAGTTCCAATCTTTAGGCTTTAAACTCTAGGTACACATCCAAAATGTATTACTGAGTTGATAGAAGTTGTTTCTGGTGCATGGTTTTGAAACCACAGTCAGAAAAATAATCACATCCATACAAACATTTTTATAAGCCCCGGACCTGTTGTTTTGGACAAAAAATGAAAATTCTAAAAGTTCCAGTTTTTCGGCTTTAAACTCTAGGTACACATCCAAAATGTATTACTAAGTTTATAGAAGTTGTTTCTGGTGCATGGTTTTGAAACCGCAGTCAGAAAAATAATCACAACCATACAAACATTTTTATAAGCTTCGGACCTGTCGTTTTGGTCAAAAAATGAAAATTCTAAAAGATCCTTTTTTTCTGCTTTAAACTGTAGGTACACATCCAAAATGTATTACTGAGTTGATGGAAGTTTCAATTGGGGCACCCTAACCCCAGCTCCCACCTGCTGTGATCGCCTGTCACCCAGAGATCGCAAATAAGCGAACGGGACCTCCTGTCTACAAGCTACACTGCTGCTGAAATGAGCGCCTGCCTAATCTTGTGAGCCAGACACAGAGGACCTGTCTACAAACTACAGGTCAGTGAGGCTTGAAACATCTGTCAGAAAAATAATCACATCCATACGAACATTTTTATAAGCCCCGGACCTGTCATTTTGGTCAAAATATGAAAATTCTAAAAGATTTCCTTTTTCGTCTTTAAACGAAAGGTACACATCCAAAATGTATTACTAAGTTGATAGAAGTTGTTTCTGGTACATGGTTTTGAAACAGCACTCAGAAAAATAATCACATCCATATGAACATTTTTATAAGGCCCGGACCTGTCATTTTGGTCAAAAAATAAAATTCTAAAAGTTCCAGTTTTTAGGCTTTAAACTCTAGGTACACATACAAAATGTTATACTGAGTTGATCGAAGTTGTTTCTGGTGTATTGTTTTGAAACCTCAGTCAGAAAAATAATCGCATCCATACGAACATTTTTATAAGCCCTGGACCTGTTGTTTTGATCAAAAAATGAAAATTCTAAAAGTTCCAGTTTTTTGGCTTTAAACTCTAGGTACACATCCAAAATGTATTACTGATTTGATAGAAGTTGTTTCTGGTGCATGGTTTCGAAACAGCAGTCAGAAAAATAAAAAACATCCATACGAACATTTTTATAAGCCCCGGACCTGTCGTTTTGGTCAAAATATGAAAATTCTAAAAGATCCTTTTTTTCTGCTTTAAACTGTAGGTACACATCCAAAATGTAATACTGAGTTGATAGAAGTTTCAATTGGGGCACCCTAACCCCAGCTCCCACCTGCTGTGATCGCCTGTCACCCAGAGATCGTAAATAAGCATCCGGGACCTCCTGTCTACAAGCTACACTGCTGCTGAAACGAGCGTCTGCCTAATCTTGTGAGCCAGACACAGAGGACCTGTCTACAAACTACAGGTCAGTGAGGATTGAAACCGCAGTCAGAAATATAATCACATCCTATGAACATTTTTATTATCCCCGGACCTGTCGTTTTGGTCAAAATATGAAAATTCTAAAAGTTCCAATCTTTAGGCTTTAAACTCTAGGTACACATCCAAAATGTATTACTGAGTTGATAGAAGTTGTTTCTGGTGCATGGTTTTGAAACCGCAGTCAGAAAAATAATCACATCCATATGAACATTTTTATAAGCCCCGGACCTGTTGTTTTGGTCAAAAAAATAAAATTCTAAAAGTTCCAGTTTTTCGGCTTTAAACTCTAGGTACACATCCAAAATGTATTACTGAGTTGATAGAAGTTGTTTCTGGTACATGGTTTTGAAACCGCAGTCAGAGAAATAACCACATTAATACAAACATTTTTATAAGCCCCGGACCTGTCATTTTGGTCAAAATATGAAAATTCTAAAAGATCCTTTTTTTCTGCTTTAAACTGTAGGTACACATCCAAAATGTATTACTGAGTTGATAGAAGTTTCAATTGGGGCACCCTAACCCCAGCTCCCACCTGCTGTGATCGCCTGTCACCCAGAGATTGCAAATAAGCGACCGGGACCTCCTGTCTACAAGCTACACTGCTGCTGAAACAAGCGTCTGCCTAATCTTGTGAGCCAGACACAGAGGACCTGTCTACAAACTACAGGTCAGTGAGGCTTGAAACATCAGTCAGAAAACTAATCACATCCTATGAACAGTTTTATAAGCCCCGGACCTGTTGTTTTGGTCAAAAAATGAAAATTCTAAAAGTTCCTATTTTTCTGCTTTAAACTGTAGGTACACATCCAAAATGTATTACTAAGTTTATAGAAGTTGTTTCTGGTGCATGGTTTTGAAACCACAGTCAGAAAAATAACCACATCCATACAAACATTTTTATAAGCCCCGGACCTGTCGTTTTGGTCAAAAAAGGAAAATTCTAAAAGATCCTTTTTTATGCTTTAAACTGTAGGTACACATCCAAAATGTATTACTGAGTTGATGGAAGTTTCAATTGGGGCACCCTAACCCCAGCTCCCACCTGCTGTGATCGCCTGTCATTTAGAGATCGCAAATAAGCGAACGGGACCTCCTTTCTACAAGCTACACTGCTGCTGAAACGAGCGCCTGCCTAATCTTGTGAGCCAGACACAGAGGACCTGTCTACAAACTACAGGTCAGTGAGGCTTGAAACATCAGTCAGAAAAATAATCACATCCATACGAACATTTTTATAAGCCCCGGACCTGTCATTTTGGTCAAAATATGAAAATTCTAAAAGTTCCAGTTTTTAGGCTTTAAACTCTTAAGTACACATCCAAAATGTATTACTGAGTTGATAGAAGTTGTTTCTGGTGCATGGTTTTGAAACCGCAGTTAGAAAAATAATCACATCCATATGAACATTTTTATAAGCCCCGGACCTGTTGTTTTGGTCAAAAAATGAAAATTCTAAAAGTTCCAGTTTTTCGGCTTTAAACTCTAGGTACACATCCAAAATGTATTACTAAGTTTATAGAAGTTGTTTCTGGTGCATGGTTTTGAAACCGCAGTCAGAAAAATAATCACAATCATACGAACATTTTTATAAGCCCCGGATCTGTCGTTTTGGTCAAAAAATGAAAATTCTAAAAGATCCTTTTTTTCTGCTTTAAACTGTAGGTACACATCCAAAATGTATTACTGAGTTGATAGAAGTTTCAATTGAGGCACCCTAACCCCATCTCCCACCTGCTGTGATCGCCTGTCACCCAGAGATTGCAAATAAGCGACCGGGACCTCCTGTCTACAAGTTATACTGCTACTGAAACGAGCATCTGCCTAATCTTGTGAGCCAGACACAGAGGACCTGTCTACAAACTACAGGTCAGTGAGGCTTGAAACATCAGTCAGAAAACTAATCACATCCTATGAACAGTTTTATAAGCCCCGGACCTGTTGTTTTGGTCAAAAAATGAAAATTCTAAAAGTTCCTATTTTTCTGCTTTAAACTGTAGGTACACATCCAAAATGTATTACTGAGTTGATAGAAGTTGTTTCTGGTGCATGGTTTTGAAACCGCAGTCAGAAAAATAATCACATCCATATGAACATTTTTATAAGCCCCGGACCTGTTGTTTTGGTCAAAAAATGAAAATTCTAAAAGTTCCAGTTTTTCGGCTTTAAACTCTAGGTACACATCCAAAATGTATTACTAAGTTTATAGAAGTTGTTTCTGGTGCATGGTTTTGAAACCGCAGTCAGAAAAATAATCACAACCATACAAACATTTTTATAAGCTTCGGAACTGTCGTTTTGGTCAAAAAATGAAAATTCTAAAAGTTCCTTTTTTTATGCTTTAAACTGTAGGTACACATCCAAAATGTATTACTAAGTTTATAGAAGTTTTTTCTGGTGCATGGTTTTGAAACCACAGTCAGAAAAATAACCACATCCATACAAACATTTTTATAAGCCCCGGACCTGTCGTTTTGGTCAAAATATGAAAATTCTAAAAGATCCTTTTTTTCTGCTTTAAACTGTAGGTACACATCCAAAATGTATTACTGAGTTGATAGAAGTTTCAATTGGGGCACCCTAACCCCAGCTCCCACCTGCTGTGATCGTCTGTCACCCAGAGATCGTAAATAAGCATCCGGGACCTCCTGTCTACAAGCTACACTGCTGCTGAAACGAGCGTCTGCCTAATCTTGTGAGCCAGACACAGAGGACCTGTCTACAAACTACAGGTCAGTGAGGATTGAAACATCAGTCAGAAATATAATCACATCCATATGAACATTTTTATAAGGCCCAGACCTGTCATTTTGGTCAAAAAATGAAAATTCTAAAAGTTCCAGTTTTTAGGCTTTAAACTCTTAAGTACACATCCAAAATGTATTACTGAGTTGATAGAAGTTGTTTCTGGTGCATGGTTTTGAAACCGCAGTCAGAAAAATAATCACATCCATATGAACATTTTTATAAGCCCCGGACCTGTTGTTTTGGTCAAAAAATGAAAATTCTAAAAGTTCCAGTTTTTCGGCTTTAAACTCTAGGTACACATCCAAAATGTATTACTAAGTTTATAGAAGTTGTTTCTGGTGCATGGTTTTGAAACCGCAGTCAGAAAAATAATCACAATCATACGAACATTTTTATAAGCCCCGGATCTGTCGTTTTGGTCAAAAAATGAAAATTCTAAAAGATCCTTTTTTTCTGCTTTAAACTGTAGGTACACATCCAAAATGTATTACTGAGTTGATAGAAGTTTCAATTGGGGCACCCTAACCCCAGCTCCCACCTGCTGTGATCGCCTGTCACCCAGAGATCGTAAATAAGCATCCGGGACCTCCTGTCTACAAGCTACACTGCTGCTGAAACGAGCGTCTGCCTAATCTTGTGAGCCAGACACAGAGGACCTGTCTACAAACTACAGGTCAGTGAGGATTGAAACATCAGTCAGAAATATAATCACATCCATATGAACATTTTTATAAGGCCCGGACCTGTCATTTTGGTCAAAAAATGAAAATTCTAAAAGTTCCAGTTTTTAGGCTTTAAACTCTTAAGTACACATCCAAAATGTATTACTGAGTTGATAGAAGTTGTTTCTGGTGCATGGTTTTGAAACCGCAGTCAGAAAAATAATCACATCCATATGAACATTTTTATAAGCCCCGGACCTGTTGTTTTGGTCAAAAAATGAAAATTCTAAAAGTTCCAGTTTTTCGGCTTTAAACTCTAGGTACACATCCAAAATGTATTACTAAGTTTATAGAAGTTGTTTCTGGTGCATGGTTTTGAAACCGCAGTCAGAAAAATAATCACAATCATACGAACATTTTTATAAGCCCCGGATCTGTCGTTTTGGTCAAAAAATGAAAATTCTAAAAGATCCTTTTTTTCTGCTTTAAACTGTAGGTACACATCCAAAATGTATTACTGAGTTGATAGAAGTTTCAATTGAGGCACCCTAACCCCATCTCCCACCTGCTGTGATCGCCTGTCACCCAGAGATTGCAAATAAGCGACCGGGACCTCCTGTCTACAAGTTATACTGCTACTGAAACGAGCATCTGCCTAATCTTGTGAGCCAGACACAGAGGACCTGTCTACAAACTACAGGTCAGTGAGGCTTGAAACATCAGTCAGAAAACTAATCACATCCTATGAACAGTTTTATAAGCCCCGGACCTGTTGTTTTGGTCAAAAAATGAAAATTCTAAAAGTTCCTATTTTTCTGCTTTAAACTGTAGGTACACATCCAAAATGTATTACTGAGTTGATAGAAGTTGTTTCTGGTGCATGGTTTTGAAACCGCAGTCAGAAAAATAATCACATCCATACGAACATTTTTATAAGCCCCGGACCTGTCGTTTTGGTCAAAAAATGAAAATTCTAAAAGATCCTTTTTTACTGCTTTAAACTGTAGGTACACATCCAAAATGTATTACTGAGTTGATGGAAGTTTCAATTGGGGTACCCTAACCCAAGCTCCCACCTACTGTGATCGCCTGTCACCCAGAGATCGCAAATGAGCGAACGGGACCTCCTGTCTACAAGCTACACTGCTGCTGAAATGAGCGCCTGCCTAATCTTGTGAGCCAGACACAGAGGAGCTGTCTACAAACTACAGGTCAGTGAGGCTTGAAACATCAGTCAGAAAAATAATCACATCCATATGAACATTTTTATAAGCCCCGGACCTGTTGTTTTGGTCAAAAATTGAAAATTCTAAAAGTTTTAGTTTTTCGGCTTTAAATGCTAGGTACACATCCAAAATGTATTACTAAGTTGATAGAAGTTGTTTCTGGTGCATGGTTTTAAAACCGCAGTCAGAGAAATAACCACATCCATACGAACATTTTTTTAAGCCCCGGACCTGTCGTTTTGGTCAAAAAATGAAAATTCTAAAAGTTCCAATCTTTAGGCTTTAAACTCTAGGTACACATCCAAAATGTATTACTGAGTTGATAGAAGTTGTTTCTGGTGCATGGTTTTGACACCGCAGTCAGAAAAATAATCACATCCATACGAACATTTTTATAAGCCCCGGACCTGTCGTTTTGGTCAAAAAATGAAAATTCTAAAAGTTTCAGTTTTTTGGCTTTAAACTCTAGGTACACATCCAAAATCTATTACTGAGTTGATAGAAGTTGTTTCTGGTGCATGGTTTTGAAACCGCAGTCAGAAAAATAATCACATCCATACGAACATTTTTATAAGCCCCGGACCTGTCGTTTTGGTCAAAAAATGAAAATTCTAAAAGTTCCAGTTTTTAGGCTTTAAACTCCAGGTACACATCCAAAATGTATTACTGAGTTGATAGAAGTTGTTTCTGGTGCATGGTTTTGAAACCGCAGTCAGAAAAATAATCACATCTATATGAACATTTTTATAAGCCCCGGACCTGTCGTTTTGGTCAAAATATGAAAATTCTAAAAGTTCCAATCTTTAGGCTTTAAACTCTAGGTACACATCCAAAATGTATTACTGAGTTGATAGAAGTTGTTTCTGGTGCATGGTTTTGAAACCGCAGTCAGAAAAATAATCACATCCATACGAACATTTTTATAAGCCCCGGACCTGTCGTTTTGGTCAAAAAATGAAAATTCTAAAAGTTTCAATTTTTCAGCTTTAAACTCTAGGTACACATCCAAAATGTATTACTGAGTTGATAGAAGTTGTTTCTGGTGCATGGTTTTGAAACCGCAGTCAGAAAAATAATCACATCCATACGAACATTTTTATAAGCCCCGGACCTGTCGTTTTGGTCAAAAAATGAAAATTCTAAAAGTTCCAATCTTTAGGCTTTAAACTCTAGGTACACATCCAAAATGTATTACTGAGTTGATAGAAGTTGTTTCTGGTGCATGGTTTTGAAACCGCAGTCAGAAAAATAATCACATCCATACGCACATTTTTATAAGCCCCGGACCTGTCGTTTTGGTCAAAAAATAAAATTCTAAAAGTTCCAGTTTTTAGGCTTTAAACTCCAGGTACACATCCAAAATGTAACTGAGTTGATAGAAGTTGTTTCTGGTGCATGGTTTTGAAACCGCAGTCAGAAAAATAACCACATCCATACAAACATTTTTATAATCCCCGGACCTGTCGTTTTGGTCAAAATATGAAAATTCTAACCGTTCCAATCTTTAGGCTTTAAACTAGGTACACATCCAAAATGTATTACTGAGTTGATAGAAGTTGTTTCTGGTGCATGGTTTTAAAACCGCAGTCAGAGAAATAACCACATCCATACGAAAATTTTTATAAGCCCCGGACCTGTCGTTTTGGTCAAAATATGAAAATTCTAACCGTTCCAATCTTTAGGCTTTAAACTAGGTACACATCCAAAATGTATTACTGAGTTGATAGAAGTTGTTTCTGGTGCATGGTTTTAAAACCGCAGTCAGAGAAATAACCACATCCATACAAACATTTTTATAAGCCCCGGACCTGTCGTTTTGGTCAAAAAATAAAAATTCTAAAAGTTTCAGTTTTTTGGCTTTAAACTCTAGGTACACATCCAAAATCTATTACTGAGTTGATAGAAGTTGTTTCTGGTGCATGGTTTTGAAACCGCAGTCAGAAAAATAATCACATCCATACGAAAATTTTTATAAGCCCCGGACCTGTCGTTTTGGTCAAAAAATGAAAATTCTAAAAGTTCCAGTTTTTAGGCTTTAAACTCCAGGTACACATCCAAAATGTATTACTGAGTTGATAGAAGTTGTTTCTGGTGCATGGTTTTGAAACCGCAGTCAGAAAAAATAATCACATCCATACAAACATTTTTATAAGCCCCGGACCTGTCGTTATGGTCAAAAAATGAAAATTCTAAAAGATCCTTTTTTACTGCTTTAAACTGTAGGTACACATCCAAAATGTATTACTGAGTTGATGGAAGTTTCAATTGGGGTACCCTAACCCAAGCTACCACCTACTGTGATCGCCTGTCACCCAGAGATCGCAAATGAGCGAACGGGACCTCCTGTCTACAAGCTACACTGCTGCTGAAATGAGCGCCTGCCTAATCTTGTGAGCCAGACACAGAGGAGCTGTCTACAAACTGCAGGTCAGTGAGGCTTGAAACATCAGTCAGAAAAATAATCACATCCATATGAACATTTTTATAAGCCCCGGACCTGTTGTTTTGGTCAAAAATTGAAAATTCTAAAAGTTTTAGTTTTTCGGCTTTAAATGCTAGGTACACATCCAAAATCTATTACTGAGTTGATAGAAGTTGTTTCTGGTGCATGGTTTTGAAACCGCAGTCAGAAAAATAATCACATCCATACGAACATTTTTATAAGCCCCGGACCTGTCGTTTTGGTCAAAAAATGAAAATTCTAAAAGTTCCAGTTTTTAGGCTTTAAACTCCAGGTACACATCCAAAATGTATTACTGAGTTGATAGAAGTTGTTTCTGGTGCATGGTTTTGAAACCGCAGTCAGAAAAATAATCACATCTATATGAACATTTTTATAAGCCCCGGACCTGTCGTTTTGGTCAAAATATGAAAATTCTAAAAGTTCCAATCTTTAGGCTTTAAACTCTAGGTACACATCCAAAATGTATTACTGAGTTGATAGAAGTTGTTTCTGGTGCATGGTTTTGAAACCGCAGTCAGAAAAATAATCACATCCATACGAACATTTTTATAAGCCCCGGACCTGTCGTTTTGGTCAAAAAATGAAAATTCTAAAAGTTTCAATTTTTCAGCTTTAAACTCTAGGTACACATCCAAAATGTATTACTGAGTTGATAGAAGTTGTTTCTGGTGCATGGTTTTGAAACCGCAGTCAGAAAAATAACCACATCCATACAAACATTTTTATAAGCCCCGGACCTGTCGTTTTGGTCAAAATATGAAAATTCTAAAAGTTCCAATCTTTAGGCTTTAAACTCTAGGTACACATCCAAAATGTATTACTGAGTTGATAGAAGTTGTTTCTGGTGCATGGTTTTGAAACCGCAGTCAGAAAAATAATCACATCCATACGAAAATTTTTATAAGCCCCGGACCTGTCGTTTTGGTCAAAAAATGAAAATTCTAAAAGTTCCAGTTTTTAGGCTTTAAACTCCAGGTACACATCCAAAATGTATTACTGAGTTGATAGAAGTTGTTTCTGGTGCATGGTTTTGAAACCACAGTCAGAAAAATAATCAAATCTATATGAACATTTTTATAAGCCCCGGACCTGTCGTTTTGGTCAAAAAATAAAAATTCTAAAAGTTTCAGTTTTTCGGCTTTAAACTCTAGGTACACATCCAAAATGTATTACTAAGTTGATAGAAGTTGTTTCTGGTGCATGGTTTTGAAACCGCAGTCAGAAAAAATAATCACATCCATACGAACATTTTTATAAGCCCCGGACCTGTCGTTTTGGTCAAAAAATAAAATTCTAAAAGTTTCAGTTTTTCGGCTTTAAACTCTAGGTACACATCCAAAATGTATTACTGAGTTGATAGAAGTTGTTTCTGGTGCATGATTTTGAAACCGCAGTCAGAAAAATAATCACATCCATACGAACATTTTTATAAGCCCCGGACCTGTCGTTTTGGTCAAAATATGAAAATTCTAACCGTTCCAATCTTTAGGCTTTAAACTCTAGGTACACATCCAAAATGTATTACTAAGTTGATAGAAGTTGTTTCTGGTGCATGGTTTTAAAACCGCAGTCAGAGAAATAACCACATCCATACAAACATTTTTATAAGCCCCGGACCTGTCGTTTTGGTCAAAATATGAAAATTCTAAAAGTTCCAATCTTTAGGCTTTAAACTCTAGGTACACATCCAAAATGTATTACTGAGTTGATAGAAGTTGTTTCTGGTGCATGGTTTTGACACCGCAGTCAGAAAAATAATCACATCCATACAAACATTTTTATAAGCCCCGGACCTGTCGTTTTGGTCAAAAAATGAAAATTCTAAAAGTTTCAGTTTTTTGGCTTTAAACTCTAGGTACACATCCAAAATCTATTACTGAGTTGATAGAAGTTGTTTCTGGTGCATGGTTTTGAAACCGCAGTCAGAAAAATAATCACATCCATACGAACATTTTTATAAGCCCCGGACCTGTCGTTTTGGTCAAAAAATGAAAATTCTAAAAGTTCCAGTTTTTAGGCTTTAAACTCCAGGTACACATCCAAAATGTATTACTGAGTTGATAGAAGTTGTTTCTGGTGCATGGTTTTGAAACCGCAGTCAGAAAAATAATCACATCTATATGAACATTTTTATAAGCCCCGGACCTGTCGTTTTGGTCAAAATATGAAAATTCTAAAAGTTCCAATCTTTAGGCTTTAAACTCTAGGTACACATCTAAAATGTATTACTGAGTTGATAGAAGTTGTTTCTGGTGCATGGTTTTGACACCGCAGTCAGAAAAATAATCACATCCATACAAACATTTTTATAAGCCCCGGACCTGTCGTTTTGGTCAAAAAATGAAAATTCTAAAAGTTTCAGTTTTTTGGCTTTAAACTCTAGGTACACATCCAAAATCTATTACTGAGTTGATAGAAGTTGTTTCTGGTGCATGGTTTTGAAACCGCAGTCAGAAAAATAATCACATCCATACGAACATTTTTATAAGCCCCGGACCTGTCGTTTTGGTCAAAAAATGAAAATTCTAAAAGTTCCAGTTTTTAGGCTTTAAACTCCAGGTACACATCCAAAATGTATTACTGAGTTGATAGAAGTTGTTTCTGGTGCATGGTTTTGAAACCGCAGTCAGAAAAATAATCACATCTATATGAACATTTTTATAAGCCCCGGACCTGTCGTTTTGGTCAAAATATGAAAATTCTAAAAGTTTCAATTTTTCAGCTTTAAACTCTAGGTACACATCCAAAATGTATTACTGAGTTGATAGAAGTTGTTTCTGGTGCATGGTTTTGAAACCGCAGTCAGAAAAATAACAACATCCATACGAACATTTTTATAAGCCCCGGACCTGTCGTTTCGGTAAAAAAAAATGAAAATTCTAAAAGATCCTTTTTTTCTGCTTTAAACTGTAGGTAAACATCCAAAATGTATTACTGAGTTGATGGAAGTTTCAATTGGGGCACCCTAACCCCAGCTCCCACCTACTGTGATCGCCTGTCACCCAGAGATTGCAAATGAGCGAACGGGACCTCCTGTCTACAAGCTACACTGCTGCTGAAACGAGCGCCTGCCTAATCTTGTGAGCCAGACACAGAGGAGCTGTCTACAAACTACAGGTCAGTGAGGCTTGAAACATCAGTCAGAAAAATAATCACATCCATATGAACATTTTTATAAGCCCCGGACCTGTTGTTTTGGTCAAAAATGAAAATTCTAAAAGTTTTAGTTTTTCGGCTTTAAATGCTAGGTACACATCCAAAATGTATTACTAAGTTGATAGAAGTTGTTTCTGGTGCATGGTTTTGAAACCGCAGTCAGAAAAATAATCACATCCATACGAACATTTTTATAAGCCCCGGACCTGTCGTTTTGGTCAAAATATGAAAATTCTAAAAGTTCCAATCTTTAGGCTTTAAACTCTAGGTACACATCCAAAATGTATTACTGAGTTGATAGAAGTTGTTTCTGGTGAATGGTTTTGACACCGCAGTCAGAAAAATAATCACATCCATACGAACATTTTTATAAGCCCCGGACCTGTCGTTTTGGTCAAAAAATGAAAATTCTAAAAGTTTCAGTTTTTTGGCTTTAAACTCTAGGTACACATCCAAAATCTATTACTGAGTTGATAGAAGTTGTTTCTGGTGCATGGTTTTGAAACCGCAGTCAGAAAAATAATCACATCCATACGCACATTTTTATAAGCCCCGGACCTGTCGTTTTGGTCAAAAAATGAAAATTCTAAAAGTTCCAGTTTTTAGGCTTTAAACTCCATGTACACATCCAAAATGTAACTGAGTTGATAGAAGTTGTTTCTGGTGCATGGTTTTGAAACCGCAGTCAGAAAAATAACCACATCCATACAAACATTTTTATAAGCCCCGGACCTGTCGTTTTGGTCAAAAAATAAAATTCTAAAAGTTTCAGTTTTTCGGCTTTAAACTCTAGGTACACATCCAAAATGTATTACTGAGTTGATAGAAGTTGTTTCTGGTGCATGGTTTTGAAACCGCAGTCAGAAAAATAATCACATCCATACGAAAAATTTTATAAGCCCCGGACCTGTCGTTTTGGTCAAAAAATGAAAATTCTAAAAGTTCCAGTTTTTAGGCTTTAAACTCCAGGTACACATCCAAAATGTATTACTGAGTTGATAGAAGTTGTTTCTGGTGCATGGTTTTGAAACCACAGTCAGAAAAATAATCACATCTATATGAACATTTTTATAAGCCCCGGACCTGTCGTTTTGGTCAAAAAATAAAAATTCTAAAAGTTTCAGTTTTTCGGCTTTAAACTCTAGGTACACATCCAAAATGTATTACTAAGTTGATAGAAGTTGTTTCTGGTGCATGGTTTTGAAACCGCAGTCAGAAAAAATAATCACATCCATACAAACATTTTTATAAGCCCCGAACCTGTCGTTTTGGTCAAAAAATAAAATTCTAAAAGTTCCTTTTTTTCTGCTTTAAACTGTAGGTACACATCCAAAATGTATTACTGAGTTGATGGAAGTTTCAATTGGGGTACCCTAACCCAAGCTCCCACCTACTGTGATCGCCTGTCACCCAGAGATCGCAAATGAGCGAACGGGACCTCCTGTCTACAAGCTACACTGCTGCTGAAATGAGCGCCTGCCTAATCTTGTGAGCCAGACACAGAGGAGCTGTCTACAAACTACAGGTCAGTGAGGCTTGAAACATCAGTCAGAAAAATAATCACATCCATATGAACATTTTTATAAGCCCCGGACCTGTTGTTTTGGTCAAAAATTGAAAATTCTAAAAGTTTTAGTTTTTCGGCTTTAAATGCTAGGTACACATCCAAAATGTAACTGAGTTGATAGAAGTTGTTTCTGGTGCATGGTTTTGAAACCGCAGTCAGAAAAATAACCACATCCATACAAACATTTTTATAAGCCCCGGACCTGTCGTTTTGGTCAAAAAATAAAAATTCTAAAAGTTTCAGTTTTTCGGCTTTAAACTCTAGGTACACATCCAAAATGTATTACTAAGTTGATAGAAGTTGTTTCTGGTGCATGGTTTTGAAACCGCAGTCAGAAAAAATAATCACATCCATACAAACATTTTTATAAGCCCCGAACCTGTCGTTTTGGTCAAAAAATAAAATTCTAAAAGTTCCTTTTTTTCTGCTTTAAACTGTAGGTACACATCCAAAATGTATTACTGAGTTGATGGAAGTTTCAATTGGGGTACCCTAACCCAAGCTCCCACCTACTGTGATCGCCTGTCACCCAGAGATCGCAAATGGGACCTCCTGTCTACAAGCTACACTGCTGCTGAAATGAGCGCCTGCCTAATCTTGTGAGCCAGACACAGAGGAGCTGTCTACAAACTACAGGTCAGTGAGGCTTGAAACATCAGTCAGAAAAATAATCACATCCATATGAACATTTTTATAAGCCCCGGACCTGTTGTTTTGGTCAAAAATTGAAAATTCTAAAAGTTTTAGTTTTTCGGCTTTAAATGCTAGGTACACATCCAAAATGTAACTGAGTTGATAGAAGTTGTTTCTGGTGCATGGTTTTGAAACCGCAGTCAGAAAAATAACCACATCCATACAAACATTTTTATAAGCCCCGGACCTGTCGTTTTGGTCAAAAAATAAAATTCTAAAAGTTTCAGTTTTTCGGCTTTAAACTCTAGGTACACATCCAAAATGTATTACTGAGTTGATAGAAGTTGTTTCTGGTGCATGGTTTTGAAACCGCAGTCAGAAAAATAATCACATCCATACGAAAAATTTTATAAGCCCCGGACCTGTCGTTTTGGTCAAAAAATGAAAATTCTAAAAGTTCCAGTTTTTAGGCTTTAAACTCCAGGTACACATCCAAAATGTATTACTGAATTGATAGAAGTTGTTTCTGGTGCATGGTTTTGAAACCACAGTCAGAAAAATAATCACATCTATATGAACATTTTTATAAGCCCCGGACCTGTCGTTTTGGTCAAAAAATAAAAATTCTAAAAGTTTCAGTTTTTCGGCTTTAAACTCTAGGTACACATCCAAAATGTATTACTAAGTTGATAGAAGTTGTTTCTGGTGCATGGTTTTGAAACCGCAGTCAGAAAAAATAATCACATCCATACAAACATTTTTATAAGCCCCGAACCTGTCGTTTTGGTCAAAAAATAAAATTCTAAAAGTTCCTTTTTTTCTGCTTTAAACTGTAGGTACACATCCAAAATGTATTACTGAGTTGATGGAAGTTTCAATTGGGGTACCCTAACCCAAGCTCCCACCTACTGTGATCGCCTGTCACCCAGAGATCGCAAATGAGCGAACGGGACCTCCTGTCTACAAGCTACACTGCTGCTGAAATGAGCGCCTGCCTAATCTTGTGAGCCAGACACAGAGGAGCTGTCTACAAACTACAGGTCAGAGAGGCTTGAAACATCAGTCAGAAAAATAATCACATCCATATGAACATTTTTATAAGCCCCGGACCTGTTGTTTTGGTCAAAAATTGAAAATTCTAAAAGTTTTAGTTTTTCGGCTTTAAATGCTAGGTACACATCCAAAATGTAACTGAGTTGATAGAAGTTGTTTCTGGTGCATGGTTTTGAAACCGCAGTCAGAAAAATAACCACATCCATACAAACATTTTTATAAGCCCCGGACCTGTCGTTTTGGTCAAAAAATAAAATTCTAAAAGTTTCAGTTTTTCGGCTTTAAACTCTAGGTACACATCCAAAATGTATTACTGAGTTGATAGAAGTTGTTTCTGGTGCATGGTTTTGAAACCGCAGTCAGAAAAATAATCACATCCATACGAAAATTTTTATAAGCCCCGGACCTGTCGTTTTGGTCAAAAAATGAAAATTCTAAAAGTTCCAGTTTTTAGGCTTTAAACTCCAGGTACACATTCAAAATGTATTACTGAGTTGATAGAAGTTGTTTCTGGTGCATGGTTTTGAAACCACAGTCAGAAAAATAATCACATCTATATGAACATTTTTATAAGCCCCGGACCTGTCGTTTTGGTCAAAAAATAAAAATTCTAAAAGTTTCAGTTTTTCGGCTTTAAACTCTAGGTACACATCCAAAATGTATTACTAAGTTGATAGAAGTTGTTTCTGGTGCATGGTTTTGAAACCGCAGTCAGAAAAAATAATCACATCCATACAAACATTTTTATAAGCCCCGAACCTGTCGTTTTGGTCAAAAAATAAAATTCTAAAAGTTCCTTTTTTTCTGCTTTAAACTGTAGGTACACATCCAAAATGTATTACTGAGTTGATGGAAGTTTCAATTGGGGTACCCTAACCCAAGCTCCCACCTACTGTGATCGCCTGTCACCCAGAGATCGCAAATGAGCGAACGGGACCTCCTGTCTACAAGCTACACTGCTGCTGAAATGAGCGCCTGCCTAATCTTGTGAGCCAGACACAGAGGAGCTGTCTACAAACTACAGGTCAGTGAGGCTTGAAACATCAGTCAGAAAAATAATCACATCCATATGAACATTTTTATAAGCCCCGGACCTGTTGTTTTGGTCAAAAATTGAAAATTCTAAAAGTTTTAGTTTTTCGGCTTTAAATGCTAGGTACACATCCAAAATGTATTACTAAGTTGATAGAAGTTGTTACTGGTGCATGGTTTTAAAACCGCAGTCAGAGAAATAACCACATCCATACGAACATTTTTATAAGCCCCGGACCTGTCGTTTTGGTCAAAAAATGAAAATTCTAAAAGTTCCAGTTTTTAGGCTTTAAACTCCAGGTACACATCCAAAATGTAACTGAGTTGATAGAAGTTGTTTCTGGTGCATGGTTTTGAAACCGCAGTCAGAAAAATAACCACATCCATACAAACATTTTTATAAGCCCCGGACCTGTTGTTTTGGTCAAAAAATAAAATTCTAAAAGTTTCAGTTTTTCGGCTTTAAACTCTAGGTACACATCCAAAATGTATTACTGAGTTGATAGAAGTTGTTTCTGGTGCATGATTTTGAAACCGCAGTCAGAAAAATAATCACATCCATACGAACATTTTTATAAGCCCCGGACCTGTCGTTTTGGTCAAAAAATGAAAATTCTAAAAGTTTCAGTTTTTTGGCTTTAAACTCTAGGTACACATCCAAAATCTATTACTGAGTTGATAGAAGTTGTTTCTGGTGCATGGTTTTGAAACCGCAGTCAGAAAAATAATCACATCCATACGTACATTTTTATAAGTCCCGGACCTGTCGTTTTGGTCAAAAAATGAAAATTCTAAAAGTTCCAGTTTTTAGGCTTTAAACTCCAGGTACACATCCAAAATGTATTACTGAGTTGATAGAAGTTGTTTCTGGTGCATGGTTTTGAAACCGCAGTCAGAAAAATAATCACATCTATATGAACATTTTTATAAGCCCCGGACCTGTCGTTTTGGTCAAAATATGAAAATTCTAAAAGTTCCAATCTTTAGGCTTTAAACTCTAGGTACACATCCAAAATGTATTACTGAGTTGATAGAAGTTGTTTCTGGTGCATGGTTTTGAAACCGCAGTCAGAAAAATAATCACATCCATACGAACATTTTTATAAGCCCCGGACCTGTCGTTTTGGTCAAAAAATGAAAATTCTAAAAGTTTCAATTTTTCAGCTTTAAACTCTAGGTACACATCCAAAATGTATTACTGAGTTGATAGAAGTTGTTTCTGGTGCATGGTTTTGAAACCGCAGTCAGAAAAATAATCACATCCATACGAACATTTTTATAAGCCCCGGACCTGTCGTTTTGGTCAAAAAATGAAAATTCTAAAAGTTTCAATTTTTCGGCTTTAAACTCTAGGTACACATCCAAAATGTATTACTGAGTTGATAGAAGTTGTTTCTGGTGCATGGTTTTGAAACCGCAGTCAGAAAAATAATCACATCCACACGAACATTTTTATAAGCCCCGGACCTGTCGTTTTGGTCAAAAAATGAAAATTCTAAAAGTTTCAATTTTTCGGCTTTAAACTCTAGGTACACATCCAAAATGTATTACTGAGTTGATAGAAGTTGTTTCTGGTGCATGGTTTTGAAACCGCAGTCAGAAAAATAATCACATCCATACGCACATTTTTATAAGCCCCGGACCTGTCGTTTTGGTCAAAAAATGAAAATTCTAAAAGTTCCAGTTTTTAGGCTTTAAACTCCAGGTACACATCCAAAATGTAACTGAATTGATAGAAGTTGTTTCTGGTGCATGGTTTTGAAACCGCAGTCAGAAAAATAACCACATCCATACAAACATTTTTATAAGCCCCGGACCTGTCGTTTTGGTCAAAAAATAAAATTCTAAAAGTTTCAGTTTTTCGGCTTTAAACTCTAGGTACACATCCAAAATGTATTACTGCGTTGATAGAAGTTGTTTCTGGTGCATGATTTTGAAACCGCAGTCAGAAAAATAATCACATCCATACGAACATTTTTATAAGCCCCGGACCTGTCGTTTTGGTCAAAATATGAAAATTCTAACCGTTCCAATCTTTAGGCTTTAAACTCTAGGTACACATCCAAAATGTATTACTAAGTTGATAGAAGTTGTTTCTGGTGCATGGTTTTAAAACCGCAGTCAGAGAAATAACCACATCCATACAAACATTTTTATAAGCCCCGGACCTGTCGTTTTGGTCAAAATATGAAAATTCTAAAAGTTCCAATCTTTAGGCTTTAAACTCTAGGTACACATCCAAAATGTATTACTGAGTTGATAGAAGTTGTTTCTGGTGCATGGTTTTGACACCGCAGTCAGAAAAATAATCACATCCATACAAACATTTTTATAAGCCCCGGACCTGTCGTTTTGGTCAAAAAATGAAAATTCTAAAAGTTTCAATTTTTCAGCTTTAAACTCTAGGTACACATCCAAAATGTATTACTGAGTTGATAGAAGTTGTTTCTGGTGCATGGTTTTGAAACCGCAGTCAGAAAAATAACCAAATCCATACGAACATTTTTATAAGCCCCGGACCTGTCGTTTCGGTAAAAAAAAATGAAAATTCTAAAAGATCCTTTTTTTCTGCTTTAAACTGTAGGTAAACATCCAAAATGTATTACTGAGTTGATGGAAGTTTCAATTGGGGCACCCTAACCCCAGCTCCCACCTACTGTGATCGCCTGTCACCCAGAGATTGCAAATGAGCGAACGGGACCTCCTGTCTACAAGCTACACTGCTGCTGAAACGAGCGCCTGCCTAATCTTGTGAGCCAGACACAGAGGAGCTGTCTACAAACTACAGGTCAGTGAGGCTTGAAACATCAGTCAGTAAAATAATCACATCCATATGAACATTTTTATAAGCCCCGGACCTGTTGTTTTGGTCAAAAAATGAAAATTCTAAAAGTTTTAGTTTTTCGGCTTTAAATGCTAGGTACACATCCAAAATGTATTACTAAGTTGATAGAAGTTGTTTCTGGTGCATGGTTTTGAAACCGCAGTCAGAAAAATAATCACATCCATACGAACATATTTATAAGGCTCGGACCTGTAGTTTTGGTCAAAATATGAAAATTCTAACCGTTCCAATCTTTAGGCTTTAAACTCTAGGTACACATCCAAAATGTATTACTGAGTTGATAGAAGTTGTTTCTGGTGCATGGTTTTGAAACCGCAGTCAGAGAAATAACCACATCCATACGAACATTTTTATAAGCCCCGGACCTGTCGTTTTGGTCAAAATATGAAAATTCTAAAAGTTCCAATCTTTAGGCTTTAAACTCTAGGTACACATCCAAAATGTATTACTGAGTTGATAGAAGTTGTTTCTGGTGAATGGTTTTGAAACCGCAGTCAGAAAAATAATCACATCCATACGCACATTTTTATAAGCCCCGGACCTGTCGTTTTGGTCAAAAAATGAAAATTCTAAAAGTTCCAGTTTTTAGGCTTTAAACTCCAGGTACACATCCAAAATGTAACTGAGTTGATAGAAGTTGTTTCTGGTGCATGGTTTTGAAACCGCAGTCAGAAAAATAACCACATCCATACAAACATTTTTATAATCCCCGGACCTGTCGTTTTGGTCAAAAAATAAAATTCTAAAAGTTCCAGTTTTTAGGCTTTAAACTCCAGGTACACATCCAAAATGTAACTGAGTTGATAGAAGTTGTTTCTGGTGCATGGTTTTGAAACCGCAGTCAGAAAAATAACCACATCCATACAAACATTTTTATAATCCCCGGACCTGTCGTTTTGGTCAAAATATGAAAATTCTAACCGTTCCAATCTTTAGGCTTTAAACTAGGTACACATCCAAAATGTATTACTGAGTTGATAGAAGTTGTTTCTGGTGCATGGTTTTAAAACCGCAGTCAGAGAAATAACCACATCCATACGAACATTTTTATAAGCCCCGGACCTGTCGTTTTGGTCAAAATATGAAAATTCTAACCGTTCCAATCTTTAGGCTTTAAACTTTAGGTACACATCCAAAATGTATTACTGAGTTGATAGAAGTTGTTTCTGGTGCATGGTTTTAAAACCGCAGTCAGAGAAATAACCACATCCATACAAACATTTTTATAAGCCCCGGACCTGTCGTTTTGGTCAAAAAATGAAAATTCTAAAAGTTTCAGTTTTTTGGCTTTAAACTCTAGGTACACATCCAAAATCTATTACTGAGTTGATAGAAGTTGTTTCTGGTGCATGGTTTTGAAACCGCAGTCAGAAAAATAATCACATCCATACGAAAATTTTTATAAGCCCCGGACCTGTCGTTTTGGTCAAAAAATGAAAATTCTAAAAGTTCCAGTTTTTAGGCTTTAAACTCCAGGTACACATCTAAAATGTATTACTGAGTTGATAGAAGTTGTTTCTGGTGCATGGTTTTGAAACCGCAGTCAGAAAAAATAATCACATCCATACAAACATTTTTATAAGCCCCGGACCTGTCGTTATGGTCAAAAAATGAAAATTCTAAAAGATCCTTTTTTACTGCTTTAAACTGTAGGTACACATCCAAAATGTATTACTGAGTTGATGGAAGTTTCAATTGGGGTACCCTAACCCAAGCTACCACCTACTGTGATCGCCTGTCACCCAGAGATCGCAAATGAGCGAACGGGACCTCCTGTCTACAAGCTACACTGCTGCTGAAATGAGCGCCTGCCTAATCTTGTGAGCCAGACACAGAGGAGCTGTCTGCAAACTACAGGTCAGTGAGGCTTGAAACATCAGTCAGAAAAATAATCACATCCATATGAACATTTTTATAAGCCCCGGACCTGTTTTGGTCAAAAATTGAAAATTCTAAAAGTTTTAGTTTTTCGGCTTTAAATGCTAGGTACACATCCAAAATCTATTACTGAGTTGATAGAAGTTGTTTCTGGTGCATGGTTTTGAAACCGCAGTCAGAAAAATAATCACATCCATACGAACATTTTTATAAGCCCCGGACCTGTCGTTTTGGTCAAAAAATGAAAATTCTAAAAGTTCCAGTTTTTAGGCTTTAAACTCCAGGTACACATCCAAAATGTATTACTGAGTTGATAGAAGTTGTTTCTGGTGCATGGTTCTGAAACCGCAGTCAGAAAAATAATCACATCTATATGAACATTTTTATAAGCCCCGGACCTGTCGTTTTGGTCAAAATATGAAAATTCTAAAAGTTCCAATCTTTAGGCTTTAAACTCTAGGTACACATCCAAAATGTATTACTGAGTTGATAGAAGTTGTTTCTGGTGCATGGTTTTGAAACCGCAGTCAGAAAAATAATCACATCCATACGAACATTTTTATAAGCCCCGGACCTGTCGTTTTGGTCAAAAAATGAAAATTCTAAAAGTTTCAATTTTTCAGCTTTAAACTCTAGGTACACATCCAAAATGTATTACTGAGTTGATAGAAGTTGTTTCTGGTGCATGGTTTTGAAACCGCAGTCAGAAAAATAACCACATCCATACAAACATTTTTATAAGCCCCGGACCTGTCGTTTTGGTCAAAATATGAAAATTCTAAAAGTTCCAATCTTTAGGCTTTAAACTCTAGGTACACATCCAAAATGTATTACTGAGTTGATAGAAGTTGTTTCTGGTGCATGGTTTTGAAACCGCAGTCAGAAAAAATAATCACATCCATACAAACATTTTTATAAGCCCCGGACCTGTTGTTTTGGTCAAAAAATGAAAATTCTAAAAGATCCTTTTTTACTGCTTTAAACTGTAGGTACACATCCAAAATGTATTACTGAGTTGATGGAAGTTTCAATTGGGGTACCCTAACCCAAGCTCCCACCTACTGTGATCGCCTGTCGTCCAGAGATCGCAAATGAGCGAACGGGACCTCCTGTCTACAAGCTACACTGCTGCTGAAATGAGCGCCTGCCTAATCTTGTGAGCCAGACACAGAGGAGCTGTCTACAAACTACAGGTCAGTGAGGCTTGAAACATCAGTCAGAAAAATAATCACATCCATATGAACATTTTTATAAGCCCCGGACCTGTTGTTTTGGTCAAAAATTGAAAATTCTAAAAGTTTTAGTTTTTCGGCTTTAAATGCTAGGTACACATCCAAAATGTATTACTAAGTTGATAGAAGTTGTTTCTGGTGCATGGTTTTAAAACCACAGTCAGAGAAATAACCACATCCATACAAACATTTTTTTAAGCCCCGGACCTGTCGTTTTGGTCAAAATATGAAAATTCTAAAAGTTCCAATCTTTAGGCTTTAAACTCTAGGTACACATCCAAAATGTATTACTGAGTTGATAGAAGTTGTTTCTGGTGCATGGTTTTGACACCGCAGTCAGAAAAATAATCACATCCATACGAACATTTTTATAAGCCCCGGACCTGTCGTTTTGGTCAAAAAATTAAAATTCTAAAAGTTCCAGTTTTTAGGCTTTAAACTCCAGGTACACATCCAAAATGTATTACTGAGTTGATAGAAGTTGTTTCTGGTGCATGGTTTTGAAACCGCAGTCAGAAAAATAATCACATCTATATGAACATTTTTATAAGCCCCGGACTTGTCGTTTTAGTCAAAATATGAAAATTCTAAAAGTTCCAATCTTTAGGCTTTAAACTCTAGGTACACATCCAAAATGTATTACTGAGTTGATAGAAGTTGTTTCTGGTGCATGGTTTTGAAACCGCAGTCAGAAAAATAATCACATCCATACAAACATTTTTATAAGCCCCGGACCTGTCGTTTTGGTCAAAAAATGAAAATTCTAAAAGTTTCAATTTTTCAGCTTTAAACTCTAGGTACACATCCAAAATGTATTACTGAGTTGATAGAAGTTGTTTCTGGTGCATGGTTTTGAAACCGCAGTCAGAAAAATAATCACATCCATACGCACATTTTTATAAGCCCCGGACCTGTCGTTTTGGTCAAAAAATAAAATTCTAAAAGTTCCTTTTTTTCTGCTTTAAACTGTAGGTACACATCCAAAATGTATTACTGAGTTGATGGAAGTTTCAATTGGGGTACCCTAACCCAAGCTCCCACCTACTGTGATCGCCTGTCACCCAGAGATCGCAAATGAGCGAACGGGACCTCCTGTCTACAAGCTACACTGCTGCTGAAATGAGCGCCTGCCTAATCTTGTGAGCCAGACACAGAGGAGCTGTCTACAAACTACAGGTCAGTGAGGCTTGAAACATCAGTCAGAAAAATAATCACATCCATATGAACATTTTTATAAGCCCCGGACCTGTTGTTTTGGTCAAAAATTGAAAATTCTAAAAGTTTTAGTTTTTCGGCTTTAAATGCTAGGTACACATCCAAAATGTATTACTGAGTTGATAGAAGTTGTTTCTGGTGCATGGTTTTGAAACCGCAGTCAGAAAAATAATCACATCTATATGAACATTTTTATAAGCCCCGGACCTGTCGTTTTGGTCAAAATATGAAAATTCTAAAAGTTCCAATCTTTAGGCTTTAAACTCTAGGTACACATCCAAAATGTATTACTGAGTTGATAGAAGTTGTTTCTGGTGCATGGTTTTGAAACCGCAGTCAGAAAAATAATCACATCCATACGAACATTTTTATAAGCCCCGGACCTGTCGTTTTGGTCAAAAAATGAAAATTCTAAAAGTTTCAATTTTTCGGCTTTAAACTCTAGGTACACATCCAAAATGTATTACTGAGTTGATAGAAGTTGTTTCTGGTGCATGGTTTTGAAACCGCAGTCAGAAAAATAATCACATCCACACGAACATTTTTATAAGCCCCGGACCTGTCGTTTTGGTCAAAATATGAAAATTCTAAAAGTTCCAATCTTTAGGCTTTAAACTCTAGGTACACATCCAAAATGTATTACTGAGTTGATAGAAGTTGTTTCTGGTGCATGGTTTTGACACCGCAGTCAGAAAAATAATCACATCCATACGAACATTTTTATAAGCCCCGGACCTGTCGTTTTGGTCAAAAAATTAAAATTCTAAAAGTTCCAGTTTTTAGGCTTTAAACTCCAGGTACACATCCAAAATGTATTACTGAGTTGATAGAAGTTGTTTCTGGTGCAAGGTTTTGAAACCGCAGTCAGAAAAATAATCACATCTATATGAACATTTTTATAAGCCCCGGACCTGTCGTTTTAGTCAAAATATGAAAATTCTAAAAGTTCCAATCTTTAGGCTTTAAACTCTAGGTACACATCCAAAATGTATTACTGAGTTGATAGAAGTTGTTTCTGGTGCATGGTTTTGAAACCGCAGTCAGAAAAATAATCACATCCATACGCACATTTTTATAAGCCCCGGACCTGTCGTTTTGGTCAAAAAATGAAAATTCTAAAAGTTCCAGTTTTTAGGCTTTAAACTCCAGGTACACATCCAAAATGTATTACTGAGTTGATAGAAGTTGTTTCTGGTGCATGGTTTTGAAACCGCAGTCAGAAAAATAACCACATCCATACAAACATTTTTATAAGCCCCGGACCTGTCGTTTTGGTCAAAAAATAAAATTCTAACAGTTCCTTTTTTTCTGCTTTAAACTGTAGGTACACATCCAAAATGTATTACTGAGTTGATGGAAGTTTCAATTGGGGTACCCTAACCCAAGCTCCCACCTACTGTGATCGCCTGTCACCCAGAGATCGCAAATGAGCGAACGGGACCTCCTGTCTACAAGCTACACTGCTGCTGAAATGAGCGCCTGCCTAATCTTGTGAGCCAGACACAGAGGAGCTGTCTACAAACTACAGGTCAGTGAGGCTTGAAACATCAGTCAGAAAAATAATCACATCCATATGAACATTTTTATAAGCCCCGGACCTGTTGTTTTGGTCAAAAATTGAAAATTCTAAAAGTTTTAGTTTTTCGGCTTTAAATGCTAGGTACACATCCAAAATGTATTACTGAGTTGATAGAAGTTGTTTCTGGTGCATGGTTTTGAAACCGCAGTCAGAAAAATAATCACATCTATATGAACATTTTTATAAGCCCCGGACCTGTCGTTTTAGTCAAAATATGAAAATTCTAAAAGTTCCAATCTTTAGGCTTTAAACTCTAGGTACACATCCAAAATGTATTACTGAGTTGATAGAAGTTGTTTCTGGTGCATGGTTTTGAAACCGCAGTCAGAAAAATAATCACATCCATACAAACATTTTTATAAGCCCCGGACCTGTCGTTTTGGTCAAAAAATGAAAATTCTAAAAGTTTCAATTTTTCAGCTTTAAACTCTAGGTACACATCCAAAATGTATTACTGAGTTGATAGTTGTTTCTGGTGCATGGTTTTGAAACCGCAGTCAGAAAAATAATCACATCCATACGCACATTTTTATAAGCCCCGGACCTGTCGTTTTGGTCAAAAAATTAAAATTCTAAAAGTTCCAGTTTTTAGGCTTTAAACTCCAGGTACACATCCAAAATGTATTACTGAGTTGATAGAAGTTGTTTCTGGTGCATGGTTTTGAAACCGCAGTCAGAAAAATAACCACATCCATACAAACATTTTTATAAGCCCCGGACCTGTCGTTTTGGTCAAAAAATAAAATTCTAAAAGTTCCTTTTTTTCTGCTTTAAACTGTAGGTACACATCCAAAATGTATTACTGAGTTGATGGAAGTTTCAATTGGGGTACCCTAACCCAAGCTCCCACCTACTGTGATCGCCTGTCACCCAGAGATCGCAAATGAGCGAACGGGACCTCCTGTCTACAAGCTACACTGCTGCTGAAATGAGCGCCTGCCTAATCTTGTGAGCCAGACACAGAGGAGCTGTCTACAAACTACAGGTCAGTGAGGCTTGAAACATCAGTCAGAAAAATAATCACATCCATATGAACATTTTTATAAGCCCCGGACCTGTTGTTTTGGTCAAAAATTGAAAATTCTAAAAGTTTTAGTTTTTCGGCTTTAAATGCTAGGTACACATCCAAAATGTATTACTGAGTTGATAGAAGTTGTTTCTGGTGCATGGTTTTGAAACCGCAGTCAGAAAAATAATCACATCTATATGAACATTTTTATAAGCCCCGGACCTGTCGTTTTGGTCAAAATATGAAAATTCTAAAAGTTCCAATCTTTAGGCTTTAAACTCTAGGTACACATCCAAAATGTATTACTGAGTTGATAGAAGTTGTTTCTGGTGCATGGTTTTGAAACCGCAGTCAGAAAAATAATCACATCCATACGAACATTTTTATAAGCCCCGGACCTGTCGTTTTGGTCAAAAAATGAAAATTCTAAAAGTTTCAATTTTTCGGCTTTAAACTCTAGGTACACATCCAAAATGTATTACTGAGTTGATAGAAGTTGTTTCTGGTGCATGGTTTTGAAACCGCAGTCAGAAAAATAATCACATCCACACGAACATTTTTATAAGCCCCGGACCTGTCGTTTTGGTCAAAAAATGAAAATTCTAAAAGTTTCAATTTTTCGGCTTTAAACTCTAGGTACACATCCAAAATGTATTACTGAGTTGATAGAAGTTGTTTCTGGTGCATGGTTTTGAAACCGCAGTCAGAAAAATAATCACATCCATACGCACATTTTTATAAGCCCCGGACCTGTCGTTTTGGTCAAAAAATGAAAATTCTAAAAGTTCCAGTTTTTAGGCTTTAAACTCCAGGTACACATCCAAAATGTAACTGAGTTGATAGAAGTTGTTTCTGGTGCATGGTTTTGAAACCGCAGTCAGAAAAATAACCACATCCATACAAACATTTTTATAAGCCCCGGACCTGTCGTTTTGGTCAAAAAATAAAATTCTAAAAGTTTCAGTTTTTCGGCTTTAAACTCTAGGTACACATCCAAAATGTATTACTGAGTTGATAGAAGTTGTTTCTGGTGCATGATTTTGAAACCGCAGTCAGAAAAATAATCACATCCATACGAACATTTTTATAAGCCCCGGACCTGTCGTTTTGGTCAAAATATGAAAATTCTAACCGTTCCAATCTTTAGGCTTTAAACTCTAGGTACACATCCAAAATGTATTACTAAGTTGATAGAAGTTGTTTCTGGTGCATGGTTTTAAAACCGCAGTCAGAGAAATAACCACATCCATACAAACATTTTTATAAGCCCCGGACCTGTCGTTTTGGTCAAAATATGAAAATTCTAAAAGTTCCAATCTTTAGGCTTTAAACTCTAGGTACACATCCAAAATGTATTACTGAGTTGATAGAAGTTGTTTCTGGTGCATGGTTTTGACACCGCAGTCAGAAAAATAATCACATCCATACAAACATTTTTATAAGCCCCGGACCTGTCGTTTTGGTCAAAAAATGAAAATTCTAAAAGTTTCAGTTTTTTGGCTTTAAACTCTAGGTACACATCCAAAATCTATTACTGAGTTGATAGAAGTTGTTTCTGGTGCATGGTTTTGAAACCGCAGTCAGAAAAATAATCACATCCATACGAACATTTTTATAAGCCCCGGACCTGTCGTTTTGGTCAAAAAATGAAAATTCTAAAAGTTCCAGTTTTTAGGCTTTAAACTCCAGGTACACATCCAAAATGTATTACTGAGTTGATAGAAGTTGTTTCTGGTGCATGGTTTTGAAACCGCAGTCAGAAAAATGATCACATCTATATGAACATTTTTATAAGCCCCGGACCTGTCGTTTTGGTCAAAATATGAAAATTCTAAAAGTTCCAATCTTTAGGCTTTAAACTCTAGGTACACTTTCAAAATGTATTACTGAGTTGATAGAAGTTGTTTCTGGTGCATGGTTTTGAAACCGCAGCCAGAAAAATAATCACATCCATACGAACATTTTTATAAGCCCCGGACCTGTCGTTTTGGTCAAAATATGAAAATTCTAAAAGTTCCAATCTTTAGGCTTTAAACTCTAGGTACACATCCAAAATGTATTACTGAGTTGATAGAAGTTGTTTCTGGTGCATGGTTTTGAAACCGCAGCCAGAAAAATAATCACATCCATACGAACATTTTTATAAGCCCCGGACCTGTCGTTTCGGTAAAAAAAAATGAAAATTCTACAAGATCCTTTTTTTTTGCTTTAAACTGTAGGTAAACATCCCAAATGTATTACTGAGTTGATGGAAGTTTCAATTGGGGCACCCTAACCCCAGCTCCCACCTACTGTGATCGCCTGTCACCCAGAGATTGCAAATGAGCGAACGGGACCTCCTGTCTACAAGCTACACTGCTGCTGAAACGAGCGCCTGCCTAATCTTGTGAGCCAGACACAGAGGAGCTGTCTACAAACTACAGGTCAGTGAGGCTTGAAACATCAGTCAGAAAAATAATCACATCCATATGAACATTTTTATAAGCCCCGGACCTGTTGTTTTGGTCAAAAATGAAAATTCTAAAAGTTTTAGTTTTTCGGCTTTAAATGCTAGGTACACATCCAAAATGTATTACTAAGTTGATAGAAGTTGTTTCTGGTGCATGGTTTTGAAACCGCAGTCAGAAAAATAATCACATCCATACGAACATATTTATAAGGCTCGGACCTGTAGTTTTGGTCAAAATATGAAAATTCTAACCGTTCCAATCTTTAGGCTTTAAACTCTAGGTACACATCCAAAATGTATTACTGAGTTGATAGAAGTTGTTTCTGGTGCATGGTTTTGAAACCGCAGTCAGAGAAATAACCACATCCATACGAACATTTTTATAAGCCCCGGACCTGTCGTTTTGGTCAAAATATGAAAATTCTAAAAGTTCCAATCTTTAGGCTTTAAACTCTAGGTACACATCCAAAATGTATTACTGAGTTGATAGAAGTTGTTTCTGGTGAATGGTTTTGACACCGCAGTCAGAAAAATAATCACATCCATACGAACATTTTTATAAGCCCCGGACCTGTCGTTTTGGTCAAAAAATGAAAATTCTAAAAGTTTCAGTTTTTTGGCTTTAAACTCTAGGTACACATCCAAAATCTATTACTGAGTTGATAGAAGTTGTTTCTGGTGCATGGTTTTGAAACCGCAGTCAGAAAAATAATCACATCCATACGAACATTTTTATAAGCCCCGGACCTGTCGTTTTGGTCAAAAAATGAAAATTCTAAAAGTTCCAGTTTTTAGGCTTTAAACTCTAGGTACACATCCAAAATGTATTACTGAGTTGATAGAAGTTGTTTCTGGTGCATGGTTTTGAAACCGCAGTCAGAAAAATAATCACATCCATACAAACATTTTTATAAGCCCCGGACCTGTCGTTTTGGTCAAAAAATAAAATTCTAAAAGTTTCAATTTTTCAGCTTTAAACTCTAGGTACACATCCAAAATGTATTACTGAGTTGATAGAAGTTGTTTCTGGTGCATGGTTTTGAAACCGCAGTCAGAAAAATAATCACATCCATACAAACATTTTTATAAGCCCCGGACCTGTCGTTTTGGTCAAAAAATGAAAATTCTAAAAGTTCCAGTTTTTAGGCTTTAAACTCCAGGTACACATCCAAAATGTATTACTGAGTTGATAGAAGTTGTTTCTGGTGCATGGTTTTGAAACCGCAGTCAGAAAAATAACCACATCCATACAAACATTTTTATAAGCCCCGGACCTGTCATTTTGGTCAAAAAATAAAATTCTAAAAGTTCCTTTTTTTCTGCTTTAAACTGTAGGTACACATCCAAAATGTATTACTGAGTTGATGGAAGTTTCAATTGGGGTACCCTAACCCAAGCTCCCACCTACTGTGATCGCCTGTCACCCAGAGATCGCAAATGAGCGAACGGGACCTCCTGTCTACAAGCTACACTGCTGCTGAAATGAGCGCCTGCCTAATCTTGTGAGCCAGACACAGAGGAGCTGTCTACAAACTACAGGTCAGTGAGGCTTGAAACATCAGTCAGAAAAATAATCACATCCATATGAACATTTTTATAAGCCCCGGACCTGTTGTTTTGGTCAAAAATTGAAAATTCTAAAAGTTTTAGTTTTTCGGCTTTAAATGCTAGGTACACATCCAAAATGTATTACTGAGTTGATAGAAGTTGTTTCTGGTGCATGGTTTTGAAACCGCAGTCAGAAAAATAATCACATCTATATGAACATTTTTATAAGCCCCGGACCTGTCGTTTTGGTCAAAATATGAAAATTCTAAAAGTTCCAATCTTTAGGCTTTAAACTCTAGGTACACATCCAAAATGTATTACTGAGTTGATAGAAGTTGTTTCTGGTGCATGGTTTTGAAACCGCAGTCAGAAAAATAATCACATCCATACGAACATTTTTATAAGCCCCGGACCTGTCGTTTTGGTCAAAAAATGAAAATTCTAAAAGTTTCAATTTTTCGGCTTTAAACTCTAGGTACACATCCAAAATGTATTACTGAGTTGATAGAAGTTGTTTCTGGTGCATGGTTTTGAAACCGCAGTCAGAAAATAATCACATCCATACGCACATTTTTATAAGCCCCGGACCTGTCGTTTTGGTCAAAAAATGAAAATTCTAAAAGTTCCAGTTTTTAGGCTTTAAACTCCAGGTACACATCCAAAATGTAACTGAGTTGATAGAAGTTGTTTCTGGTGCATGGTTTTGAAACCGCAGTCAGAAAAATAACCACATCCATACAAACATTTTTATAAGCCCCGGACCTGTCGTTTTGGTCAAAAAATAAAATTCTAAAAGTTTCAGTTTTTCGGCTTTAAACTCTAGGTACACATCCAAAATGTATTACTGAGTTGATAGAAGTTGTTTCTGGTGCATGATTTTGAAACCGCAGTCAGAAAAATAATCACATCCATACGAACATTTTTATAAGCCCCGGACCTGTCGTTTTGGTCAAAATATGAAAATTCTAACCGTTCCAATCTTTAGGCTTTAAACTCTAGGTACACATCCAAAATGTATTACTAAGTTGATAGAAGTTGTTTCTGGTGCATGGTTTTAAAACCGCAGTCAGAGAAATAACCACATCCATACAAACATTTTTATAAGCCCCGGACCTGTCGTTTTGGTCAAAATATGAAAATTCTAAAAGTTCCAATCTTTAGGCTTTAAACTCTAGGTACACATCCAAAATGTATTACTGAGTTGATAGAAGTTGTTTCTGGTGCATGGTTTTGACACCGCAGTCAGAAAAATAATCACATCCATACAAACATTTTTATAAGCCCCGGACCTGTCGTTTTGGTCAAAAAATGAAAATTCTAAAAGTTTCAGTTTTTTGGCTTTAAACTCTAGGTACACATCCAAAATCTATTACTGAGTTGATAGAAGTTGTTTCTGGTGCATGGTTTTGAAACCGCAGTCAGAAAAATAATCACATCCATACGAACATTTTTATAAGCCCCGGACCTGTCGTTTTGGTCAAAAAATGAAAATTCTAAAAGTTCCAGTTTTTAGGCTTTAAACTCCAGGTACACATCCAAAATGTATTACTGAGTTGATAGAAGTTGTTTCTGGTGCATGGTTTTGAAACCGCAGTCAGAAAAATGATCACATCTATATGAACATTTTTATAAGCCCCGGACCTGTCGTTTTGGTCAAAATATGAAAATTCTAAAAGTTCCAATCTTTAGGCTTTAAACTCTAGGTACACATCCAAAATGTATTACTGAGTTGATAGAAGTTGTTTCTGGTGCATGGTTTTGAAACCGCAGCCAGAAAAATAATCACATCCATACGAACATTTTTATAAGCCCCGGACCTGTCGTTTTGGTCAAAATATGAAAATTCTAAAAGTTCCAATCTTTAGGCTTTAAACTCTAGGTACACATCCAAAATGTATTACTGAGTTGATAGAAGTTGTTTCTGGTGCATGGTTTTGAAACCGCAGCCAGAAAAATAATCACATCCATACGAACATTTTTATAAGCCCCGGACCTGTCGTTTCGGTAAAAAAAAATGAAAATTCTAAAAGATCCTTTTTTTTTGCTTTAAACTGTAGGTAAACATCCCAAATGTATTACTGAGTTGATGGAAGTTTCAATTGGGGCACCCTAACCCCAGCTCCCACCTACTGTGATCGCCTGTCACCCAGAGATTGCAAATGAGCGAACGGGACCTCCTGTCTACAAGCTACACTGCTGCTGAAACGAGCGCCTGCCTAATCTTGTGAGCCAGACACAGAGGAGCTGTCTACAAACTACAGGTCAGTGAGGCTTGAAACATCAGTCAGAAAAATAATCACATCCATATGAACATTTTTATAAGCCCCGGACCTGTTGTTTTGGTCAAAAATGAAAATTCTAAAAGTTTTAGTTTTTCGGCTTTAAATGCTAGGTACACATCCAAAATGTATTACTAAGTTGATAGAAGTTGTTTCTGGTGCATGGTTTTGAAACCGCAGTCAGAAAAATAATTACATCCATACGAACATTTTTTTAAGCCCCGGACCTGTCGTTTTGGTCAAAAAATGAAAATTCTAAAAGTTCCAATCTTTAGGCTTTAAACTCTAGGTACACATCCAAAATGTATTACTGAGTTGATAGAAGTTGTTTCTGGTGCATGGTTTTGAAACCGCAGTCAGAGAAATAACCACATCCATACGAACATTTTTATAAGCCCCGGACCTGTCGTTTTGGTCAAAATATGAAAATTCTAAAAGTTCCAATCTTTATGCTTTAAACTCTAGGTACACATCCAAAATGTATTACTGAGTTGATAGAAGTTGTTTCTGGTGAATGGTTTTGACACCGCAGTCAGAAAAATAATCACATCCATACGAACATTTTTATAAGCCCCGGACCTGTCGTTTTGGTCAAAAAATGAAAATTCTAAAAGTTTCAGTTTTTTGGCTTTAAACTCTAGGTACACATCCAAAATGTATTACTGAGTTGATAGAAGTTGTTTCTGGTGCATGGTTTTGAAACCGCAGTCAGAGAAATAACCACATCCATACGAACATTTTTATAAGCCCCGGACCTGTCGTTTTGGTCAAAATATGAAAATTCTAAAAGTTCCAATCTTTATGCTTTAAACTCTAGGTACACATCCAAAATGTATTACTGAGTTGATAGAAGTTGTTTCTGGTGAATGGTTTTGACACCGCAGTCAGAAAAATAATCACATCCATACGAACATTTTTATAAGCCCCGGACCTGTCGTTTTGGTCAAAAAATGAAAATTCTAAAAGTTCCAGTTTTTAGGCTTTAAACTCCAGGTACACATCCAAAATGTATTACTGAGTTGATAGAAGTTGTTTCTGGTGCATGGTTTTGAAACCGCAGCCAGAAAAATATTCACATCCATACGAACATTTTTATAAGCCCCGGACCTGTCGTTTTGGTCAAAATATGAAAATTCTAAAAGTTCCAATCTTTAGGCTTTAAACTCTAGGTACACATCCAAAATGTATTACTGAGTTGATAGAAGTTGTTTCTGGTGCATGGTTTTGAAACCGCAGCCAGAAAAATAATCACATCCATACGAACATTTTTATAAGCCCCGGACCTGTCGTTTCGGTAAAAAAAAATGAAAATTCTAAAAGATCCTTTTTTTTTGCTTTAAACTGTAGGTAAACATCCCAAATGTATTACTGAGTTGATGGAAGTTTCAATTGGGGCACCCTAACCCCAGCTCCCACCTACTGTGATCGCCTGTCACCCAGAGATTGCAAATGAGCGAACGGGACCTCCTGTCTACAAGCTACACTGCTGCTGAAACGAGCGCCTGCCTAATCTTGTGAGCCAGACACAGAGGAGCTGTCTACAAACTACAGGTCAGTGAGGCTTGAAACATCAGTCAGAAAAATAATCACATCCATATGAACATTTTTATAAGCCCCGGACCTGTTGTTTTGGTCAAAAATGAAAATTCTAAAAGTTTTAGTTTTTCGGCTTTAAATGCTAGGTACACATCCAAAATGTATTACTAAGTTGATAGAAGTTGTTTCTGGTGCATGGTTTTGAAACCGCAGTCAGAAAAATAATCACATCCATACGAACATATTTATAAGGCTCGGACCTGTAGTTTTGGTCAAAATATGAAAATTCTAACCGTTCCAATCTTTAGGCTTTAAACTCTAGGTACACATCCAAAATGTATTACTGAGTTGATAGAAGTTGTTTCTGGTGCATGGTTTTGAAACCGCAGTCAGAGAAATAACCACATCCATACGAACATTTTTATAAGCCCCGGACCTGTCGTTTTGGTCAAAATATGAAAATTCTAAAAGTTCCAATCTTTATGCTTTAAACTCTAGGTACACATCCAAAATGTATTACTGAGTTGATAGAAGTTGTTTCTGGTGAATGGTTTTGACACCGCAGTCAGAAAAATAATCACATCCATACGAACATTTTTATAAGCCCCGGACCTGTCGTTTTGGTCAAAAAATGAAAATTCTAAAAGTTTCAGTTTTTTGGCTTTAAACTCTAGGTACACATCCAAAATCTATTACTGAGTTGATAGAAGTTGTTTCTGGTGCATGGTTTTGAAACCGCAGTCAGAAAAATAATCACATCCATACGAACATTTTTATAAGCCCCGGACCTGTCGTTTTGGTCAAAAAATGAAAATTCTAAAAGTTCCAGTTTTTAGGCTTTAAACTCCAGGTACACATCCAAAATGTATTACTGAGTTGATAGAAGTTGTTTCTGGTGCATGGTTTTGAAACCGCAGTCAGAAAAATAATCACATCCATATGAACATTTTTATAAGCCCCGGACCTGTCGTTTTGGTCAAAAAATAAAAATTCTAAAAGTTTCAGTTTTTCGGCTTTAAACTCTAGGTACACATCCAAAATGTATTACTGAGTTGATGGAAGTTTCAATTGGGGTACCCTAACCCAAGCTCCCACCTACTGTGATCGCCTGTCACCCAGAGATCGCAAATGAGCGAACGGGACCTCCTGTCTACAAGCTACACTGCTGCTGAAATGAGCGCCTGCCTAATCTTGTGAGCCAGACACAGAGGAGCTGTCTACAAACTACAGGTCAGTGAGGCTTGAAACATCAGTCAGAAAAATAATCACATCCATATGAACATTTTTATAATCCCCGGACCTGTTGTTTTGGTCAAAAATTGAAAATTCTAAAAGTTTTAGTTTTTCGGCTTTAAATGCTAGGTACACATCCAAAATGTATTACTAAGTTGATAGAAGTTGTTTCTGGTGCATGGTTTTAAAACCGCAGTCAGAGAAATAACCACATCCATACAAACATTTTTATAAGCCCCGGACCTGTCGTTTTGGTCAAAATATGAAAATTCTAAAAGTTCCAATCTTTAGGCTTTAAACTCTAGGTACACATCCAAAATGTATTACTGAGTTGATAGAAGTTGTTTCTGGTGCATGGTTTTGACACCGCAGTCAGAAAAATAATCACATCCATACGAACATTTTTATAAGCCCCGGACCTGTCGTTTTGGTAAAAAAATGAAAATTCTAAAAGTTTCAGTTTTTTGGCTTTAAACTCTAGGTACACATCCAAAATCTATTACTGAGTTGATAGAAGTTGTTTCTGGTGCATGGTTTTGAAACCGCAGTCAGAAAAATAATCACATCGATATGAACATTTTTATAAGCCCCGGACCTGTCGTTTTGGTCAAAAAATGAAAATTCTAAAAGTTCCAGTTTTTAGGCTTTAAACTCCATGTACACATCCAAAATGTAACTGAGTTGATAGAAGTTGTTTCTGGTGCATGGTTTTGAAACCACAGTCAGAAAAATAATCACATCTATATGAACATTTTTATAAGCCCCGGACCTGTCGTTTTGGTCAAAAAATAAAAATTCTAAAAGTTTCAGTTTTTAGGCTTTAAACTCTAGGTACACATCCAAAATGTATTACTAAGTTGATAGAAGTTGTTTCTGGTGCATGGTTTTGATACCGCAGTCAGAAAAAATAATCACATCCATACAAACATTTTTATAAGCCCCGAACCTGTCGTTTTGGTCAAAAAATAAAATTCTAAAAGTTCCTTTTTTTCTGCTTTAAACTGTAGGTACACATCCAAAATGTATTACTGAGTTGATGGAAGTTTCAATTGGGGTACCCTAACCCAAGCTCCCACCTACTGTGATCGCCTGTCACCCAGAGATCGCAAATGAGCGAACGGGACCTCCTGTCTACAAGCTACACTGCTGCTGAAATGAGCGCCTGCCTAATCTTGTGAGCCAGACACAGAGGAGCTGTCTACAAACTACAGGTCAGTGAGGCTTGAAACATCAGTCAGAAAAATAATCACATCCATATGAACATTTTTATAAGCCCCGGACCTGTTGTTTTGGTCAAAAATTGAAAATTCTAAAAGTTTTAGTTTTTCGGCTTTAAATGCTAGGTACACATCCAAAATGTAACTGAGTTGATAGAAGTTGTTTCTGGTGCATGGTTTTGAAACCGCAGTCAGAAAAATAATCACATCCATACGAAAAATTTTATAAGCCCCGGACCTGTCGTTTTGGTCAAAAAATGAAAATTCTAAAAGTTCCAGTTTTTAGGCTTTAAACTCCAGGTACACATCCAAAATGTATTACTGAGTTGATAGAAGTTGTTTCTGGTGCATGGTTTTGAAACCACAGTCAGAAAAATAATCACATCTATATGAACATTTTTATAAGCCCCGGACCTGTCGTTTTGGTCAAAAAATAAAAATTCTAAAAGTTTCAGTTTTTCGGCTTTAAACTCTAGGTACACATCCAAAATGTATTACTAAGTTGATAGAAGTTGTTTCTGGTGCATGGTTTTGAAACCGCAGTCAGAAAAAATAATCACATCCATACAAACATTTTTATAAGCCCCGAACCTGTCGTTTTGGTCAAAAAATAAAATTCTAAAAGTTCCTTTTTTTCTGCTTTAAACTGTAGGTACACATCCAAAATGTATTACTGAGTTGATGGAAGTTTCAATTGGGGTACCCTAACCCAAGCTCCCACCTACTGTGATCGCCTGTCACCCAGAGATCGCAAATGAGCGAACGGGACCTCCTGTCTACAAGCTACACTGCTGCTGAAATGAGCGCCTGCCTAATCTTGTGAGCCAGACACAGAGGAGCTGTCTACAAACTACAGGTCAGTGAGGCTTGAAACATCAGTCAGAAAAATAATCACATCCATATGAACATTTTTATAAGCCCCGGACCTGTTGTTTTGGTCAAAAATTGAAAATTCTAAAAGTTTTAGTTTTTCGGCTTTAAATGCTTGGTACACATCCAAAATGTATTACTAAGTTGATAGAAGTTGTTACTGGTGCATGGTTTTAAAACCGCAGTCAGAGAAATAACCACATCCATACGAACATTTTTATAAGCCCCGGACCTGTCGTTTTGGTCAAAAAATGAAAATTCTAAAAGATCCAATCTTTAGGCTTTAAACTCTAGGTACACATCCAAAATGTATTACTGAGTTGATAGAAGTTGTTTCTGGTGCATGGTTTTAACACCGCAGTCAGAAAAATAATCACATCCATACGAACATTTTTATAAGCCCCGGACCTGTCGTTTTGGTCAAAAAATGAAAATTCTAAAAGTTTCAGTTTTTTGACTTTAAACTCTAGGTACACATCCAAAATCTATTACTGAGTTGATAGAAGTTGTTTCTGGTGCATGGTTTTGAAACCGCAGTCAGAAAAATAATCACATCCATACGAACATTTTTATAAGTCCCGGACCTGTCGTTTTGGTCAAAAAATGAAAATTCTAAAAGTTCCAGTTTTTAGGCTTTAAACTCCAGGTACACATCCAAAATGTATTACTGAGTTGATAGAAGTTGTTTCTGGTGCATGGTTTTGAAACCGCAGTCAGAAAAATAACCACATCCATACGAACATTTTTATAAGCCCCGGACCTGTCGTTTTGGTCAAAATATGAAAATTCTAAAAGTTCCAATCTTTAGGCTTTAAACTCTAGGTACACATCCAAAATGTATTACTGAGTTGATAGAAGTTGTTTCTGGTGCATGGTTTTGAAACCGCAGTCAGAAAAATAATCACATCCATACGAACATTTTTATAAGCCCCGGACCTGTCGTTTTGGTCAAAAAATGAAAATTCTAAAAGTTTCAATTTTTCAGCTTTAAACTCTAGGTACACATCCAAAATGTATTACTGAGTTGATAGAAGTTGTTTCTGGTGCATGGTTTTGAAACCGCAGTCAGAAAAATAATCACATCCATACGCACATTTTTATAAGCCCCGGACCTGTCGTTTTGGTCAAAAAATGAAAATTCTAAAAGTTCCAGTTTTTAGGCTTTAAACTCCAGGTACACATCCAAAATGTAACTGAGTTGATAGAAGTTGTTTCTGGTGCATGGTTTTGAAACCGCAGTCAGAAAAATAACCACATCCATACAAACATTTTTATAAGCCCCGGACCTGTCGTTTTGGTCAAAAAATAAAATTCTAAAAGTTTCAGTTTTTCGGCTTTAAACTCTAGGTACACATCCAAAATGTATTACTGAGTTGATAGAAGTTGTTTCTGGTGCATGATTTTGAAACCGCAGTCAGAAAAATAATCACATCCATACGAACATTTTTATAAGCCCCGGACCTGTCGTTTTGGTCAAAATATGAAAATTCTAACCGTTCCAATCTTTAGGCTTTAAACTCTAGGTACACATCCAAAATGTATTACTAAGTTGATAGAAGTTGTTTCTGGTGCATGGTTTAAAAACCGCAGTCAGAGAAATAACCACATCCATACAAACATTTTTATAAGCCCCGGACATGTCGTTTTGGTCAAAATATGAAAATTCTAAAAGTTCCAATCTTTAGGCTTTAAACTCTAGGTACACATCCAAAATGTATTACTGAGTTGATAGAAGTTGTTTCTGGTGCATGGTTTTGACACCGCAGTCAGAAAAATAATCACATCCATACAAACATTTTTATAAGCCCCGGACCTGTCGTTTTGGTCAAAAAATGAAAATTCTAAAAGTTTCAGTTTTTTGGCTTTAAACTCTAGGTACACATCCAAAATCTATTACTGAGTTGATAGAAGTTGTTTCTGGTGCATGGTTTTGAAACCGCAGTCAGAAAAATAATCACATCCATACGAACATTTTTATAAGCCCCGGACCTGTCGTTTTGGTCAAAAAATGAAAATTCTAAAAGTTCCAGTTTTTAGGCTTTAAACTCCAGGTACACATCCAAAATGTATTACTGAGTTGATAGAAGTTGTTTCTGGTGCATGGTTTTGAAACCGCAGTCAGAAAAATAATCACATCTATATGAACATTTTTATAAGCCCCGGACCTGTCGTTTTGGTCAAAATATGAAAATTCTAAAAGTACCAATCTTTAGGCTTTAAACTCTAGGTACACATCCAAAATGTATTACTGAGTTGATAGAAGTTGTTTCTGGTGCATGGTTTTGAAACCGCAGCCAGAAAAATAATCACATCCATACGAACATTTTTATAAGCCCCGGACCTGTCGTTTTGGTCAAAAAATGAAAATTCTAAAAGTTTCAATTTTTCAGCTTTAAACTCTAGGTACACATCCAAAATGTATTACTGAGTTGATAGAAGTTGTTTCTGGTGCATGGTTTTGAAACCGCAGTCAGAAAAATAACCACATCCATACGAACATTTTTATAAGCCCCGGACCTGTCGTTTCGGTAAAAAAAAATGAAAATTCTAAAAGATCCTTTTTTTCTGCTTTAAACTGTAGGTAAACATCCAAAATGTATTACTGAGTTGATGGAAGTTTCAATTGGGGCACCCTAACCCCAGCTCCCACCTACTGTGATCGCCTGTCACCCAGAGATTGCAAATGAGCGAACGGGACCTCCTGTCTACAAGCTACACTGCTGCTGAAACGAGCGCCTGCCTAATCTTGTGAGCCAGACACAGAGGAGCTGTCTACAAACTACAGGTCAGTGAGGCTTGAAACATCAGTCAGAAAAATAATCACATCCATATGAACATTTTTATAAGCCCCGGACCTGTTGTTTTGGTCAAAAAATGAAAATTCTAAAAGTTTTAGTTTTTCGGCTTTAAATGCTAGGTACACATCCAAAATGTATTACTAAGTTGATAGAAGTTGTTTCTGGTGCATGGTTTTGAAACCGCAGTCAGAAAAATAATCACATCCATACGAACATATTTATAAGGCTCGGACCTGTAGTTTTGGTCAAAAAATGAAAATTCTAAAAGTTCCAATCTTTAGGCTTTAAACTCTAGGTACACATCCAAAATGTATTACTGAGTTGATAGAAGTTGTTTCTGGTGCATGGTTTTGAAACCGCAGTCAGAGAAATAACCACATCCATACGAACATTTTTATAAGCCCCGGACCTGTCGTTTTGGTCAAAATATGAAAATTCTAACCGTTCCAATCTTTAGGCTTTAAACTCTAGGTACACATCCAAAATGTATTACTAAGTTGATAGAAGTTGTTTCTGGTGCATGGTTTTAAAACCGCAGTCAGAGAAATAACCACATCCATACAAACATTTTTATAAGCCCCGGACCTGTCGTTTTGGTCAAAATATGAAAATTCTAAAAGTTCCAATCTTTAGGCTTTAAACTCTAGGTACACATCCAAAATGTATTACTGAGTTGATAGAAGTTGTTTCTGGTGCATGGTTTTGACACCGCAGTCAGAAAAATAATCACATCCATACAAACATTTTTATAAGCCCCGGACCTGTCGTTTTGGTCAAAAAATGAAAATTCTAAAAGTTTCAGTTTTTTGGCTTTAAACTCTAGGTACACATCCAAAATCTATTACTGAGTTGATAGAAGTTGTTTCTGGTGCATGGTTTTGAAACCGCAGTCAGAGAAATAACCACATCCATACGAACATTTTTATAAGCCCCGGACCTGTCGTTTTGGTCAAAAAATGAAAATTCTAAAAGTTTCAGTTTTTTGGCTTTAAACTCTAGGTACACATCCAAAATCTATTACTGAGTTGATAGAAGTTGTTTCTGGTGCATGGTTTTGAAACCGCAGTCAGAAAAATAATCACATCTATATGAACATTTTTATAAGCCCCGGACCTGTCGTTTTGGTCAAAAAATAAAAATTCTAAAAGTTTCAGTTTTTCGGCTTTAAACTCTAGGTACACATCCAAAATGTATTACTGAGTTGATGGAAGTTTCAATTGGGGTAACCTAACCCAAGCTCCCACCTACTGTGATCGCCTGTCACCCAGAGATCGCAAATGAGCGAACGGGACCTCCTGTCTACAAGCTACACTGCTGCTGAAATAAACGCCTGCCTAATCTTGTGAGCCAGACACAGAGGAGCTGTCTACAAACTACAGGTCAGTGAGGCTTGAAACATCAGTCAGAAAAATAATCACATCCATATGAACATTTTTATAAGCCCCGGACCTATTGTTTTGGTCAAAAATTGAAAATTCTAAAAGTTTTAGTTTTTCGGCTTTAAATGCTAGGTACACATCCAAAATGTATTACTAAGTTGATAGAAGTTGTTTCTGGTGCATGGTTTTAAAACCGCAGTCAGAGAAATAACCACATCCATACAAACATTTTTATAAGCCCCGGACCTGTCGTTTCGGTAAAAAAAAATGAAAATTCTAAAAGATCCTTTTTTTCTGCTTTAAACTGTAGGTAAACATCCAAAATGTATTACTGAGTTGATGGAAGTTTCAATTGGGGCACCCTAACCCCAGCTCCCACCTACTGTGATCGCCTGTCACCCAGAGATTGCAAATGAGCGAACGGGACCTCCTGTCTACAAGCTACACTGCTGCTGAAATAAACGCCTGCCTAATCTTGTGAGCCAGACACAGAGGAGCTGTCTACAAACTACAGGTCAGTGAGGCTTGAAACATCAGTCAGAAAAATAATCACATCCATATGAACATTTTTATAAGCCCCGGACCTATTGTTTTGGTCAAAAATTGAAAATTCTAAAAGTTTTAGTTTTTCGGCTTTAAATGCTAGGTACACATCCAAAATGTATTACTAAGTTGATCGAAGTTGTTTCTGGTGCATGGTTTTGAAACCGCAGTCAGAAAAATAATCACATCCATACGAACATATTTATAAGGCTCGGACCTGTAGTTTTGGTCAAAATATGAAAATTCTAACCGTTCCAATCTTTAGGCTTTAAACTCTAGGTACACATCCAAAATGTATTACTGAGTTGATAGAAGTTGTTTCTGGTGCATGGTTTTGAAACCGCAGTCAGAGAAATAACCACATCCATACGAACATTTTTATAAGCCCCGGACCTGTCGTTTTGGTCAAAATATGAAAATTTTAAAAGTTCCAATCTTTAGGCTTTAAACTCCAGGTACACATCCAAAATGTATTACTGAGTTGATAGAAGTTGTTTCTGGTGCATGGTTTTGAAACCGCAGTCAGAAAAATAATCACATCTATATGAACATTTTTATAAGCCCCGGACCTGTCGTTTTGGTCAAAAAATAAAAATTCTAAAAGTTTCAGTTTTTCGGCTTTAAACTCTAGGTACACATCCAAAATGTATTACTGAGTTGATGGAAGTTTCAATTGGGGTACCCTAACCCAAGCTCCCACCTACTGTGATCGCCTGTCACCCAGAGATCGCAAATGAGCGAACGGGACCTCCTGTCTACAAGCTACACTGCTGCTGAAATGAGCGCCTGCCTAATCTTGTGAGCCAGACACAGAGGAGCTGTCTACAAACTACAGGTCAGTGAGGCTTGAAACATCAGTCAGAAAAATAATCACATCCATATGAACATTTTTATAAGCCCCGGACCTGTTGTTTTGGTCAAAAATTGAAAATTCTAAAAGTTTTAGTTTTTCGGCTTTAAATGCTAGGTACACATCCAAAATGTATTACTAAGTTGATAGAAGTTGTTTCTGGTGCATGGTTTTAAAACCGCAGTCAGAGAAATAACCACATCCATACAAACATTTTTATAAGCCCCGGACCTGTCGTTTTGGTCAAAAAATGAAAATTCTAAAAGTTCCAATCTTTAGGCTTTAAACTCTAGGTACACATCCAAAATGTATTACTGAGTTGATAGAAGTTGTTTCTGGTGCATGGTTTTGACACCGCAGTCAGAAAAATAATCACATCCATACGAACATTTTTATAAGCCCCGGACCTGTCGTTTTGGTCAAAAAATGAAAATTCTAAAAGTTTCAATTTTTCGGCTTTAAACTCTAGGTACACATCCAAAATGTATTACTGAGTTGATAGAAGTTGTTTCTGGTGCATGGTTTTGAAACCGCAGTCAGAAAAATAATCACATCCATACGCACATTTTTATAAGCCCCGGACCTGTCGTTTTGGTCAAAAAATGAAAATTCTAAAAGTTCCAGTTTTTAGGCTTTAAACTCCAGGTACACATCCAAAATGTAACTGAGTTGATAGAAGTTGTTTCTGGTGCATGGTTTTGAAACCGCAGTCAGAAAAATAACCACATCCATACAAACATTTTTATAAGCCCCGGACCTGTCGTTTTGGTCAAAAAATAAAATTCTAAAAGTTTCAGTTTTTTGGCTTTAAACTCTAGGTACACATCCAAAATGTATTACTGAGTTGATAGAAGTTGTTTCTGGTGCATGATTTTGAAACCGCAGTCAGAAAAATAATCACATCCATACGAACATTTTTATATAAGCCCCGGACCTGTCGTTTTGGTCAAAATATGAAAATTCTAACCGTTCCAATCTTTAGGCTTTAAACTCTAGGTACACATCCAAAATGTATTACTGAGTTGATAGAAGTTGTTTCTGGTGCATGGTTTTAAAACCGCAGTCAGAGAAATAACCACATCCATACAAACATTTTTATAAGCCCCGGACCTGTCGTTTTGGTCAAAATATGAAAATTCTAAAAGTTCCAATCTTTAGGCTTTAAACTCTAGGTACACATCCAAAATGTATTACTGAGTTGATAGAAGTTGTTTCTGGTGCATGGTTTTGACACCGCAGTCAGAAAAATAATCACATCCATACAAACATTTTTATAAGCCCCGGACCTGTCGTTTTGGTCAAAAAATGAAAATTCTAAAAGTTTCAATTTTTCGGCTTTAAACTCTAGGTACACATCCAAAATGTATTACTGAGTTGATAGAAGTTGTTTCTGGTGCATGGTTTTGAAACCGCAGTCAGAAAAATAATCACATCCATACGAACATTTTTATAAGCCCCGGACCTGTCGTTTTGGTCAAAATATGAAAATTCTAAAAGTTCCAATCTTTAGGCTTTAAACTCTAGGTACACATCCAAAATGTATTACTGAGTTGATAGAAGTTGTTTCTGGTGCATGGTTTTAAAACCGCAGTCAGAGAAATAACCACATCCATACAAACATTTTTATAAGCCCCGGACCTGTCGTTTTGGTCAAAATATGAAAATTCTAAAAGTTCCAATCTTTAGGCTTTAAACTCTAGGTACACATCCAAAATGTATTACTGAGTTGATAGAAGTTGTTTCTGGTGCATGGTTTTGACACCGCAGTCAGAAAAATAATCACATCCATACAAACATTTTTATAAGCCCCGGACCTGTCGTTTTGGTCAAAAAATGAAAATTCTAAAAGTTTCCGTTTTTTGGCTTTAAACTCTAGGTACACATCCAAAATCTATTACTGAGTTGATAGAAGTTGTTTCTGGTGCATGGTTTTGAAACCGCAGTCAGAAAAATAATCACATCCATACGAACATTTTTATAAGCCCCGGACCTGTCGTTTTGGTCAAAAAATGAAAATTCTAAAAGTTCCAGTTTTTAGGCTTTAAACTCCAGGTACACATCCAAAATGTATTACTGAGTTGATAGAAGTTGTTTCTGGTGCATGGTTTTGAAACCGCAGTCAGAAAAATAATCACATCTATATGAACATTTTTATAAGCCCCGGACCTGTCGTTTTGGTCAAAATATGAAAATTCTAAAAGTTCCAATCTTTAGGCTTTAAACTCTAGGTACACATCCAAAATGTATTACTGAGTTGATAGAAGTTGTTTCTGGTGCATGGTTTTGAAACCGCAGTCAGAAAAATAATCACATCCATACGAACATTTTTATAAGCCCCGGACCTGTCGTTTTGGTCAAAAAATGAAAATTCTAAAAGTTTCAATTTTTCAGCTTTAAACTCTAGGTACACATCCAAAATGTATTACTGAGTTGATAGAAGTTGTTTCTGGTGCATGGTTTTGAAACCGCAGTCAGAAAAATAACCACATCCATACGAACATTTTTATAAGCCCCGGACCTGTCGTTTCGGTAAAAAAAAATGAAAATTCTAAAAGATCCTTTTTTTCTGCTTTAAACTGTAGGTAAACATCCAAAATGTATTACTGAGTTGATGGAAGTTTCAATTGGGGCACCCTAACCCCAGCTCCCACCTACTGTGATCGCCTGTCACCCAGAGATTGCAAATGAGCGAACGGGACCTCCTGTCTACAAGCTACACTGCTGCTGAAACGAGCGCCTGCCTAATCTTGTGAGCCAGACACAGAGGAGCTGTCTACAAACTACAGGTCAGTGAGGCTTGAAACATCAGTCAGAAAAATAATCACATCCATATGAACATTTTTATAAGCCCCGGACCTGTTGTTTTGGTCAAAAAATGAAAATTCTAAAAGTTTTAGTTTTTCGGCTTTAAACGCTAGGTACACATCCAAAATGTATTACTGAGTTGATAGAAGTTGTTTCTGGTGCATGGTTTTGAAACCGCAGTCAGAAAAATAATCACATCCATACGAACATATTTATAAGGCTCGGACCTGTAGTTTTGGTCAAAATATGAAAATTCTAAAAGTTCCAATCTTTAGGCTTTAAACTCTAGGTACACATCCAAAATGTATTACTGAGTTGATAGAAGTTGTTTCTGGTGCATGGTTTTGAAACCGCAGTCAGAAAAATAATCACATCCATACGAACATTTTTATAAGCCCCGGACCTGTCGTTTTGGTCAAAAAATGAAAATTCTAAAAGTTTCAGTTTTTTGGCTTTAAACTCTAGGTACACATCCAAAATCTATTACTGAGTTGATAGAAGTTGTTTCTGGTGCATGGTTTTGAAACCGCAGTCAGAAAAATAATCACATCCATACGAACATTTTTATAATCCCCGGACCTGTCGTTTTGGTCAAAAAATGAAAATTCTAAAAGTTCCAGTTTTTAGGCTTTAAACTCCAGGTACACATCCAAAATGTATTACTGAGTTGATAGAAGTTGTTTCTGGTGCATGGTTTTGAAACCGCAGTCAGAAAAATAATCACATCTATATGAACATTTTTATAAGCCCCGGACCTGTCGTTTTGGTCAAAAAATAAAAATTCTAAAAGTTTTAGTTTTTCGGCTTTAAACTCTAGGTACACATCCAAAATGTATTACTAAGTTGATAGAAGTTGTTTCTGGTGCATGGTTTTGAAACCGCAGTCAGAAAAAATAATCACATCCATACAAACATTTTTATAAGCCCCGGACCTGTCGTTTTGGTCAAAAAAGGAAAATTCTAAAAGTTCCTTTTTTTCTGCTTTAAACTGTAGGTACACATCCAAAATGTATTACTGAGTTGATGGAAGTTTCAATTGGGGTACCCTAACCCAAGCTCCCACCTACTGTGATCGCCTGTCACCCAGAGATCGCAAATGAGCGAACGGGACCTCCTGTCTACAAGCTACACTGCTGCTGAAATGAGCGCCTGCCTAATCTTGTGAGCCAGACACAGAGGAGCTGTCTACAAACTACAGGTCAGTGAGGCTTGAAACATCAGTCAGAAAAATAATCACATCCATATGAACATTTTTATAAGCCCCGGACCTGTTGTTTTGGTCAAAAATTGAAAATTCTAAAAGTTTTAGTTTTTCGGCTTTAAATGCTAGGTACACATCCAAAATGTATTACTAAGTTGATAGAAGTTGTTTCTGGTGCATGGTTTTAAAACCGCAGTCAGAGAAATAACCACATCTATACAAACATTTTTATAAGCCCCGGACCTGTCGTTTTGGTCAAAAAATGAAAATTCTAAAAGTTCCAATCTTTAGGCTTTAAACTCTAGGTACACATCCAAAATGTATTACTGAGTTGATAGAAGTTGTTTCTGGTGCATGGTTTTGACACCGCAGTCAGAAAAATAATCACATCCATACAAACATTTTTATAAGCCCCGGACCTGTCGTTTTGGTAAAAAAATGAAAATTCTAAAAGTTTCAGTTTTTTGGCTTTAAACTCTAGGTACACATCCAAAATGTATTACTGAGTTGATAGAAGTTGTTTCTGGTGCATGGTTTTGACACCGCAGTCAGAAAAATAATCACATCCATACAAACATTTTTATAAGCCCCGGACCTGTCGTTTTGGTAAAAAAATGAAAATTCTAAAAGTTTCAGTTTTTTGGCTTTAAACTCTAGGTACACATCCAAAATGTATTACTGAGTTGATAGAAGTTGTTTCTGGTGCATGGTTTTGACACCGCAGTCAGAAAAATAATCACATCCATACAAACATTTTTATAAGCCCCGGACCTGTCGTTTTGGTAAAAAAATGAAAATTCTAAAAGTTTCAGTTTTTTGGCTTTAAACTCTAGGTACACATCCAAAATCTATTACTGAGTTGATAGAAGTTGTTTCTGGTGCATGGTTTTGAAACCGCAGTCAGAAAAATAATCACATCCATACGCACATTTTTATAAGCCCCGGACCTGTCGTTTTGGTCAAAAAATGAAAATTCTAAAAGTTCCAGTTTTTAGGCTTTAAACTCCAGGTACACATCCAAAATGTAACTGAGTTGATAGAAGTTGTTTCTGGTGCATGGTTTTGAAACCGCAGTCAGAAAAATAATCACATCCATACAAACATTTTTATAAGCCCCGGACCTGTCGTTTTGGTCAAAAAATGAAAATTCTAAAAGTTCCAGTTTTTAGGCTTTAAACTCCAGGTACACATCCAAAATGTATTACTGAGTTGATAGAAGTTGTTTCTGGTGCATGGTTTTGAAACCGCAGTCAGAAAAATAATCACATCTATATGAACATTTTTATAAGCCCCGGACCTGTCGTTTTGGTCAAAATATGAAAATTCTAAAAGTTCCAATCTTTAGGCTTTAAACTCTAGGTACACATCCAAAATGTATTACTGAGTTGATAGAAGTTGTTTCTGGTGCATGGTTTTGAAACCGCAGCCAGAAAAATAATCACATCCATACGAACATTTTTATAAGCCCCGGACCTGTCGTTTTGGTCAAAAAATGAAAATTCTAAAAGTTTCAATTTTTCAGCTTTAAACTCTAGGTACACATCCAAAATGTATTACTGAGTTGATAGAAGTTGTTTCTGGTGCATGGTTTTGAAACCGCAGTCAGAAAAATAACCACATCCATACGAACATTTTTATAAGCCCCGGACCTGTCGTTTCGGTAAAAAAAAATGAAAATTCTAAAAGATCCTTTTTTTCTGCTTTAAACTGTAGGTAAACATCCAAAATGTATTACTGAGTTGATGGAAGTTTCAATTGGGGCACCCTAACCCCAGCTCCCACCTACTGTGATCGCCTGTCACCCAGAGATTGCAAATGAGCGAACGGGACCTCCTGTCTACAAGCTACACTGCTGCTGAAACGAGCGCCTGCCTAATCTTGTGAGCCAGACACAGAGGAGCTGTCTACAAACTACAGGTCAGTGAGGCTTGAAACATCAGTCAGAAAAATAATCACATCCATATGAACATTTTTATAAGCCCCGGACCTGTTGTTTTGGTCAAAAAATGAAAATTCTAAAAGTTTTAGTTTTTCGGCTTTAAATGCTAGGTACACATCCAAAATGTATTACTAAGTTGATAGAAGTTGTTTCTGGTGCATGGTTTTGAAACCGCAGTCAGAAAAATAATCACATCCATACGAACATTTTTATAAGGCTCGGACCTGTAGTTTTGGTCAAAATATGAAAATTCTAACCGTTCCAATCTTTAGGCTTTAAACTCTAGGTACACATCCAAAATGTATTACTGAGTTGATAGAAGTTGTTTCTGGTGCATGGTTTTGAAACCGCAGTCAGAGAAATAACCACATCCATACGAACATTTTTATAAGCCCCGGACCTGTCGTTTTGGTCAAAATATGAAAATTCTAAAAGTTCCAATCGTTAGGCTTTAAACTCTAGGTACACATCCAAAATGTATTACTGAGTTGATAGAAGTTGTTTCTGGTGCATGATTTTGAAACTGCAGTCAGAAAAATAATCACATCCATACGAACATTTTTATAAGGCTCGGACCTGTCGTTTTGGTCAAAATATGAAAATTCTAAAAGTTCCAATCTTTAGGCTTTAAACTCTAGGTACACATCCAAAATGTATTACTGAGTTGATAGAAGTTGTTTCTGGTGCATGGTTTTGAAACCGCAGTCAGAAAAATAGTCACATCCATACGAACATTTTTTTAAGCCCCGGACCTGTCGTTTTGGTCAAAAAATGAAAATTCTAAAAGTTTCAGTTTTTCGGCTTTAAACTCTAGGTACACATCCAAAATGTATTACTGAGTTGATAGAAGTTGTTTCTGGTGCATGGTTTTGAAACCGCAGTCAGAAAAAATAATCACATCCATACAAACATTTTTATAAGCCCCGGACCTGTCGTTTTGGTCAAAAAAGGAAAATTCTAAAAGTTCCTTTTTTTCTGCTTTAAACTGTAGGTACACATCCAAAATGTATTACTGAGTTGATGGAAGTTTCAATTGGGGTACCCTAACCCAAGCTCCCACCTACTGTGATCGCCTGTCACCCAGAGATCGCAAATGAGCGAACGGGACCTCCTGTCTACAAGCTACACTGCTGCTGAAATGAGCGCCTGCCTAATCTTGTGAGCCAGACACAGAGGAGCTGTCTACAAACTACAGGTCAGTGAGGCATGAAACATCAGTCAGAAAAATAATCACATCCATATGAACATTTTTATAAGCCCCGGACCTATTGTTTTGGTCAAAAATTGAAAATTCTAAAAGTTTTAGTTTTTCGGCTTTAAATGCTAGGTACACATCCAAAATGTATTACTAAGTTGATAGAAGTTGTTTCTGGTGCATGGTTTTAAAACCGCAGTCAGAGAAATAACCACATCTATACAAACATTTTTATAAGCCCCGGACCTGTCGTTTTGGTCAAAAAATGAAAATTCTAAAAGTTCCAATCTTTAGGCTTTAAACTCTAGGTACACATCCAAAATGTATTACTGAGTTGATAGAAGTTGTTTCTGGTGCATGGTTTTGACACCGCAGTCAGAAAAATAATCACATCCATACAAACATTTTTATAAGCCCCGGACCTGTCGTTTTGGTAAAAAAATGAAAATTCTAAAAGTTTCAGTTTTTTGGCTTTAAACTCTAGGTACACATCCAAAATGTATTACTGAGTTGATAGAAGTTGTTTCTGGTGCATGGTTTTGACACCGCAGTCAGAAAAATAATCACATCCATACAAACATTTTTATAAGCCCCGGACCTGTCGTTTTGGTAAAAAAATGAAAATTCTAAAAGTTTCAGTTTTTTGGCTTTAAACTCTAGGTACACATCCAAAATCTATTACTGAGTTGATAGAAGTTGTTTCTGGTGCATGGTTTTGAAACCGCAGTCAGAAAAATAATCACATCCATACGCACATTTTTATAAGCCCCGGACCTGTCGTTTTGGTCAAAAAATGAAAATTCTAAAAGTTCCAGTTTTTAGGCTTTAAACTCCAGGTACACATCCAAAATGTAACTGAGTTGATAGAAGTTGTTTCTGGTGCATGGTTTTGAAACCGCAGTCAGAAAAATAATCACATCCATACAAACATTTTTATAAGCCCCGGACCTGTCGTTTTGGTCAAAAATGAAAATTCTAAAAGTTCCAGTTTTTAGGCTTTAAACTCCAGGTACACATCCAAAATGTATTACTGAGTTGATAGAAGTTGTTTCTGGTGCATGGTTTTGAAACCGCAGTCAGAAAAATAATCACATCTATATGAACATTTTTATAAGCCCCGGACCTGTCGTTTTGGTCAAAATATGAAAATTCTAAAAGTTCCAATCTTTAGGCTTTAAACTCTAGGTACACATCCAAAATGTATTACTGAGTTGATAGAAGTTGTTTCTGGTGCATGGTTTTGAAACCGCAGCCAGAAAAATAATCACATCCATACGAACATTTTTATAAGCCCCGGACCTGTCGTTTTGGTCAAAAAATGAAAACTCTAAAAGTTTCAATTTTTCAGCTTTAAACTCTAGGTACACATCCAAAATGTATTACTGAGTTGATAGAAGTTGTTTCTGGTGCATGGTTTTGAAACCGCAGTCAGAAAAATAACCACATCCATACAAACATTTTTATAAGCCCCGGACCTGTCGTTTCGGTAAAAAAAAATGAAAATTCTAAAAGATCCTTTTTTTCTGCTTTAAACTGTAGGTAAACATCCAAAATGTATTACTGAGTTGATGGAAGTTTCAATTGGGGCACCCTAACCCCAGCTCCCACCTACTGTGATCGCCTGTCACCCAGAGATTGCAAATGAGCGAACGGGACCTCCTGTCTACAAGCTACACTGCTGCTGAAACGAGCGCCTGCCTAATCTTGTGAGCCAGACACAGAGGAGCTGTCTACAAACTACAGGTCAGTGAGGCTTGGAACATCAGTCAGAAAAATAATCACATCCATATGAACATTTTTATAAGCCCCGGACCTGTTGTTTTGGTCAAAAAATGAAAATTCTAAAAGTTTTAGTTTTTCGGCTTTAAATGCTAGGTACACATCCAAAATGTATTACTAAGTTGATAGAAGTTGTTTCTGGTGCATGGTTTTGAAACCGCAGTCAGAAAAATAATCACATCCATACGAACATTTTTATAAGGCTCGGACCTGTAGTTTTGGTCAAAATATGAAAATTCTAACCGTTCCAATCTTTAGGCTTTAAACTCTAGGTACACATCCAAAATGTATTACTGAGTTGATAGAAGTTGTTTCTGGTGCATGGTTTTGAAACCGCAGTCAGAGAAATAACCACATCCATACGAACATTTTTATAAGCCCCGGACCTGTCGTTTTGGTCAAAATATGAAAATTCTAAAAGTTCCAATCGTTAGGCTTTAAACTCTAGGTACACATCCAAAATGTATTACTGAGTTGATAGAAGTTGTTTCTGGTGCATGATTTTGAAACTGCAGTCAGAAAAATAATCACATCCATACGAACATTTTTATAAGGCTCGGACCTGTCGTTTTGGTCAAAATATGAAAATTCTAAAAGTTCCAATCTTTAGGCTTTAAACTCTAGGTACACATCCAAAATGTATTACTGAGTTGATAGAAGTTGTTTCTGGTGCATGGTTTTGAAACCGCAGTCAGAAAAATAGTCACATCCATACGAACATTTTTTTAAGCCCCGGACCTGTCGTTTTGGTCAAAAAATGAAAATTCTAAAAGTTTCAGTTTTTCGGCTTTAAACTCTAGGTACACATCCAAAATGTATTACTGAGTTGATAGAAGTTGTTTCTGGTGCATGATTTTGAAACTGCAGTCAGAAAAATAATCACATCCATACGAACATTTTTATAAGCCCCGGACCTGTCGTTTTGGTCAAAATATGAAAATTCTAACCGTTCCAATCTTTAGGCTTTAAACTCTAGGTACACATCCAAAATGTATTACTGAGTTGATAGAAGTTGTTTCTGATGCATGGTTTTGAAACCGCAGTCAGAGAAATAACCACATCCATACGAACATTTTTATAAGCCCCGGACCTGTCGTTTTGGTCAAAATATGAAAATTCTAAAAGTTCCAATCGTTAGGCTTTAAACTCTAGGTACACATCCAAAATGTATTACTGAGTTGATAGAAGTTGTTTCTGGTGCATGATTTTGAAACTGCAGTCAGAAAAATAATCACATCCATACGAACATTTTTTAAGCCCCGGACCTGTCGTTTTGGTCAAAAAATGAAAATTCTAAAAGTTCCAGTTTTTCGGCTTTAAACTCTAGGTACACATCCAAAATGTATTACTGAGTTTATAGAAGTTGTTTCTGGTGCATGGTTTTGAAACTGCAGTCAGAAAAATAATCACATCCATACGAACATTTTTATAAGGCTCGGACCTGTCGTTTTGGTCAAAAAAATAGGATTTATGGTCTTACCTTGATAAATCCCTTTCTTTGAGTCCATAGGGGGCACAGGAGTTCACGCTGGGTATGAGAGGTGAGGTAGCAGAGCGTGCACCAAAGGGTTACAAAAATGTACCCAGCATGCTCCCTGCCTCCCTTCTCCCTCATAACCCGCCCCCTGACCCTGGGTCACCAGTTTCGTTAGCAAGCCCAAGGTAGGAGCAGAGCCAGAGAAGAAGGAAGAGCAAACGCACACCCACATAGCATACAGGCCCTAAAGCCATGGAACTTTCCTACATAGGAAGCCCCGCTACCAGGTGCGTCTGGGAGGGCGTCCTGTGCCCCCTATGGACTCAAAGAAAGGGATTTATCAAGGTAAGACCATAAATCCTATTTTCTTTTTCGTCCACTAGGGGGCACAGGAGTTCACGCTGGGACGTCCTAAAGCTGTCCCCTCATGGGTGGGGGACGCTCCTGGACTGCGGAAAGCACATGTCTACCAAACTGTGCATTAGCCGATGCAAAGGTATCAAATGCATAAAACTTGATAAAGGTCTGGGAAGAGGACCAAGTAGCCGCCTTACAGAGCTGTTCAGCCGAGGCGCCTCGATTAGCGGCCCAGGATGTACCCACAGACCTGGTAGAATGTGCAGTAATCCCCTCCGGGGGAGTAATCAGTGCGGAAAGATACGCTTGGCGAACCACTGATCTGAGCCATCTCGCCAAGGACTGTTTGGAAGCGGGCCAGCCCTCTTATTGGCCCCATAAAACACAAACAGTGAACCCGACTTACAAGTTGACTTAGTCCTGCGAAGATAAATCTGCAACGCACGGACTACATCAAGAGAAGCTTCAGCTTCAGAAGAACCTGGAAAAGAAGGCACCCCTATTTCCTGGTTAAGGTGAAACTCAGACACCACCTTTGGATGAAAATCCAGTTTGTTACAAAGAACAGCCCTATCCGGGTGAAATACCAGAAAAGACGGTTTCCATGATAATGCACTCATGTCAGACCCCCTTCGTGCTGAGGAAATAGCAAACAAGAAGCCACCTTCCAGGATTTCAGATCCACCTCCTCCAGAGGCTCGAAAGGAGACGATTGAAGTGCCCGGAAAACTTCTAAAGAGGGACACCTCAACAGCCAGCCCGTCAAAGCCAGACGACTCAAGTCCGGGTGTCGGAATGGCCCCTGTGAAATTAGGTCTGGAGGCAGAGGTAGACTCAGAGGAGAGGCTACCAACAGGTTCCATAGATCCGCGTACCAACCTCGACGGGGCCAATCTGGGGCCACTAGGATCATCATTCCTCCCTCCTTCCTGAACTTCCACAGAAGGCGAAGTAGGAGTTGAAACAGGGGGAATGCGTACACTATCTTGCCGACTTAAAAAGTCTGCCTCAAAATTGAGAACCCCTGGGATGAAGACTGCAGAGATTGCAGAAATCTGCTTCTCCGCCCACATGAATATCTTGGAGACTTCTTTCATCGCTCCTTTGCTGCGTGTCCCGCCCTGCCTGTTGATAAAGGCCACGGGCGTGGTGCTGTCGGACCGGATCTTTACAGGGCACCCTCGGATGAGGGACCCCAACCTCTGAAGAGCCAGAAGGATTGCTCTCAATTCCAGGAGATTGATCGGAAGGCGACTCTCCTGAGCCGTCCAGCGACCCTGAAAAGATTGAGAATTGCAACCCGCTCCCCAGCCCCGTAGGCTGGCATCCGTGGTAAGCAAGACTCAGGTTGGAATCCAAAACGGGCGGCCCTGAGACAAGTTGTCTGTCTTTAACCACCATGTGAGAGACAGGCGAACCTTCGGGGCAGTGTGATCAATTGACTCCTTAGACGAGTATGATCTCCTGTCCACTGGCTGAGAGTGTAAAGCCGAAGTGGGCACGAGTGAAACGGTGTATACTCTACCATGTCGAAGACACCACCATACACTTGTGTACTGAGACCCTTCTGTGACCTATAAGGTAATGAATCTTCCTCTGAAGGGAGTGGATCTTATCCTCTGGAAGATATACTCTCTACAACCGAGTGCCCAGCCGAGCTCCCAAGTGAAGTGTCCTTTGGGAAGGAGTAAGAAATGATTTCTTCCAGGTTATCCTCCAACCGTGAGATAACAGAAGTGTAACCACGACCTGCAAATGACTCCGTAGTAGGTCTGGGGACTTTCCAAAATCAGTGGGCCGTCCAGGTATGGAATCATCCGAACCCCCAGCCGGTGCAGGTGTGCAGCCCTGACCGCCATCACCTTGGTGAACACCCTGGGAGCCGTAGATAGACCAAAAGGTAGCGCCCTGAACTGGAAGTGTTCGACCCGAAGGGCGAACCTCAAAGTGCTGATGTTCCTGTCGGATGGGGATGTGAAGTATATCTAGCGAGGCCATGAAGTCCCCTGGCTCCAGTGAGAGAATGATCGAACGCAGGGACTCCATGCGAAACTTCGGCACTCGCAGAAAAATAGTGAGCGACTTCAGATTCAGGATAGGACGGTGAGAACCCTCCAGTTTGTGAATCAAGAATAGGGTGGAGAAGAACCCCTGACCCCTCTGCTCCCGAGGAACTGGAACAATGACGTTCGAGTCCAAAAGAGAGCAGATGGAAAGCTGTAGCACTTGTCGTTTCGCTGGGTCCTTTGGAAGACCTGTGCAAAAATAACACTGAGGAGGGGGGAACCGGAATGTCAGGGCATAGCCCCTGGAGACCACCTCCCTGACCTGTTAAGCCACTGGACGTCTGGTAGCCCAGGGCTGCTTGGTGCAGGGCTTGGCTCCCTTAGTGGATGAGGAAAATCTAGAGGAAGGACTAGTGCCGTCGGACAAACCTCTCTCCACCTTGCCCGCCCACTCAGACACTGCCTTGGCCACCCATGACGCGGCAAGCGTGGTACACCCAATGGCCCCTGCCTGTGAAAAGCAGTCCTGAGCAAATTCTCAGAGGGGTCCTTCAAAGATGAAGAATCCGAAATGGGCAGTACTGAAGCGCGAGCTAATCGCGCAACCTGATCATCCGCCAGGGGAGGATTTTCCCACTTAGCCCTCTCTGTGGGAGGAACAGGTTAAAAAGTAGTAAGTCGCTTGGAAAGCTGGAACTTTCTAAACGGTTGAGACCACGCAGTCTCCAATAAATCCTCCATGAGGGCCGAAGGCGGGAGCTGGGCCGATACTTTCTTAAGACGCTTAAAAAGCAGGTCTTTACTTTTAGGGGCAGGAGCCTCATCCTCCCTCTGGAGGACTGCCTTAACCTCCTGCATCAGAGACTCTACCTCCGCTGAGGACAAAGTGTCATCGGCCCCTGCGGATTCCGCCACGGAGCTGGAATCCGAATCGGAACGCGGAGAACCCGCATCGGGACTCTGCTGCCTACACTGCCTCCTGGAATCCCTGCCCGCCCGAGTAGCCGTCAACCCCTGCACAGATTGAGCAAAGGATTGCCACCAAGGGGGCTCTACATAAGCAGGAGCTGCCCCAACACTGGTGCTGGCCACTGCCACAGGGGGCATGGGCACAGGGGGCAGGGGCGCAGGAGGTAAGGAGTCGACAAGCGGTCAATATGTCAATACCTAAGTCAAGGTCGAAGGCCAGGCCGGTTCCTGCTGTGAAGGCAGCAGAAGATCTGCTTCAAGGGCCAAACACCGGGAACAGATATCCTCCTCCTGCCGAGAGAGTATGTCCACACATACCCTACAGGTACGCTGCATCGGAGATGGAGTCTCCTTGCCAGGTTTCGCCTTAGGCATACTGTCCATGATAAAAGACAAAAAACACCAGCAGTTACAACACTGACACCCAAGCAACACACTTGCAGCCTTACCCACAAAGCTTTAGCAAAGCCATTTGGTATGGGCAGATAAACTCAACAATTCAGCAAGCTGAAAGGGAGACACCGTATATGCAAAGCCAATACTATGAATGGTGACAGTGTTTCAAACTTTCATCTCTTCAATGATATTGGAAGGAAGACAGCATCAGAGTACCAGCCGCAGGAGAGGATAAATACCACAAACACCAGGCTCCAGAAGCAGGGTGTGGGGGAGAATCCCAGCAGCCTCCATCTCTAAACCCAGCAAGTGCCAGAATGGCTGCTGATTAGGACCTTAATGAGGAGCTGGGACACCTGAGGCAAAAATATTTTTTTTTTTTTTTTTTTTTTGGATTGTGGGAGGAAACCGGAGTACCCGGAGGAAACCCACTCGAGTACGGGGAGAATATACAAACTCCGCACAGTTAGGACCATGGTGGGAATCGAACCCAGGACCTCAGTGCTGTGAGGCAGTAATGCTAACCATTACACCCTCCGTACTCCTACAGCACCTGGTGTTCCTATGTGGTCACCCACTGAAGTACTTACCAGGCCCAATATACAGCATTAGCTGTAGATCCCAGGCTGTCTTCAAGTTTCCAATGATATTGAAAATAAGACATCCGCAAAACTCAACAATCCAGCCAGCAGCAGGAGAGGAGAAATACCCCACACACACACCAGGCTCCAGGAGCAGGGTGTGGGGGAGAATCCCAGCAGCCTCCGTCTCTAAACTCAGCAAGTGCCAGAATGGCTGCTGATTAGGACCTTAATGAGGAGCTGGGACACCTGGGGCAATCCTACATCACCTGGTGTTCCTATGTGGTCACCCACTCAAGTACTAACCAGGCCCAATATACAGCATTAGCTGTAGATCCCAGGCTGTCTTTAAGCTTCCAATGATATTGGAAAGAAGACATCAGCAGAGCTCAACAATCCAGCCCGCAGCAGGAGAGGAGAAATACTACACACACACCAGGCTTCCAGGAGCAGGGTGTGGGGGAGAATCCCAGCAGCCTCCGTCTCTAAACCCAGCAAGTGCCAGAATGGCTGCTGATTAGGACCTTAACGAGGAGCTGGGACACCTGGGGCAATCAGAGAGCAAGCCTCAGCACTTCCCCAGGGGTGGGGGAGGGACCAACCTACAGCACCTGGTGTTCCTATGTGGTCTCCCACTCAAGTACTAACCAGGCCCAATATACAACAATTCCAATGTGTATGGCTGTAGGTTCCCAGGCTGTCTAACCTCCCCCTCAGGCATCAACCCCCGGGACATAGCCTGACTAATTGTCCCTGGTGATCTAGTGGAAAGGTGGAGCAGTCCAGACCCCCACTGCCTGCCCCCCCGCTGACTCCCATACAAACGGGGGGGGATCGCTGCTAGATGCGGCTCCCTGCAAGCAGGGAACCGCCGCTTACCTGCCCGGTGACGGAGTGCAGCATGCGGGAGCCTCCGAGAGAGGGTCCCGCGACGGAAGTCCCCAGCCCAGTCGCCAGCGCTGCCGTCGCCGCCGCCGAGTGCTGGAGCTGCACTGCCGGTGATTCACTAAAAGAGCACCCGCCGCAGCAGCTCTAACCCATGGCTGTTCTAACAGCCGCGATAATGGTGCTGCTCTCTCCTTGGCACCAAAGAAAAAACTGGTGACCCAGGGTCAGGGGGCGGGTTATGAGGGAGAAGGGAGGCAGGGAGCATGCTGGGTACATTTTTGTAACCCTTTGGTGCACGCTCTGCTACCTCACCTCTCATACCCAGCGTGAACTCCTGTGCCCCCTAGTGGACGAAAAAGAAATGAAAATTCTAAAAGTTTCAGTTTTTCGGCTTTAAACTCTAGGTACACATCCAAAATGTATTACTGAGTTGATAGAAGTTGTTTCTGGTGCATGATTTTGAAACTGCAGTCAGAAAAATAATCACATCCATACGAACATTTTTATAAGCCCCGGACCTGTCGTTTTGGTCAAAAAATGAAAATTCTAAAAGTTTCAGTTTTTCGGCTTTAAACTCTAGGTACACATCCAAAATGTATTACTGAGTTGATAGAAGTTGTTTCTGGTGCATGGTTTTGAAACCGCAGTCAGAAAAATAATCACATCCATACGAACATTTTTATAAGCCCCGGACCTGTCGTTTTGGTCAAAAAATGAAAATTCTAAAAGTTTCAATTTTTCAGCTTTAAACTCTAGGTACACATCCAAAATGTATTACTGAGTTGATAGAAGTTGTTTCTGGTGCATGGTTTTGAAACCGCAGTCAGAAAAATAACCACATCCATACGAACATTTTTATAAGCCCCGGACCTGTCGTTTCGGTAAAAAAAATGAAAATTCTAAAAGATCCTTTTTTTCTGCTTTAAACTGTAGGTAAACATCCAAAATGTATTACTGAGTTGATGGAAGTTTCAATTGGGGCACCCTAACCCCAGCTCCCACCTACTGTGATCGCCTGTCACCCAGAGATCGCAAATGAGCGAACGGGACCTCCTGTCTACAAGCTACACTGCTGCTGAAACGAGCGCCTGCCTAATCTTGTGAGCCAGACACAGAGGAGCTGTCTACAAACTACAGGTCAGTGAGGCTTGAAACATCAGTCAGAAAAATAGTCACATCCATACGAACATTTTTTTAAGCCCCGGACCTGTCGTTTTGGTCAAAAAATGAAAATTCTAAAAGTTTCAGTTTTTCGGCTTTAAACTCTAGGTACACATCCAAAATGTATTACTGAGTTGATAGAAGTTGTTTCTGGTGCATGGTTTTGAAACCGGAGTCAGAAAAATAATCACATCCATACGAACATTTTTATAAGGCTCGGACCTGTAGTTTTGGTCAAAATATGAAAATTCTAACCGTGCCAATCTTTAGGCTTTAAACTAAAGGTACACATCCAAAATGTATTACTGAGTTGATAGAAGTTGTTTCTGGTGTATGGTTTTGAAACCGCAGTCAGAGAAATAACCACATCCATACAAACATTTTTATAAGCCCCGGACCTGTCGTTTTGGTCAAAAAAGGAAAATTCTAAAAGTTCCAATCTTTAGGCTTTAAACTCTAGGTAGACATCCAAAATGTATTACTGAGTTGATAGAAGTTGTTTCTGGTGCATGGTTTTGAAACCGCAGTCAGAGAAATAACCACATCCATACAAACATTTTTATAAGCCCCGGACCTGTCGTTTTGGTCAAAAAATGAAAATTCTAAAAGTTTCAGTTTTTCGGCTTTAAACTCTAGGTACACATCCAAAATGTATTACTGAGTTGATAGAAATTGTTTCTGGTGCATGATTTTGAAACTGCAGTCAGAAAAATAATCACATCCACACGAACATTTTTATAAGCCCCGGACCTGTCGTTTTGGTCAAAAAATGAAAATTCTAAAAGTTTCAGTTTTTCGGCTTTAAACTCTAGGTACACATCCAAAATGTATTACTGAGTTTATAGAAGTTGTTTCTGGTGCATGGTTTTGAAACTGCAGTCAGAAAAATAATCACATCCATACGAACATTTTTATAAGGCTCGGACCTGTCGTTTTGGTCAAAAAATGAAAATTCTAAAAGTTTCAGTTTTTCGGCTTTAAACTCTAGGTACACATCCAAAATGTATTACTGAGTTGATAGAAGTTGTTTTTGGTGCATGATTTTGAAACTGCAGTCAGAAAAATAATCACATCCATACGAACATTTTTATAAGCCCCGGACCTGTCGTTTTGGTCAAAAAATGAAAATTCTAAAAGTTTCAGTTTTTCGGCTTTAAACTCTAGGTACACATCCAAAATGTATTACTGAGTTGATAGAAGTTGTTTCTGGTGCATGGTTTTGAAACCGCAGTCAGAAAAATAATCACATCCATACGAACATTTTTATAAGCCCCGGACCTGTCGTTTTGGTCAAAAAATGAAAATTCTAAAAGTTTCAATTTTTCAGCTTTAAACTCTAGGTACACATCCAAAATGTATTACTGAGTTGATAGAAGTTGTTTCTGGTGCATGGTTTTGAAACCACAGTCAGAAAAATAACCACATCCATACGAACATTTTTATAAGCCCCGGACCTGTCGTTTCGGTAAAAAAAATGAAAATTCTAAAAGATCCTTTTTTTCTGCTTTAAACTGTAGGTAAACATCCAAAATGTATTACTGAGTTGATGGAAGTTTCAATTGGGGCACCCTAACCCCAGCTCCCACCTACTGTGATCGCCTGTCACCCAGAGATCGCAAATGAGCGAATGGGACCTCCTGTCTACAAGCTACACTGCTGCTGAAACGAGCGCCTGCCTAATCTTGTGAGCCAGACACAGAGGAGCTGTCTACAAACTACAGGTCAGTGAGGCTTGAAACATCAGTCAGAAAAATAGTCACATCCATACGAACATTTTTTTAAGCCCCGAACCTGTCGTTTTGGTCAAAAAATGAAAATTCTAAAAGTTTCAGTTTTTCGGCTTTAAACTCTAGGTACACATCCAAAATGTATTACTGAGTTGATAGAAGTTGTTTCTGGTGCATGGTTTTGAAACCGGAGTCAGAAAAATAATCACATCCACACGAACATTTTTATAAGGCTCGGACCTGTAGTTTTGGTCAAAATATGAAAATTCTAACCGTGCCAATCTTTAGGCTTTAAACTAAAGGTACACATCCAAAATGTATTACTGAGTTGATAGAAGTTGTTTCTGGTGCATGATTTTGAAACTGCAGTCAGAAAAATAATCACATCCATACGAACATTTTTATAAGCCCCGGACCTGTCGTTTTGATAAAAAAATGAAAATTCTAAAAGTTTCAGTTTTTCGGCTTTAAACTCTAGGTAGACATCCAAAATGTATTACTGAGTTGATAGAAGTTGTTTCTGGTGCATGGTTTTGAAACCGCAGTCAGAGAAATAACCACATCCATACAAACATTTTTATAAGCCCCGGACCTGTCGTTTTGGTCAAAAAATGAAAATTCTAAAAGTTTCAGTTTTTCGGCTTTAAACTCTAGGTACACATCCAAAATGTATTACTGAGTTGATAGAAATTGTTTCTGGTGCATGATTTTGAAACTGCAGTCAGAAAAATAATCACATCCACACGAACATTTTTATAAGCCCCGGACCTGTCGTTTTGGTCAAAAAATGAAAATTCTAAAAGTTTCAGTTTTTCGGCTTTAAACTCTAGGTACACATCCAAAACGTATTACTGAGTTGATAGAAGTTGTTTCTGGTGCATGATTTTGAAACCGCAGTCATAAAAATTATCACATCCATACGAACATTTTTATAAGCCCCGGACCTGTCGTTTTGGTCAAAAAATAAAAATTCTAAAAGTTTCAGTTTTTCGGCTTTAAACTGTAGGTACACATCCAAAATGTATTACTGAGTTAATTGAAGTTTCAATTGGGGCACCCTAACCCCAGCTCCCACCTACTGTGATCGCCTGTCACCCAGAGATCGCAAATAAGCAAACGGGACCTCCTGTCTACAAGCTACATTGCTGCAGAAACGAGCGCCTGCCTGATCTTGTGAGCCAGACACAGAGGACCTGTCTACAATCTACAGGTCAGTGAGGCTTGAAACATCAGTCAGAAAAATAATCACATCCATATGAACATTTTTATAAGCCCCGGACCTGTCGTTTTGGTCAAAAAAGGAAAATTCTAAAAGTTTCAGTTTTTCGGCTTTAAACTCTAGGTACACATCCAAAATGTATTACTGAGTTGATAGAAGTTGATTCTGGTGCATGATTTTGAAACCACAGTCAGAAAAATAATCACATCCATACGAACATTTTTATAAGCCCCGGACCTGTCGTTTTGGTCAAAAAATTAAAATTCTAAGTTTCAGTTTTTCGGCTTTAACCCCTTCCCGACGCAGCATGTTTTTGCCTTCCTGACAGAGGCCTTTTTTCAAATCTGACATGTATCACTTAAGTGGGGATAACTTTTTTTTTTGCTTTTACTTATCCCAGTGATTTTGAGATTGTTTTCCCGTGACACATTGTACTTTAAATTAGTGGTAAATTTGGGTCGATACAATTTTTTTTTCTTTGAAAAATACCAAAATGTCGTAAAAAAATGGAACATTTTGCTATTTGCAAAATGTTACATTTTCTGCTTGTGAGACAAATAATCATACCACTCAAAATAGTTAATAACTAACAAAGACCATATCTATACTTTATTAAAAAATCATTTTTTTAACCTCAATTATTTTTTTTGGACACTAGCAGCGTCTAATTTTTACAAATCGCACATTTCAATGCTGATTTTGGCTGTTCATGTTTGAACAGCCAATCACAGCGATCGCCCATAACGGGGTACATAGCTGCCCCCCCTGGGCAATGAGGGAGGATGTCTGCTGTCAGGGACAGCAGACATCATCCCTCTGTCACCGCGTCTCTGGATGCGGTGACCGTTTAAAGTCATGACGTATATATACGTCATGTGTCAAGAAGTACATCCCGGCCATGACGTATATATACGTCAAATGTCGGGAAGGGGTTAAACTCTAGGTACACATCCAAAATGTATTACTGAGTTGATAGAAGTTGTTTCTGGTGCATGGTTTTGAAACCGCAGTCAGAAAAATAATCACATCCATACAAACATTTTTATAAGCCCCGGACCTGTCGTTTTGGTCAAAAAATTAAAATTCTAAAAGTTCCAGTTTTTAGGCTTTAAACTCCAGGTACACATCCAAAATGTATTACTGAGTTGATAGAAGTTGTTTCTGGTGCATGGTTTTGAAACCGCAGTCAGAAAAATAATCACATCTATATGAACATTTTTTATAAGGCCCGGACCTGTTGTTTTGGTCAAAAAATGAAAATTCTAAAAGTTCCAGTTTTTTGGCTTTAAACTCTAGGTACACATCCAAAATGTATTACTAAGTTGATAGAAGTTGTTTCTGGTGCATGGTTTTGAAACCTCAGTCAGAAAAATAACCACATCCATACGAACATTTTTATAAGGCCCGGACCTGTCGTTTTGGTCAAAAAATGAAAATTCTAAAAGATCCTTTTTTTCTGCTTTAAACTGTAGGTAAACATCCAAAATGTATTACTGAGTTGATGGAAGTTTCAATTGGGGCACCCTAACCCCAGCTCCCACCTACTGTGATCGCCTGTCACCCAGAGATCGCAAATGAGCGAACGGGACCTCCTGTCTACAAGCTACACTGCTGCTGAAACGAGCGCCTGCCTAATCTTGTGAGCCAGACACAGAGGAGCTGTCTACAAACTACAGGTCAGTGAGGCTTGAAACATCAGTCAGAAAAATAGTCACATCCATACGAACATTTTTTTAAGCCCCGGACCTGTCGTTTTGGTCAAAAAATGAAAATTCTAAAAGTTTCAGTTTTTCGGCTTTAAACTCTAGGTACACATCCAAAATGTATTACTGAGTTGATAGAAGTTGTTTCTGGTGCATGGTTTTGAAACCGGAGTCAGAAAAATAATCACATCCATACGAACATTTTTATAAGGCTCGGACCTGTAGTTTTGGTCAAAATATGAAAATTCTAACCGTGCCAATCTTTAGGCTTTAAACTAAAGGTACACATCCAAAATGTATTACTGAGTTGATAGAAGTTGTTTCTGGTGTATGGTTTTGAAACCACAGTCAGAGAAATAACCACATCCATACAAACATTTGTATAAGCCCCGGACCTGTCGTTTTGGTCAAAAAAGGAAAATTCTAAAAGTTCCAATCTTTAGGCTTTAAACTCTAGGTAGACATCCAAAATGTATTACTGAGTTGATAGAAGTTGTTTCTGGTGCATGGTTTTGAAACCGCAGTCAGAGAAATAACCACATCCATACAAACATTTTTATAAGCCCCGGACCTGTCGTTTTGGTCAAAAAATGAAAATTCTAAAAGTTTCATTTTTTCGGCTTTAAACTCTAGGTACACATCCAAAATGTATTACTGAGTTGATAGAAGTTGTTTCTGGTGCATGGTTTTGAAACCGCAGTCAGAGAAATAACCACATCCATACAAACATTTTTATAAGCCCCGGACCTGTCGTTTTGGTCAAAAAATGAAAATTCTAAAAGTTTCAGTTTTTCGGCTTTAAACTCTAGGTACACATCCAAAATGTATTACTGAGTTGATAGAAGTTGTTTCTGGTGCATGATTTTGAAACCGCAGTCATAAAAATAATCACATCCATACGAACATTTTTATAAGCCCCGGACCTGTCGTTTTGGTCAAAAAATAAAAATTCTAAAAGTTTCAGTTTTTCGGCTTTAAACTGTAGGTACACATCCAAAATGTATTACTGAGTTAATTGAAGTTTCAATTGGGGCACCCTAACCCCAGCTCCCACCTACTGTGATCGCCTGTCACCCAGAGATCGCAAATAAGCAAACGGGACCTCCTGTCTACAAGCTACATTGCTGCAGAAACGAGCGCCTGCCTGATCTTGTGAGCCAGACACAGAGGACCTGTCTACAATCTACAGGTCAGTGAGGCTTGAAACATCAGTCAGAAAAATAATCACATCCATATGAACATTTTTATAAGCCCCGGACCTGTCGTTTTGGTCAAAAAAGGAAAATTCTAAAAGTTTCAGTTTTTCGGCTTTAAACTCTAGGTACACATCCAAAATGTATTACTGAGTTGATAGAAGTTGATTCTGGTGCATGATTTTGAAACCACAGTCAGAAAAATAATCACATCCATACGAACATTTTTATAAGCCCCGGACCTGTCGTTTTGGTCAAAAAATTAAAATTCTAAGTTTCAGTTTTTCGGCTTTAACCCCTTCCCGACGCAGCATGTTTTTGCCTTCCTGACAGAGGCCTTTTTTTAAATCTGACATGTATCACTTAAGTGGGGATAACTTTTTTTTTTGCTTTTACTTATCCCAGTGATTTTGAGATTGTTTTCCCGTGACACATTGTACTTTAAATTAGTGGTAAATTTGGGTCGATACAATTTTTTTTTTTTTTAAAAATACCAAAATGTCGTAAAAAAATGGAACATTTTGCTATTTGCAAAATGTTACATTTTCTGCTTGTGAGACAAATAATCATACCACTCAAAATAGTTAATAACTAACAAAGACCATATCTATACTTTATTAAAAAATCATTTTTTTAACCTCAATTATTTTTTTTGGACACTAGCAGCGTCTAATTTTTACAAATCGCACATTTCAATGCTGATTTTGGCTGTTCATGTTTGAACAGCCAATCACAGCGATCGCCCATAACGGGGTACATAGCTGCCCCCCCTGGGCAATGAGGGAGGATGTCTGCTGTCAGGGACAGCAGACATCATCCCTCTGTCACCGCGTCTCTGGATGCGGTGACCGTTTAAAGTCATGACGTATATATACGTCATGTGTCAAGAAGTACATCCCGGCCATGACGTATATATACGTCAAATGTCGGGAAGGGGTTAAACTCTAGGTACACATCCAAAATGTATTACTGAGTTGATAGAAGTTGTTTCTGGTGCATGGTTTTGAAACCGCAGTCAGAAAAATAATCACATCCATACAAACATTTTTATAAGCCCCGGACCTGTCGTTTTGGTCAAAAAATTAAAATTCTAAAAGTTCCAGTTTTTAGGCTTTAAACTCCAGGTACACATCCAAAATGTATTACTGAGTTGATAGAAGTTGTTTCTGGTGCATGGTTTTGAAACCGCAGTCAGAAAAATAATCACATCTATATGAACATTTTTTATAAGGCCCGGACCTGTTGTTTTGGTCAAAAAATGAAAATTCTAAAAGTTCCAGTTTTTTGGCTTTAAACTCTAGGTACACATCCAAAATGTATTACTAAGTTGATAGAAGTTGTTTCTGGTGCATGGTTTTGAAACCTCAGTCAGAAAAATAACCACATCCATACGAACATTTTTATAAGGCCCGGACCTGTCGTTTTGGTCAAAAAATGAAAATTCTAAAAGATCCTTTTTTTCTGCTTTAAACTGTAGGTAAACATCCAAAATGTATTACTGAGTTGATGGAAGTTTCAATTGGGGCACCCTAACCCCAGCTCCCACCTACTGTGATCGCCTGTCACCCAGAGATCGCAAATGAGCGAACGTGACCTCCTGTCTACAAGCTACACTGCTGCTGAAACGAGCGCCTGCCTAATCTTGTGAGCCAGATACAGAGGAGCTGTCTACAAACTACAGGTCAGTGAGGCTTGAAACATCAGTCAGAAAAATAATCACATCCATATGAACATTTTTATAAGCCCCGGACCTGTTGTTTTGGTCAAAAAATGAAAATTCTAAAAGTTTTAGTTTTTCGGCTTTAAACGCTAGGTACACATCCAAAATGTATTACTGAGTTGATAGAAGTTGTTTCTGGTGCATGGTTTTGAAACTGCAGTCAGAAAAATAATCACATCCATACGAACATTTTTATAAGGCTCGGACCTGTAGTTTTGGTCAAAATATGAACATTCTAACCGTTCCAATCTTTAGGCTTTAAACTCTAGGTACACATCCAAAATGTATTACTGAGTTGATAGAAGTTGTTTCTGGTGCATGATTTTGAAACTGCAGTCAGAAAAATAATCACATCCATACGAACATTTTTTAAGCCCCGGACCTGTCGTTTTGGTCAAAAAATGAAAATTCTAAAAGTTTCAGTTTTTCGGCTTTAAACTCTAGGTACACATCCAAAATGTATTACTGAGTTTATAGAAGTTGTTTCTGGTGCATGGTTTTGAAACTGCAGTCAGAAAAATAATCACATCCATACGAACATTTTTATAAGGCTCGGACCTGTCGTTTTGGTCAAAATATGAAAATTCTAAAAGTTCCAATCTTTAGGCTTTAAACTCTAGGTACACATCCAAAATGTATTACTGAGTTGATAGAAGTTGTTTCTGGTGCATGGTTTTGAAACCGCAGTCAGAAAAATAGTCACATCCATACGAACATTTTTTTAAGACCCGGACCTGTCGTTTTGGTCAAAAAATGAAAATTCTAAAAGTTTCAGTTTTTCGGCTTTAAACTCTAGGTACACATCCAAAATGTATTACTGAGTTGATAGAAGTTGTTTCTGGTGCATGATTTTGAAACTGCAGTCAGAAAAATAATCACATCCATACGAACATTTTTATAAGCCCCGGACCTGTCGTTTTGGTAAAAAAATGAAAATTCTAAAAGTTTCAGTTTTTCGGCTTTAAACTCTAGGTACACATCCAAAATGTATTACTGAGTTGATAGAAGTTGTTTCTGGTGCATGGTTTTGAAACCGCAGTCAGAAAAATAATCACATCCATACGAACATTTTTATAAGCCCCGGACCTGTCGTTTTGGTCAAAAAATGAAAATTCTAAAAGTTTCAATTTTTCAGCTTTAAACTCTAGGTACACATCCAAAATGTATTACTGAGTTGATAGAAGTTGTTTCTGGTGCATGGTTTTGAAACCGCAGTCAGAAAAATAACCACATCCATACGAACATTTTTATAAGCCCCGGACCTGTCGTTTCGGTAAAAAAAAATGAAAATTCTAAAAGATCCTTTTTTTCTGCTTTAAACTGTAGGTAAACATCCAAAATGTATTACTGAGTTGATGGAAGTTTCAATTGGGGCACCCTAACCCCAGCTCCCACCTACTGTGATCGCCTGTCACCCAGAGATCGCAAATGAGCGAACGGGACCTCCTGTCTACAAGCTACACTGCTGCTGAAACGAGCGCCTGCCTAATCTTGTGAGCCAGACACAGAGGAGCTGTCTACAAACTACAGGTCAGTGAGGCTTGAAACATCAGTCAGAAAAATAGTCACATCCATACGAACATTTTTTTAAGCCCCGGACCTGTCGTTTTGGTCAAAAAATGAAAATTCTAAAAGTTTCAGTTTTTCGGCTTTAAACTCTAGGTACACATCCAAAATGTATTACTGAGTTGATAGAAGTTGTTTCTGGTGCATGGTTTTGAAACCGGAGTCAGAAAAATAATCACATCCATACGAACATTTTTATAAGGCTCGGACCTGTAGTTTTGGTCAAAATATGAAAATTCTAACCGTGCCAATCTTTAGGCTTTAAACTAAAGGTACACATCCAAAATGTATTACTGAGTTGATAGAAGTTGTTTCTGGTGTATGGTTTTGAAACCGCAGTCAGAGAAATAACCACATCCATACAAACATTTTTATAAGCCCCGGACCTGTCGTTTTGGTCAAAAAAGGAAAATTCTAAAAGTTCCAATCTTTAGGCTTTAAACTCTAGGTAGACATCCAAAATGTATTACTGAGTTGATAGAAGTTGTTTCTGGTGCATGGTTTTGAAACCGCAGTCAGAGAAATAACCACATCCATACAAACATTTTTATAAGCCCCGGACCTGTCGTTTTGGTCAAAAAATGAAAATTCTAAAAGTTTCAGTTTTTCGGCTTTAAACTCTAGGTACACATCCAAAATGTATTACTGAGTTGATAGAAATTGTTTCTGGTGCATGATTTTGAAACTGCAGTCAGAAAAATAATCACATCCATACGAACATTTTTATAAGCCCCGGACCTGTCGTTTTGGTCAAAAAATGAAAATTCTAAAAGTTTCAGTTTTTCGGCTTTAAACTCTAGGTACACATCCAAAACGTATTACTGAGTTGATAGAAGTTGTTTCTGGTGCATGATTTTGAAACCGCAGTCATAAAAATAATCACATCCATACGAACATTTTTATAAGCCCCGGACCTGTCGTTTTGGTCAAAAAATAAAAATTCTAAAAGTTTCAGTTTTTCGGCTTTAAACTGTAGGTACACATCCAAAATGTATTACTGAGTTAATTGAAGTTTCAATTGGGGCACCCTAACCCCAGCTCCCACCTACTGTGATCGCCTGTCACCCAGAGATCGCAAATAAGCAAACGGGACCTCCTGTCTACAAGCTACATTGCTGCTGAAACGAGCGCCTGCCTGATCTTGTGAGCCAGACACAGAGGACCTGTCTACAAACTACAGGTCAGTGAGGCTTGAAACATCAGTCAGAAAAATAATCACATCCATATGAACATTTTTATAAGCCCCGGACCTGTCGTTTTGGTCAAAAAAGGAAAATTCTAAAAGTTTCAGTTTTTCGGCTTTAAACTCTAGGTACACATCCAAAATGTATTACTGAGTTGATAGAAGTTGTTTCTGGTGCATGATTTTGAAACCACAGTCAGAAAAATAATCACATCCATACGAACATTTTTATAAGCCCCGGACCTGTCGTTTTGGTCAAAAAATTAAAATTCTAAGTTTCAGTTTTTCGGCTTTAACCCCTTCCCGGTGCAGCATGTTTTTGCCTTCCTGACAGAGGCCTTTTTTCAAATCTGACATGTATCACTTAAGTGGGGATAACTTTTTTTTTTGCTTTTACTTATCCCAGTGATTTTGAGATTGTTTTCCCGTGACACATTGTACTTTAAATTAGTGGTAAATTTGGGTCGATACAATTTTTTTTTTTTTTTAAAATACCAAAATGTCGTAAAAAAATGGAACATTTTGCTATTTGCAAAATGTTACATTTTCTGCTTGTGAGACAAATAATCATACCACTCAAAATAGTTAATAACTAACAAAGACCATATCTATACTTTATTAAAAAAATCATTTTTTTAACCTCAATTATTTTTTTTGGACACTAGCAGCGTCTAATTTTTACAAATCGCACATTTCAATGCTGATTTTGGCTGTTCATGTTTGAACAGCCAATCACAGCGATCGCCCATAACGGGGTACATAGCTGCCCCCCCTGGGCAATGAGGGAGGATGTCTGCTGTCAGGGACAGCAGACATCATCCCTCTGTCACCGCGTCTCTGGATGCGGTGACCGTTTAAAGTCATGACGTATATATACGTCATGTGTCAAGAAGTACATCCCGGCCATGACGTATATATACGTCAAATGTCGGGAAGGGGTTAAACCTTTGGTTACACATCCAAAATGTATTACTGAGTTGATAGAAGTTGTTTCTGGTGCATGGTTTTGAAACCGCAGTCAGAAAAATAATCACATCCATACAAACATTTTTATAAGCCCCGGACCTGTCGTTTTGGTCAAAAAATTAAAATTCTAAAAGTTCCAGTTTTTAGGCTTTAAACTCCAGGTACACATCCAAAATGTATTACTGAGTTGATAGAAGTTGTTTCTGGTGCATGGTTTTGAAACCGCAGTCAGAAAAATAATCACATCTATATGAACATTTTTTATAAGGCCCGGACCTGTTGTTTTGGTCAAAAAATGAAAATTCTAAAAGTTCCAGTTTTTTGGCTTTAAACTCTAGGTACACATCCAAAATGTATTACTAAGTTGATAGAAGTTGTTTCTGGTGCATGGTTTTGAAACCTCAGTCAGAAAAATAACCACATCCATACGAACATTTTTATAAGGCCCGGACCTGTCGTTTTGGTCAAAAAATGAAAATTCTAAAAGATCCTTTTTTTCTGCTTTAAACTGTAGGTAAACATCCAAAATGTATTACTGAGTTGATGGAAGTTTCAATTGGGGCACCCTAACCCCAGCTCCCACCTACTGTGATCGCCTGTCACCCAGAGATCGCAAATGAGCGAACGTGACCTCCTGTCTACAAGCTACACTGCTGCTGAAACGAGCGCCTGCCTAATCTTGTGAGCCAGATACAGAGGAGCTGTCTACAAACTACAGGTCAGTGAGGCTTGAAACATCAGTCAGAAAAATAATCACATCCATATGAACATTTTTATAAGCCCCGGACCTGTTGTTTTGGTCAAAAAATGAAAATTCTAAAAGTTTTAGTTTTTCGGCTTTAAACGCTAGGTACACATCCAAAATGTATTACTGAGTTGATAGAAGTTGTTTCTGGTGCATGGTTTTGAAACTGCAGTCAGAAAAATAATCACATCCATACGAACATTTTTATAAGGCTCGGACCTGTAGTTTTGGTCAAAATATGAACATTCTAACCGTTCCAATCTTTAGGCTTTAAACTCTAGGTACACATCCAAAATGTATTACTGAGTTGATAGAAGTTGTTTCTGGTGCATGATTTTGAAACTGCAGTCAGAAAAATAATCACATCCATACGAACATTTTTTAAGCCCCGGACCTGTCGTTTTGGTCAAAAAATGAAAATTCTAAAAGTTTCAGTTTTTCGGCTTTAAACTCTAGGTACACATCCAAAATGTATTACTGAGTTTATAGAAGTTGTTTCTGGTGCATGGTTTTGAAACTGCAGTCAGAAAAATAATCACATCCATACGAACATTTTTATAAGGCTCGGACCTGTCGTTTTGGTCAAAATATGAAAATTCTAAAAGTTCCAATCTTTAGGCTTTAAACTCTAGGTACACATCCAAAATGTATTACTGAGTTGATAGAAGTTGTTTCTGGTGCATGGTTTTGAAACCGCAGTCAGAAAAATAGTCACATCCATACGAACATTTTTTTAAGACCCGGACCTGTCGTTTTGGTCAAAAAATGAAAATTCTAAAAGTTTCAGTTTTTCGGCTTTAAACTCTAGGTACACATCCAAAATGTATTACTGAGTTGATAGAAGTTGTTTCTGGTGCATGATTTTGAAACTGCAGTCAGAAAAATAATCACATCCATACGAACATTTTTATAAGCCCCGGACCTGTCGTTTTGGTAAAAAAATGAAAATTCTAAAAGTTTCAGTTTTTCGGCTTTAAACTCTAGGTACACATCCAAAATGTATTACTGAGTTGATAGAAGTTGTTTCTGGTGCATGGTTTTGAAACCGCAGTCAGAAAAATAATCACATCCATACGAACATTTTTATAAGCCCCGGACCTGTCGTTTTGGTCAAAAAATGAAAATTCTAAAAGTTTCAATTTTTCAGCTTTAAACTCTAGGTACACATCCAAAATGTATTACTGAGTTGATAGAAGTTGTTTCTGGTGCATGGTTTTGAAACCGCAGTCAGAAAAATAACCACATCCATACGAACATTTTTATAAGCCCCGGACCTGTCGTTTCGGTAAAAAAAAATGAAAATTCTAAAAGATCCTTTTTTTCTGCTTTAAACTGTAGGTAAACATCCAAAATGTATTACTGAGTTGATGGAAGTTTCAATTGGGGCACCCTAACCCCAGCTCCCACCTACTGTGATCGCCTGTCACCCAGAGATCGCAAATGAGCGAACGGGACCTCCTGTCTACAAGCTACACTGCTGCTGAAACGAGCGCCTGCCTAATCTTGTGAGCCAGACACAGAGGAGCTGTCTACAAACTACAGGTCAGTGAGGCTTGAAACATCAGTCAGAAAAATAGTCACATCCATACGAACATTTTTTTAAGCCCCGGACCTGTCGTTTTGGTCAAAAAATGAAAATTCTAAAAGTTTCAGTTTTTCGGCTTTAAACTCTAGGTACACATCCAAAATGTATTACTGAGTTGATAGAAGTTGTTTCTGGTGCATGGTTTTGAAACCGGAGTCAGAAAAATAATCACATCCATACGAACATTTTTATAAGGCTCGGACCTGTAGTTTTGGTCAAAATATGAAAATTCTAACCGTGCCAATCTTTAGGCTTTAAACTAAAGGTACACATCCAAAATGTATTACTGAGTTGATAGAAGTTGTTTCTGGTGTATGGTTTTGAAACCGCAGTCAGAGAAATAACCACATCCATACAAACATTTTTATAAGCCCCGGACCTGTCGTTTTGGTCAAAAAAGGAAAATTCTAAAAGTTCCAATCTTTAGGCTTTAAACTCTAGGTAGACATCCAAAATGTATTACTGAGTTGATAGAAGTTGTTTCTGGTGCATGGTTTTGAAACCGCAGTCAGAGAAATAACCACATCCATACAAACATTTTTATAAGCCCCGGACCTGTCGTTTTGGTCAAAAAATGAAAATTCTAAAAGTTTCAGTTTTTCGGCTTTAAACTCTAGGTACACATCCAAAATGTATTACTGAGTTGATAGAAATTGTTTCTGGTGCATGATTTTGAAACTGCAGTCAGAAAAATAATCACATCCATACGAACATTTTTATAAGCCCCGGACCTGTCGTTTTGGTCAAAAAATGAAAATTCTAAAAGTTTCAGTTTTTCGGCTTTAAACTCTAGGTACACATCCAAAACGTATTACTGAGTTGATAGAAGTTGTTTCTGGTGCATGATTTTGAAACCGCAGTCATAAAAATAATCACATCCATACGAACATTTTTATAAGCCCCGGACCTGTCGTTTTGGTCAAAAAATAAAAATTCTAAAAGTTTCAGTTTTTCGGCTTTAAACTGTAGGTACACATCCAAAATGTATTACTGAGTTAATTGAAGTTTCAATTGGGGCACCCTAACCCCAGCTCCCACCTACTGTGATCGCCTGTCACCCAGAGATCGCAAATAAGCAAACGGGACCTCCTGTCTACAAGCTACATTGCTGCTGAAACGAGCGCCTGCCTGATCTTGTGAGCCAGACACAGAGGACCTGTCTACAAACTACAGGTCAGTGAGGCTTGAAACATCAGTCAGAAAAATAATCACATCCATATGAACATTTTTATAAGCCCCGGACCTGTCGTTTTGGTCAAAAAAGGAAAATTCTAAAAGTTTCAGTTTTTCGGCTTTAAACTCTAGGTACACATCCAAAATGTATTACTGAGTTGATAGAAGTTGTTTCTGGTGCATGATTTTGAAACCACAGTCAGAAAAATAATCACATCCATACGAACATTTTTATAAGCCCCGGACCTGTCGTTTTGGTCAAAAAATTAAAATTCTAAGTTTCAGTTTTTCGGCTTTAACCCCTTCCCGGTGCAGCATGTTTTTGCCTTCCTGACAGAGGCCTTTTTTCAAATCTGACATGTATCACTTAAGTGGGGATAACTTTTTTTTTTGCTTTTACTTATCCCAGTGATTTTGAGATTGTTTTCCCGTGACACATTGTACTTTAAATTAGTGGTAAATTTGGGTCGATACAATTTTTTTTTTTTTTTAAAATACCAAAATGTCGTAAAAAAATGGAACATTTTGCTATTTGCAAAATGTTACATTTTCTGCTTGTGAGACAAATAATCATACCACTCAAAATAGTTAATAACTAACAAAGACCATATCTATACTTTATTAAAAAAATCATTTTTTTAACCTCAATTATTTTTTTTGGACACTAGCAGCGTCTAATTTTTACAAATCGCACATTTCAATGCTGATTTTGGCTGTTCATGTTTGAACAGCCAATCACAGCGATCGCCCATAACGGGGTACATAGCTGCCCCCCCTGGGCAATGAGGGAGGATGTCTGCTGTCAGGGACAGCAGACATCATCCCTCTGTCACCGCGTCTCTGGATGCGGTGACCGTTTAAAGTCATGACGTATATATACGTCATGTGTCAAGAAGTACATCCCGGCCATGACGTATATATACGTCAAATGTCGGGAAGGGGTTAAACCTTTGGTTACACATCCAAAATGTATTACTGAGTTGATAGAAGTTGTTTCTGGTGCATGGTTTTGAAACCGCAGTCAGAAAAATAATCACATCCATACAAACATTTTTATAAGCCCCGGACCTGTCGTTTTGGTCAAAAAATTAAAATTCTAAAAGTTCCAGTTTTTAGGCTTTAAACTCCAGGTACACATCCAAAATGTATTACTGAGTTGATAGAAGTTGTTTCTGGTGCATGGTTTTGAAACCGCAGTCAGAAAAATAATCACATCTATATGAACATTTTTTATAAGGCCCGGACCTGTTGTTTTGGTCAAAAAATGAAAATTCTAAAAGTTCCAGTTTTTTGGCTTTAAACTCTAGGTACACATCCAAAATGTATTACTAAGTTGATAGAAGTTGTTTCTGGTGCATGGTTTTGAAACCTCAGTCAGAAAAATAACCACATCCATACGAACATTTTTATAAGGCCCGGACCTGTCGTTTTGGTCAAAAAATGAAAATTCTAAAAGATCCTTTTTTTCTGCTTTAAACTGTAGGTAAACATCCAAAATGTATTACTGAGTTGATGGAAGTTTCAATTGGGGCACCCTAACCCCAGCTCCCACCTACTGTGATCGCCTGTCACCCAGAGATCGCAAATGAGCGAACGTGACCTCCTGTCTACAAGCTACACTGCTGCTGAAACGAGCGCCTGCCTAATCTTGTGAGCCAGATACAGAGGAGCTGTCTACAAACTACAGGTCAGTGAGGCTTGAAACATCAGTCAGAAAAATAATCACATCCATATGAACATTTTTATAAGCCCCGGACCTGTTGTTTTGGTCAAAAAATGAAAATTCTAAAAGTTTTAGTTTTTCGGCTTTAAACGCTAGGTACACATCCAAAATGTATTACTGAGTTGATAGAAGTTGTTTCTGGTGCATGGTTTTGAAACTGCAGTCAGAAAAATAATCACATCCATACGAACATTTTTATAAGGCTCGGACCTGTAGTTTTGGTCAAAATATGAACATTCTAACCGTTCCAATCTTTAGGCTTTAAACTCTAGGTACACATCCAAAATGTATTACTGAGTTGATAGAAGTTGTTTCTGGTGCATGATTTTGAAACTGCAGTCAGAAAAATAATCACATCCATACGAACATTTTTTAAGCCCCGGACCTGTCGTTTTGGTCAAAAAATGAAAATTCTAAAAGTTTCAGTTTTTCGGCTTTAAACTCTAGGTACACATCCAAAATGTATTACTGAGTTTATAGAAGTTGTTTCTGGTGCATGGTTTTGAAACTGCAGTCAGAAAAATAATCACATCCATACGAACATTTTTATAAGGCTCGGACCTGTCGTTTTGGTCAAAATATGAAAATTCTAAAAGTTCCAATCTTTAGGCTTTAAACTCTAGGTACACATCCAAAATGTATTACTGAGTTGATAGAAGTTGTTTCTGGTGCATGGTTTTGAAACCGCAGTCAGAAAAATAGTCACATCCATACGAACATTTTTTTAAGACCCGGACCTGTCGTTTTGGTCAAAAAATGAAAATTCTAAAAGTTTCAGTTTTTCGGCTTTAAACTCTAGGTACACATCCAAAATGTATTACTGAGTTGATAGAAGTTGTTTCTGGTGCATGATTTTGAAACTGCAGTCAGAAAAATAATCACATCCATACGAACATTTTTATAAGCCCCGGACCTGTCGTTTTGGTAAAAAAATGAAAATTCTAAAAGTTTCAGTTTTTCGGCTTTAAACTCTAGGTACACATCCAAAATGTATTACTGAGTTGATAGAAGTTGTTTCTGGTGCATGGTTTTGAAACCGCAGTCAGAAAAATAATCACATCCATACGAACATTTTTATAAGCCCCGGACCTGTCGTTTTGGTCAAAAAATGAAAATTCTAAAAGTTTCAATTTTTCAGCTTTAAACTCTAGGTACACATCCAAAATGTATTACTGAGTTGATAGAAGTTGTTTCTGGTGCATGGTTTTGAAACCGCAGTCAGAAAAATAACCACATCCATACGAACATTTTTATAAGCCCCGGACCTGTCGTTTCGGTAAAAAAAAATGAAAATTCTAAAAGATCCTTTTTTTCTGCTTTAAACTGTAGGTAAACATCCAAAATGTATTACTGAGTTGATGGAAGTTTCAATTGGGGCACCCTAACCCCAGCTCCCACCTACTGTGATCGCCTGTCACCCAGAGATCGCAAATGAGCGAACGGGACCTCCTGTCTACAAGCTACACTGCTGCTGAAACGAGCGCCTGCCTAATCTTGTGAGCCAGACACAGAGGAGCTGTCTACAAACTACAGGTCAGTGAGGCTTGAAACATCAGTCAGAAAAATAGTCACATCCATACGAACATTTTTTTAAGCCCCGGACCTGTCGTTTTGGTCAAAAAATGAAAATTCTAAAAGTTTCAGTTTTTCGGCTTTAAACTCTAGGTACACATCCAAAATGTATTACTGAGTTGATAGAAGTTGTTTCTGGTGCATGGTTTTGAAACCGGAGTCAGAAAAATAATCACATTCATACGAACATTTTTATAAGGCTCGGACCTGTAGTTTTGGTCAAAATATGAAAATTCTAACCGTGCCAATCTTTAGGCTTTAAACTAAAGGTACACATCCAAAATGTATTACTGAGTTGATAGAAGTTGTTTCTGGTGTATGGTTTTGAAACCGCAGTCAGAGAAATAACCACATCCATACAAACATTTTTATAAGCCCCGGACCTGTCGTTTTGGTCAAAAAAGGAAAATTCTAAAAGTTCCAATCTTTAGGCTTTAAACTCTAGGTAGACATCCAAAATGTATTACTGAGTTGATAGAAGTTGTTTCTGGTGCATGGTTTTGAAACCGCAGTCAGAGAAATAACCACATCCATACAAACATTTTTATAAGCCCCGGACCTGTCGTTTTGGTAAAAAAATGAAAATTCTAAAAGTTTCAGTTTTTCGGCTTTAAACTCTAGGTACACATCCAAAATGTATTACTGAGTTGATAGAAATTGTTTCTGGTGCATGATTTTGAAACTGCAGTCAGAAAAATAATCACATCCATACGAACATTTTTATAAGCCCCGGACCTGTCGTTTTGGTCAAAAAATGAAAATTCTAAAAGTTTCAGTTTTTCGGCTTTAAACTCTAGGTACACATCCAAAACGTATTACTGAGTTGATAGAAGTTGTTTCTGGTGCATGATTTTGAAACCGCAGTCATAAAAATAATCACATCCATACGAACATTTTTATAAGCCCCGGACCTGTCGTTTTGGTCAAAAAATAAAAATTCTAAAAGTTTCAGTTTTTCGGCTTTAAACTGTAGGTACACATCCAAAATGTATTACTGAGTTAATTGAAGTTTCAATTGGGGCACCCTAACCCCAGCTCCCACCTACTGTGATCGCCTGTCACCCAGAGATCGCAAATAAGCAAACGGGACCTCCTGTCTACAAGCTACATTGCTGCAGAAACGAGCGCCTGCCTGATCTTGTGAGCCAGACACAGAGGACCTGTCTACAATCTACAGGTCAGTGAGGCTTGAAACATCAGTCAGAAAAATAATCACATCCATATGAACATTTTTATAAGCCCCGGACCTGTCGTTTTGGTCAAAAAAGGAAAATTCTAAAAGTTTCAGTTTTTCGGCTTTAAACTCTAGGTACACATCCAAAATGTATTACTGAGTTGATAGAAGTTGATTCTGGTGCATGATTTTGAAACCACAGTCAGAAAAATAATCACATCCATACGAACATTTTTATAAGCCCCGGACCTGTCGTTTTGGTCAAAAAATTAAAATTCTAAGTTTCAGTTTTTCGGCTTTAACCCCTTCCCGACGCAGCATGTTTTTGCCTTCCTGACAGAGGCCTTTTTTCAAATCTGACATGTATCACTTAAGTGGGGATAACTTTTTTTTTTGCTTTTACTTATCCCAGTGATTTTGAAATTGTTTTCCCGTGACACATTGTACTTTAAATTAGTGGTAAATTTGGGTCGATACAATTTTTTTTTTTTGAAAAATACCAAAATGTCGTAAAAAAATGGAACATTTTGCTATTTGCAAAATGTTACATTTTCTGCTTGTGAGACAAATAATCATACCACTCAAAATAGTTAATAACTAACAAAGACCATATCTATACTTTATTAAAAAAATCATTTTTTTAACCTCAATTATTTTTTTTGGACACTAGCAGCGTCTAATTTTTACAAATCGCACATTTCAATGCTGATTTTGGCTGTTCATGTTTGAACAGCCAATCACAGCGATCGCCCATAACGGGGTACATAGCTGCCCCCCCTGGGCAATGAGGGAGGATGTCTGCTGTCAGGGACAGCAGACATCATCCCTCTGTCACCGCGTCTCTGGATGCGGTGACCGTTTAAAGTCATGACGTATATATACGTCATGTGTCAAGAAGTACATCCCGGCCATGACGTATATATACGTCAAATGTCGGGAAGGGGTTAAACTCTAGGTACACATCCAAAATGTATTACTGAGTTGATAGAAGTTGTTTCTGGTGCATGGTTTTGAAACCGCAGTCAGAAAAATAATCACATCCATACAAACATTTTTATAAGCCCCGGACCTGTCGTTTTGGTCAAAAAATTAAAATTCTAAAAGTTCCAGTTTTTAGGCTTTAAACTCCAGGTACACATCCAAAATGTATTACTGAGTTGATAGAAGTTGTTTCTGGTGCATGGTTTTGAAACCGCAGTCAGAAAAATAATCACATCTATATGAACATTTTTTATAAGGCCCGGACCTGTTGTTTTGGTCAAAAAATGAAAATTCTAAAAGTTCCAGTTTTTTGGCTTTAAACTCTAGGTACACATCCAAAATGTATTACTAAGTTGATAGAAGTTGTTTCTGGTGCATGGTTTTGAAACCTCAGTCAGAAAAATAACCACATCCATACGAACATTTTTATAAGGCCCGGACCTGTCGTTTTGGTCAAAAAATGAAAATTCTAAAAGATCCTTTTTTTCTGCTTTAAACTGTAGGTAAACATCCAAAATGTATTACTGAGTTGATGGAAGTTTCAATTGGGGCACCCTAACCCCAGCTCCCACCTACTGTGATCGCCTGTCACCCAGAGATCGCAAATGAGCGACTGTGACCTCCTGTCTACAAGCTACACTGCTGCTGAAACGAGCGCCTGCCTAATCTTGTGAGCCAGATACAGAGGAGCTGTCTACAAACTACAGGTCAGTGAGGCTTGAAACATCAGTCAGAAAAATAATCACATCCATATGAACATTTTTATAAGCCCCGGACCTGTTGTTTTGGTCAAAAAATGAAAATTCTAAAAGTTTTAGTTTTTCGGCTTTAAACGCTAGGTACACATCCAAAATGTATTACTGAGTTGATAGAAGTTGTTTCTGGTGCATGGTTTTGAAACTGCAGTCAGAAAAATAATCACATCCATACGAACATTTTTATAAGGCTCGGACCTGTAGTTTTGGTCAAAATATGAACATTCTAACCGTTCCAATCTTTAGGCTTTAAACTCTAGGTACACATCCAAAATGTATTACTGAGTTGATAGAAGTTGTTTCTGATGCATGGTTTTGAAACCGCAGTCAGAGAAATAACCACATCCATACGAACATTTTTATAAGCCCCGGACCTGTCGTTTTGGTCAAAATATGAAAATTCTAAAAGTTCCAATCGTTAGGCTTTAAACTCTAGGTACACATCCAAAATGTATTACTGAGTTGATAGAAGTTGTTTCTGGTGCATGATTTTGAAACTGCAGTCAGAAAAATAATCACATCCATACGAACATTTTTTAAGCCCCGGACCTGTCGTTTTGGTCAAAAAATGAAAATTCTAAAAGTTTCAGTTTTTCGGCTTTAAACTCTAGGTACACATCCAAAATGTATTACTGAGTTTATAGAAGTTGTTTCTGGTGCATGGTTTTGAAACTGCAGTCAGAAAAATAATCACATCCATACGAACATTTTTATAAGGCTCGGACCTGTCGTTTTGGTCAAAATATGAAAATTCTAAAAGTTCCAATCTTTAGGCTTTAAACTCTAGGTACACATCCAAAATGTATTACTGAGTTGATAGAAGTTGTTTCTGGTGCATGGTTTTGAAACCGCAGTCAGAAAAATAGTCACATCCATACGAACATTTTTTTAAGCCCCGGACCTGTCGTTTTGGTCAAAAAATGAAAATTCTAAAAGTTTCAGTTTTTCGGCTTTAAACTCTAGGTACACATCCAAAATGTATTACTGAGTTGATAGAAGTTGTTTCTGGTGCATGATTTTGAAACTGCAGTCAGAAAAATAATCACATCCATACGAACATTTTTATAAGCCCCGGACCTGTCGTTTTGGGCAAAAAATGAAAATTCTAAAAGTTTCAGTTTTTCGGCTTTAAACTCTAGGTACACATCCAAAATGTATTACTGAGTTGATAGAAGTTGTTTCTGGTGCATGGTTTTGAAACTGCAGTCAGAAAAATAATCACATCCATACGAACATTTTTATAAGGCTCGGACCTGTAGTTTTGGTCAAAATATGAACATTCTAACCGTTCCAATCTTTAGGCTTTAAACTCTAGGTACACATCCAAAATGTATTACTGAGTTGATAGAAGTTGTTTCTGGTGCATGATTTTGAAACTGCAGTCAGAAAAATAATCACATCCATACGAACATTTTTTAAGCCCCGGACCTGTCGTTTTGGTCAAAAAATGAAAATTCTAAAAGTTTCAGTTTTTCGGCTTTAAACTCTAGGTACACATCCAAAATGTATTACTGAGTTTATAGAAGTTGTTTCTGGTGCATGGTTTTGAAACTGCAGTCAGAAAAATAATCACATCCATACGAACATTTTTATAAGGCTCGGACCTGTCGTTTTGGTCAAAATATGAAAATTCTAAAAGTTCCAATCTTTAGGCTTTAAACTCTAGGTACACATCCAAAATGTATTACTGAGTTGATAGAAGTTGTTTCTGGTGCATGGTTTTGAAACCGCAGTCAGAAAAATAGTCACATCCATACGAACATTTTTTTAAGACCCGGACCTGTCGTTTTGGTCAAAAAATGAAAATTCTAAAAGTTTCAGTTTTTCGGCTTTAAACTCTAGGTACACATCCAAAATGTATTACTGAGTTGATAGAAGTTGTTTCTGGTGCATGATTTTGAAACTGCAGTCAGAAAAATAATCACATCCATACGAACATTTTTATAAGCCCCGGACCTGTCGTTTTGGTAAAAAAATGAAAATTCTAAAAGTTTCAGTTTTTCGGCTTTAAACTCTAGGTACACATCCAAAATGTATTACTGAGTTGATAGAAGTTGTTTCTGGTGCATGGTTTTGAAACCGCAGTCAGAAAAATAATCACATCCATACGAACATTTTTATAAGCCCCGGACCTGTCGTTTTGGTCAAAAAATGAAAATTCTAAAAGTTTCAATTTTTCAGCTTTAAACTCTAGGTACACATCCAAAATGTATTACTGAGTTGATAGAAGTTGTTTCTGGTGCATGGTTTTGAAACCGCAGTCAGAAAAATAACCACATCCATACGAACATTTTTATAAGCCCCGGACCTGTCGTTTCGGTAAAAAAAAATGAAAATTCTAAAAGATCCTTTTTTTCTGCTTTAAACTGTAGGTAAACATCCAAAATGTATTACTGAGTTGATGGAAGTTTCAATTGGGGCACCCTAACCCCAGCTCCCACCTACTGTGATCGCCTGTCACCCAGAGATCGCAAATGAGCGAACGGGACCTCCTGTCTACAAGCTACACTGCTGCTGAAACGAGCGCCTGCCTAATCTTGTGAGCCAGACACAGAGGAGCTGTCTACAAACTACAGGTCAGTGAGGCTTGAAACATCAGTCAGAAAAATAGTCACATCCATACGAACATTTTTTTAAGCCCCGGACCTGTCGTTTTGGTCAAAAAATGAAAATTCTAAAAGTTTCAGTTTTTCGGCTTTAAACTCTAGGTACACATCCAAAATGTATTACTGAGTTGATAGAAGTTGTTTCTGGTGCATGGTTTTGAAACCGGAGTCAGAAAAATAATCACATCCATACGAACATTTTTATAAGGCTCGGACCTGTAGTTTTGGTCAAAATATGAAAATTCTAACCGTGCCAATCTTTAGGCTTTAAACTAAAGGTACACATCCAAAATGTATTACTGAGTTGATAGAAGTTGTTTCTGGTGTATGGTTTTGAAACCGCAGTCAGAGAAATAACCACATCCATACAAACATTTTTATAAGCCCCGGACCTGTCGTTTTGGTCAAAAAAGGAAAATTCTAAAAGTTCCAATCTTTAGGCTTTAAACTCTAGGTAGACATCCAAAATGTATTACTGAGTTGATAGAAGTTGTTTCTGGTGCATGGTTTTGAAACCGCAGTCAGAGAAATAACCACATCCATACAAACATTTTTATAAGCCCCGGACCTGTCGTTTTGGTCAAAAAATGAAAATTCTAAAAGTTTCAGTTTTTCGGCTTTAAACTCTAGGTACACATCCAAAATGTATTACTGAGTTGATAGAAATTGTTTCTGGTGCATGATTTTGAAACTGCAGTCAGAAAAATAATCACATCCATACGAACATTTTTATAAGCCCCGGACCTGTCGTTTTGGTCAAAAAATGAAAATTCTAAAAGTTTCAGTTTTTCGGCTTTAAACTCTAGGTACACATCCAAAACGTATTACTGAGTTGATAGAAGTTGTTTCTGGTGCATGATTTTGAAACCGCAGTCATAAAAATAATCACATCCATACGAACATTTTTATAAGCCCCGGACCTGTCGTTTTGGTCAAAAAATAAAAATTCTAAAAGTTTCAGTTTTTCGGCTTTAAACTGTAGGTACACATCCAAAATGTATTACTGAGTTAATTGAAGTTTCAATTGGGGCACCCTAACCCCAGCTCCCACCTACTGTGATCGCCTGTCACCCAGAGATCGCAAATAAGCAAACGGGACCTCCTGTCTACAAGCTACATTGCTGCAGAAACGAGCGCCTGCCTGATCTTGTGAGCCAGACACAGAGGACCTGTCTACAATCTACAGGTCAGTGAGGCTTGAAACATCAGTCAGAAAAATAATCACATCCATATGAACATTTTTATAAGCCCCGGACCTGTCGTTTTGGTCAAAAAAGGAAAATTCTAAAAGTTTCAGTTTTTCGGCTTTAAACTCTAGGTACACATCCAAAATGTATTACTGAGTTGATAGAAGTTGATTCTGGTGCATGATTTTGAAACCACAGTCAGAAAAATAATCACATCCATACGAACATTTTTATAAGCCCCGGACCTGTCGTTTTGGTCAAAAAATTAAAATTCTAAGTTTCAGTTTTTCGGCTTTAACCCCTTCCCGACGCAGCATGTTTTTGCCTTCCTGACAGAGGCCTTTTTTCAAATCTGACATGTATCACTTAAGTGGGGATAACTTTTTTTTTTGCTTTTACTTATCCCAGTGATTTTGAGATTGTTTTCCCGTGACACATTGTACTTTAAATTAGTGGTAAATTTGGGTCGATACAATTTTTTTTTTTTGAAAAATACCAAAATGTCGTAAAAAAATGGAACATTTTGCTATTTGCAAAATGTTACATTTTCTGCTTGTGAGACAAATAATCATACCACTCAAAATAGTTAATAACTAACAAAGACCATATCTATACTTTATTAAAAAAATCATTTTTTTAACCTCAATTATTTTTTTTGGACACTAGCAGCGTCTAATTTTTACAAATCGCACATTTCAATGCTGATTTTGGCTGTTCATGTTTGAACAGCCAATCACAGCGATCGCCCATAACGGGGTACATAGCTGCCCCCCCTGGGCAATGAGGGAGGATGTCTGCTGTCAGGGACAGCAGACATCATCCCTCTGTCACCGCGTCTCTGGATGCGGTGACCGTTTAAAGTCATGACGTATATATACGTCATGTGTCAAGAAGTACATCCCGGCCATGACGTATATATACGTCAAATGTCGGGAAGGGGTTAAACTCTAGGTACACATCCAAAATGTATTACTGAGTTGATAGAAGTTGTTTCTGGTGCATGGTTTTGAAACCGCAGTCAGAAAAATAATCACATCCATACAAACATTTTTATAAGCCCCGGACCTGTCGTTTTGGTCAAAAAATTAAAATTCTAAAAGTTCCAGTTTTTAGGCTTTAAACTCCAGGTACACATCCAAAATGTATTACTGAGTTGATAGAAGTTGTTTCTGGTGCATGGTTTTGAAACCGCAGTCAGAAAAATAATCACATCTATATGAACATTTTTTATAAGGCCCGGACCTGTTGTTTTGGTCAAAAAATGAAAATTCTAAAAGTTCCAGTTTTTTGGCTTTAAACTCTAGGTACACATCCAAAATGTATTACTAAGTTGATAGAAGTTGTTTCTGGTGCATGGTTTTGAAACCTCAGTCAGAAAAATAACCACATCCATACGAACATTTTTATAAGGCCCGGACCTGTCGTTTTGGTCAAAAAATGAAAATTCTAAAAGATCCTTTTTTTCTGCTTTAAACTGTAGGTAAACATCCAAAATGTATTACTGAGTTGATGGAAGTTTCAATTGGGGCACCCTAACCCCAGCTCCCACCTACTGTGATCGCCTGTCACCCAGAGATCGCAAATGAGCGACTGTGACCTCCTGTCTACAAGCTACACTGCTGCTGAAACGAGCGCCTGCCTAATCTTGTGAGCCAGATACAGAGGAGCTGTCTACAAACTACAGGTCAGTGAGGCTTGAAACATCAGTCAGAAAAATAATCACATCCATATGAACATTTTTATAAGCCCCGGACCTGTTGTTTTGGTCAAAAAATGAAAATTCTAAAAGTTTTAGTTTTTCGGCTTTAAACGCTAGGTACACATCCAAAATGTATTACTGAGTTGATAGAAGTTGTTTCTGGTGCATGGTTTTGAAACTGCAGTCAGAAAAATAATCACATCCATACGAACATTTTTATAAGGCTCGGACCTGTAGTTTTGGTCAAAATATGAACATTCTAACCGTTCCAATCTTTAGGCTTTAAACTCTAGGTACACATCCAAAATGTATTACTGAGTTGATAGAAGTTGTTTCTGATGCATGGTTTTGAAACCGCAGTCAGAGAAATAACCACATCCATACGAACATTTTTATAAGCCCCGGACCTGTCGTTTTGGTCAAAATATGAAAATTCTAAAAGTTCCAATCGTTAGGCTTTAAACTCTAGGTACACATCCAAAATGTATTACTGAGTTGATAGAAGTTGTTTCTGGTGCATGATTTTGAAACTGCAGTCAGAAAAATAATCACATCCATACGAACATTTTTTAAGCCCCGGACCTGTCGTTTTGGTCAAAAAATGAAAATTCTAAAAGTTTCAGTTTTTCGGCTTTAAACTCTAGGTACACATCCAAAATGTATTACTGAGTTGATAGAAGTTGTTTCTGGTGCATGATTTTGAAACTGCAGTCAGAAAAATAATCACATCCATACGAACATTTTTATAAGCCCCGGACCTGTCGTTTTGGTCAAAAAATGAAAATTCTAAAAGTTTCAGTTTTTCGGCTTTAAACTCTAGGTACACATCCAAAATGTATTACTGAGTTGATAGAAGTTGTTTCTGGTGCATGGTTTTGAAACCGCAGTCAGAAAAATAATCACATCCATACGAACATTTTTATAAGGCTCGGACCTGTCGTTTTGGTCAAAATATGAAAATTCTAAAAGTTCCAATCTTTAGGCTTTAAACTCTAGGTACACATCCAAAATGTATTACTGAGTTGATAGAAGTTGTTTCTGGTGCATGGTTTTGAAACCGCAGTCAGAAAAATAGTCACATCCATACGAACATTTTTTTAAGCCCCGGACCTGTCGTTTTGGTCAAAAAATGAAAATTCTAAAAGTTTCAGTTTTTCGGCTTTAAACTCTAGGTACACATCCAAAATGTATTACTGAGTTGATAGAAGTTGTTTCTGGTGCATGATTTTGAAACTGCAGTCAGAAAAATAATCACATCCATACGAACATTTTTATAAGCCCCGGACCTGTCGTTTTGGTCAAAAAATGAAAATTCTAAAAGTTTCAGTTTTTCGGCTTTAAACTCTAGGTACACATCCAAAATGTATTACTGAGTTGATAGAAGTTGTTTCTGGTGCATGGTTTTGAAACCGCAGTCAGAAAAATAATCACATCCATACGAACATTTTTATAAGCCCCGGACCTGTCGTTTTGGTCAAAAAATGAAAATTCTAAAAGTTTCAATTTTTCAGCTTTAAACTCTAGGTACACATCCAAAATGTATTACTGAGTTGATAGAAGTTGTTTCTGGTGCATGGTTTTGAAACCGCAGTCAGAAAAATAACCACATCCATACGAACATTTTTATAAGCCCCGGACCTGTCGTTTCGGTAAAAAAAATGAAAATTCTAAAAGATCCTTTTTTTCTGCTTTAAACTGTAGGTAAACATCCAAAATGTATTACTGAGTTGATGGAAGTTTCAATTGGGGCACCCTAACCCCAGCTCCCACCTACTGTGATCGCCTGTCACCCAGAGATCGCAAATGAGCGAACGGGACCTCCTGTCTACAAGCTACACTGCTGCTGAAACGAGCGCCTGCCTAATCTTGTGAGCCAGACACAGAGGAGCTGTCTACAAACTACAGGTCAGTGAGGCTTGAAACATCAGTCAGAAAAATAGTCACATCCATACGAACATTTTTTTAAGCCCCGGACCTGTCGTTTTGGTCAAAAAATGAAAATTCTAAAAGTTTCAGTTTTTCGGCTTTAAACTCTAGGTACACATCCAAAATGTATTACTGAGTTGATAGAAGTTGTTTCTGGTGCATGGTTTTGAAACCGGAGTCAGAAAAATAATCACATCCATACGAACATTTTTATAAGGCTCGGACCTGTAGTTTTGGTCAAAATATGAAAATTCTAACCGTGCCAATCTTTAGGCTTTAAACTAAAGGTACACATCCAAAATGTATTACTGAGTTGATAGAAGTTGTTTCTGGTGTATGGTTTTGAAACCGCAGTCAGAGAAATAACCACATCCATACAAACATTTTTATAAGCCCCGGACCTGTCGTTTTGGTCAAAAAAGGAAAATTCTAAAAGTTCCAATCTTTAGGCTTTAAACTCTAGGTAGACATCCAAAATGTATTACTGAGTTGATAGAAGTTGTTTCTGGTGCATGGTTTTGAAACCGCAGTCAGAGAAATAACCACATCCATACAAACATTTTTATAAGCCCCGGACCTGTCGTTTTGGTCAAAAAATGAAAATTCTAAAAGTTTCAGTTTTTCGGCTTTAAACTCTAGGTACACATCCAAAATGTATTACTGAGTTGATAGAAATTGTTTCTGGTGCATGATTTTGAAACTGCAGTCAGAAAAATAATCACATCCATACGAACATTTTTATAAGCCCCGGACCTGTCGTTTTGGTCAAAAAATGAAAATTCTAAAAGTTTCAGTTTTTCGGCTTTAAACTGTAGGTACACATCCAAAATGTATTACTGAGTTAATTGAAGTTTCAATTGGGGCACCCTAACCCCAGCTCCCACCTACTGTGATCGCCTGTCACCCAGAGATCGCAAATAAGCAAACGGGACCTCCTGTCTACAAGCTACATTGCTGCAGAAACGAGCGCCTGCCTGATCTTGTGAGCCAGACACAGAGGACCTGTCTACAATCTACAGGTCAGTGAGGCTTGAAACATCAGTCAGAAAAATAATCACATCCATATGAACATTTTTATAAGCCCCGGACCTGTCGTTTTGGTCAAAAAAGGAAAATTCTAAAAGTTTCAGTTTTTCGGCTTTAAACTCTAGGTACACATCCAAAATGTATTACTGAGTTGATAGAAGTTGATTCTGGTGCATGATTTTGAAACCACAGTCAGAAAAATAATCACATCCATACGAACATTTTTATAAGCCCCGGACCTGTCGTTTTGGTCAAAAAATTAAAATTCTAAGTTTCAGTTTTTCGGCTTTAACCCCTTCCCGACGCAGCATGTTTTTGCCTTCCTGACAGAGGCCTTTTTTCAAATCTGACATGTATCACTTAAGTGGGGATAACTTTTTTTTTTGCTTTTACTTATCCCAGTGATTTTGAGATTGTTTTCCCGTGACACATTGTACTTTAAATTAGTGGTAAATTTGGGTCGATACAATTTTTTTTTTTTAAAAATACCAAAATGTCGTAAAAAAATGGAACATTTTGCTATTTGCAAAATGTTACATTTTCTGCTTGTGAGACAAATAATCATACCACTCAAAATAGTTAATAACTAACAAAGACCATATCTATACTTTATTAAAAAAATCATTTTTTTAACCTCAATTATTTTTTTTGGACACTAGCAGCGTCTAATTTTTACAAATCGCACATTTCAATGCTGATTTTGGCTGTTCATGTTTGAACAGCCAATCACAGCGATCGCCCATAACGGGGTACATAGCTGCCCCCCCTGGGCAATGAGGGAGGATGTCTGCTGTCAGGGACAGCAGACATCATCCCTCTGTCACCGCGTCTCTGGATGCGGTGACCGTTTAAAGTCATGACGTATATATACGTCATGTGTCAAGAAGTACATCCCGGCCATGACGTATATATACGTCAAATGTCGGGAAGGGGTTAAACTCTAGGTACACATCCAAAATGTATTACTGAGTTGATAGAAGTTGTTTCTGGTGCATGGTTTTGAAACCGCAGTCAGAAAAATAATCACATCCATACAAACATTTTTATAAGCCCTGGACCTGTCGTTTTGGTCAAAAAATTAAAATTCTAAAAGTTCCAGTTTTTAGGCTTTAAACTCCAGGTACACATCCAAAATGTATTACTGAGTTGATAGAAGTTGTTTCTGGTGCATGGTTTTGAAACCGCAGTCAGAAAAATAATCACATCTATATGAACATTTTTTATAAGGCCCGGACCTGTTGTTTTGGTCAAAAAATGAAAATTCTAAAAGTTCCAGTTTTTTGGCTTTAAACTCTAGGTACACATCCAAAATGTATTACTAAGTTGATAGAAGTTGTTTCTGGTGCATGGTTTTGAAACCTCAGTCAGAAAAATAACCACATCCATACGAACATTTTTATAAGGCCCGGACCTGTCGTTTTGGTCAAAAAATGAAAATTCTAAAAGATCCTTTTTTTCTGCTTTAAACTGTAGGTAAACATCCAAAATGTATTACTGAGTTGATGGAAGTTTCAATTGGGGCACCCTAACCCCAGCTCCCACCTACTGTGATCGCCTGTCACCCAGAGATCGCAAATGAGCGACTGTGACCTCCTGTCTACAAGCTACACTGCTGCTGAAACGAGCGCCTGCCTAATCTTGTGAGCCAGATACAGAGGAGCTGTCTACAAACTACAGGTCAGTGAGGCTTGAAACATCAGTCAGAAAAATAATCACATCCATATGAACATTTTTATAAGCCCCGGACCTGTTGTTTTGGTCAAAAAATGAAAATTCTAAAAGTTTTAGTTTTTCGGCTTTAAACGCTAGGTACACATCCAAAATGTATTACTGAGTTGATAGAAGTTGTTTCTGGTGCATGGTTTTGAAACTGCAGTCAGAAAAATAATCACATCCATACGAACATTTTTATAAGGCTCGGACCTGTAGTTTTGGTCAAAATATGAACATTCTAACCGTTCCAATCTTTAGGCTTTAAACTCTAGGTACACATCCAAAATGTATTACTGAGTTGATAGAAGTTGTTTCTGATGCATGGTTTTGAAACCGCAGTCAGAGAAATAACCACATCCATACAAACATTTTTATAAGCCCCGGACCTGTCGTTTTGGTCAAAATATGAAAATTCTAAAAGTTCCAATCGTTAGGCTTTAAACTCTAGGTACACATCCAAAATGTATTACTGAGTTGATAGAAGTTGTTTCTGGTGCATGATTTTGAAACTGCAGTCAGAAAAATAATCACATCCATACGAACATTTTTTAAGCCCCGGACCTGTCGTTTTGGTCAAAAAATGAAAATTCTAAAAGTTTCAGTTTTTCGGCTTTAAACTCTAGGTACACATCCAAAATGTATTACTGAGTTTATAGAAGTTGTTTCTGGTGCATGGTTTTGAAACTGCAGTCAGAAAAATAATCACATCCATACGAACATTTTTATAAGGCTCGGACCTGTCGTTTTGGTCAAAATATGAAAATTCTAAAAGTTCCAATCTTTAGGCTTTAAACTCTAGGTACACATCCAAAATGTATTACTGAGTTGATAGAAGTTGTTTCTGGTGCATGGTTTTGAAACCGCAGTCAGAAAAATAGTCACATCCATACGAACATTTTTTTAAGCCCCGGACCTGTCGTTTTGGTCAAAAAATGAAAATTCTAAAAGTTTCAGTTTTTCGGCTTTAAACTCTAGGTACACATCCAAAATGTATTACTGAGTTGATAGAAGTTGTTTCTGGTGCATGATTTTGAAACTGCAGTCAGAAAAATAATCACATCCATACGAACATTTTTATAAGCCCCGGACCTGTCGTTTTGGTCAAAAAATGAAAATTCTAAAAGTTTCAGTTTTTCGGCTTTAAACTCTAGGTACACATCCAAAATGTATTACTGAGTTGATAGAAGTTGTTTCTGGTGCATGGTTTTGAAACCGCAGTCAGAAAAATAATCACATCCATACGAACATTTTTATAAGCCCCGGACCTGTCGTTTTGGTCAAAAAATGAAAATTCTAAAAGTTTCAATTTTTCAGCTTTAAACTCTAGGTACACATCCAAAATGTATTACTGAGTTGATAGAAGTTGTTTCTGGTGCATGGTTTTGAAACCGCAGTCAGAAAAATAACCACATCCATACGAACATTTTTATAAGCCCCGGACCTGTCGTTTCGGTAAAAAAAAATGAAAATTCTAAAAGATCCTTTTTTTCTGCTTTAAACTGTAGGTAAACATCCAAAATGTATTACTGAGTTGATGGAAGTTTCAATTGGGGCACCCTAACCCCAGCTCCCACCTACTGTGATCGCCTGTCACCCAGAGATCGCAAATGAGCGAACGGGACCTCCTGTCTACAAGCTACACTGCTGCTGAAACGAGCGCCTGCCTAATCTTGTGAGCCAGACACAGAGGAGCTGTCTACAAACTACAGGTCAGTGAGGCTTGAAACATCAGTCAGAAAAATAGTCACATCCATACGAACATTTTTTTAAGCCCCGGACCTGTCGTTTTGGTCAAAAAATTAAAATTCTAAAAGTTCCAGTTTTTAGGCTTTAAACTCCAGGTACACATCCAAAATGTATTACTGAGTTGATAGAAGTTGTTTCTGGTGCATGGTTTTGAAACCGGAGTCAGAAAAATAATCACATCCATACGAACATTTTTATAAGGCTCGGACCTGTAGTTTTGGTCAAAATATGAAAATTCTAACCGTGCCAATCTTTAGGCTTTAAACTAAAGGTACACATCCAAAATGTATTACTGAGTTGATAGAAGTTGTTTCTGGTGTATGGTTTTGAAACCGCAGTCAGAGAAATAACCACATCCATACAAACATTTTTATAAGCCCCGGACCTGTCGTTTTGGTCAAAAAAGGAAAATTCTAAAAGTTCCAATCTTTAGGCTTTAAACTCTAGGTAGACATCCAAAATGTATTACTGAGTTGATAGAAGTTGTTTCTGGTGCATGGTTTTGAAACCGCAGTCAGAGAAATAACCACATCCATACAAACATTTTTATAAGCCCCGGACCTGTCGTTTTGGTCAAAAAATGAAAATTCTAAAAGTTTCAGTTTTTCGGCTTTAAACTCTAGGTACACATCCAAAATGTATTACTGAGTTGATAGAAATTGTTTCTGGTGCATGATTTTGAAACTGCAGTCAGAAAAATAATCACATCCATACGAACATTTTTATAAGCCCCGGACCTGTCGTTTTGGTCAAAAAATGAAAATTCTAAAAGTTTCAGTTTTTCGGCTTTAAACTCTAGGTACACATCCAAAACGTATTACTGAGTTGATAGAAGTTGTTTCTGGTGCATGATTTTGAAACCGCAGTCATAAAAATAATCACATCCATACGAACATTTTTATAAGCCCCGGACCTGTCGTTTTGGTCAAAAAATAAAAATTCTAAAAGTTTCAGTTTTTCGGCTTTAAACTGTAGGTACACATCCAAAATGTATTACTGAGTTAATTGAAGTTTCAATTGGGGCACCCTAACCCCAGCTCCCACCTACTGTGATCGCCTGTCACCCAGAGATCGCAAATAAGCAAACGGGACCTCCTGTCTACAAGCTACATTGCTGCAGAAACGAGCGCCTGCCTGATCTTGTGAGCCAGACACAGAGGACCTGTCTACAATCTACAGGTCAGTGAGGCTTGAAACATCAGTCAGAAAAATAATCACATCCATATGAACATTTTTATAAGCCCCGGACCTGTCGTTTTGGTCAAAAAAGGAAAATTCTAAAAGTTTCAGTTTTTCGGCTTTAAACTCTAGGTACACATCCAAAATGTATTACTGAGTTGATAGAAGTTGATTCTGGTGCATGATTTTGAAACCACAGTCAGAAAAATAATCACATCCATACGAACATTTTTATAAGCCCCGGACCTGTCGTTTTGGTCAAAAAATTAAAATTCTAAGTTTCAGTTTTTCGGCTTTAACCCCTTCCCGACGCAGCATGTTTTTGCCTTCCTGACAGAGGCCTTTTTTCAAATCTGACATGTATCACTTAAGTGGGGATAACTTTTTTTTTTGCTTTTACTTATCCCAGTGATTTTGAGATTGTTTTCCCGTGACACATTGTACTTTAAATTAGTGGTAAATTTGGGTCGATACAATTTTTTTTTTTTGAAAAATACCAAAATGTCGTAAAAAAATGGAACATTTTGCTATTTGCAAAATGTTACATTTTCTGCTTGTGAGACAAATAATCATACCACTCAAAATAGTTAATAACTAACAAAGACCATATCTATACTTTATTAAAAAAATCATTTTTTTAACCTCAATTATTTTTTTTGGACACTAGCAGCGTCTAATTTTTACAAATCGCACATTTCAATGCTGATTTTGGCTGTTCATGTTTGAACAGCCAATCACAGCGATCGCCCATAACGGGGTACATAGCTGCCCCCCCTGGGCAATGAGGGAGGATGTCTGCTGTCAGGGACAGCAGACATCATCCCTCTGTCACCGCGTCTCTGGATGCGGTGACCGTTTAAAGTCATGACGTATATATACGTCATGTGTCAAGAAGTACATCCCGGCCATGACGTATATATACGTCAAATGTCGGGAAGGGGTTAAACTCTAGGTACACATCCAAAATGTATTACTGAGTTGATAGAAGTTGTTTCTGGTGCATGGTTTTGAAACCGCAGTCAGAAAAATAATCACATCCATACAAACATTTTTATAAGCCCCGGACCTGTCGTTTTGGTCAAAAAATTAAAATTCTAAAAGTTCCAGTTTTTAGGCTTTAAACTCCAGGTACACATCCAAAATGTATTACTGAGTTGATAGAAGTTGTTTCTGGTGCATGGTTTTGAAACCGCAGTCAGAAAAATAATCACATCTATATGAACATTTTTTATAAGGCCCGGACCTGTTGTTTTGGTCAAAAAATGAAAATTCTAAAAGTTCCAGTTTTTTGGCTTTAAACTCTAGGTACACATCCAAAATGTATTACTAAGTTGATAGAAGTTGTTTCTGGTGCATGGTTTTGAAACCTCAGTCAGAAAAATAACCACATCCATACGAACATTTTTATAAGGCCCGGACCTGTCGTTTTGGTCAAAAAATGAAAATTCTAAAAGATCCTTTTTTTCTGCTTTAAACTGTAGGTAAACATCCAAAATGTATTACTGAGTTGATGGAAGTTTCAATTGGGGCACCCTAACCCCAGCTCCCACCTACTGTGATCGCCTGTCACCCAGAGATCGCAAATGAGCGACTGTGACCTCCTGTCTACAAGCTACACTGCTGCTGAAACGAGCGCCTGCCTAATCTTGTGAGCCAGATACAGAGGAGCTGTCTACAAACTACAGGTCAGTGAGGCTTGAAACATCAGTCAGAAAAATAATCACATCCATATGAACATTTTTATAAGCCCCGGACCTGTTGTTTTGGTCAAAAAATGAAAATTCTAAAAGTTTTAGTTTTTCGGCTTTAAACGCTAGGTACACATCCAAAATGTATTACTGAGTTGATAGAAGTTGTTTCTGGTGCATGGTTTTGAAACTGCAGTCAGAAAAATAATCACATCCATACGAACATTTTTATAAGGCTCGGACCTGTAGTTTTGGTCAAAATATGAACATTCTAACCGTTCCAATCTTTAGGCTTTAAACTCTAGGTACACATCCAAAATGTATTACTGAGTTGATAGAAGTTGTTTCTGATGCATGGTTTTGAAACCGCAGTCAGAGAAATAACCACATCCATACAAACATTTTTATAAGCCCCGGACCTGTCGTTTTGGTCAAAATATGAAAATTCTAAAAGTTCCAATCGTTAGGCTTTAAACTCTAGGTACACATCCAAAATGTATTACTGAGTTGATAGAAGTTGTTTCTGGTGCATGATTTTGAAACTGCAGTCAGAAAAATAATCACATCCATACGAACATTTTTTAAGCCCCGGACCTGTCGTTTTGGTCAAAAAATGAAAATTCTAAAAGTTTCAGTTTTTCGGCTTTAAACTCTAGGTACACATCCAAAATGTATTACTGAGTTGATAGAAGTTGTTTCTGGTGCATGATTTTGAAACTGCAGTCAGAAAAATAATCACATCCATACGAACATTTTTATAAGCCCCGGACCTGTCGTTTTGGTCAAAAAATGAAAATTCTAAAAGTTTCAGTTTTTCGGCTTTAAACTCTAGGTACACATCCAAAATGTATTACTGAGTTGATAGAAGTTGTTTCTGGTGCATGGTTTTGAAACCGCAGTCAGAAAAATAATCACATCCATACGAACATTTTTATAAGGCTCGGACCTGTCGTTTTGGTCAAAATATGAAAATTCTAAAAGTTCCAATCTTTAGGCTTTAAACTCTAGGTACACATCCAAAATGTATTACTGAGTTGATAGAAGTTGTTTCTGGTGCATGGTTTTGAAACCGCAGTCAGAAAAATAGTCACATCCATACGAACATTTTTTTAAGCCCCGGACCTGTCGTTTTGGTCAAAAAATGAAAATTCTAAAAGTTTCAGTTTTTCGGCTTTAAACTCTAGGTACACATCCAAAATGTATTACTGAGTTGATAGAAGTTGTTTCTGGTGCATGATTTTGAAACTGCAGTCAGAAAAATAATCACATCCATACGAACATTTTTATAAGCCCCGGACCTGTCGTTTTGGTCAAAAAATGAAAATTCTAAAAGTTTCAGTTTTTCGGCTTTAAACTCTAGGTACACATCCAAAATGTATTACTGAGTTGATAGAAGTTGTTTCTGGTGCATGGTTTTGAAACCGCAGTCAGAAAAATAATCACATCCATACGAACATTTTTATAAGCCCCGGACCTGTCGTTTTGGTCAAAAAATGAAAATTCTAAAAGTTTCAATTTTTCAGCTTTAAACTCTAGGTACACATCCAAAATGTATTACTGAGTTGATAGAAGTTGTTTCTGGTGCATGGTTTTGAAACCGCAGTCAGAAAAATAACCACATCCATACGAACATTTTTATAAGCCCCGGACCTGTCGTTTCGGTAAAAAAAATGAAAATTCTAAAAGATCCTTTTTTTCTGCTTTAAACTGTAGGTAAACATCCAAAATGTATTACTGAGTTGATGGAAGTTTCAATTGGGGCACCCTAACCCCAGCTCCCACCTACTGTGATCGCCTGTCACCCAGAGATCGCAAATGAGCGAACGTGACCTCCTGTCTACAAGCTACACTGCTGCTGAAACGAGCGCCTGCCTAATCTTGTGAGCCAGATACAGAGGAGCTGTCTACAAACTACAGGTCAGTGAGGCTTGAAACATCAGTCAGAAAAATAATCACATCCATATGAACATTTTTATAAGCCCCGGACCTGTTGTTTTGGTCAAAAAATGAAAATTCTAAAAGTTTTAGTTTTTCGGCTTTAAACGCTAGGTACACATCCAAAATGTATTACTGAGTTGATAGAAGTTGTTTCTGGTGCATGGTTTTGAAACTGCAGTCAGAAAAATAATCACATCCATACGAACATTTTTATAAGGCTCGGACCTGTAGTTTTGGTCAAAATATGAACATTCTAACCGTTCCAATCTTTAGGCTTTAAACTCTAGGTACACATCCAAAATGTATTACTGAGTTGATAGAAGTTGTTTCTGGTGCATGATTTTGAAACTGCAGTCAGAAAAATAATCACATCCATACGAACATTTTTTAAGCCCCGGACCTGTCGTTTTGGTCAAAAAATGAAAATTCTAAAAGTTTCAGTTTTTCGGCTTTAAACTCTAGGTACACATCCAAAATGTATTACTGAGTTTATAGAAGTTGTTTCTGGTGCATGGTTTTGAAACTGCAGTCAGAAAAATAATCACATCCATACGAACATTTTTATAAGGCTCGGACCTGTCGTTTTGGTCAAAATATGAAAATTCTAAAAGTTCCAATCTTTAGGCTTTAAACTCTAGGTACACATCCAAAATGTATTACTGAGTTGATAGAAGTTGTTTCTGGTGCATGGTTTTGAAACCGCAGTCAGAAAAATAGTCACATCCATACGAACATTTTTTTAAGACCCGGACCTGTCGTTTTGGTCAAAAAATGAAAATTCTAAAAGTTTCAGTTTTTCGGCTTTAAACACTAGGTACACATCCAAAATGTATTACTGAGTTGATAGAAGTTGTTTCTGGTGCATGATTTTGAAACTGCAGTCAGAAAAATAATCACATCCATACGAACATTTTTATAAGCCCCGGACCTGTCGTTTTGGTAAAAAAATGAAAATTCTAAAAGTTTCAGTTTTTCGGCTTTAAACTCTAGGTACACATCCAAAATGTATTACTGAGTTGATAGAAGTTGTTTCTGGTGCATGGTTTTGAAACCGCAGTCAGAAAAATAATCACATCCATACGAACATTTTTATAAGCCCCGGACCTGTCGTTTTGGTCAAAAAATGAAAATTCTAAAAGTTTCAATTTTTCAGCTTTAAACTCTAGGTACACATCCAAAATGTATTACTGAGTTGATAGAAGTTGTTTCTGGTGCATGGTTTTGAAACCGCAGTCAGAAAAATAACCACATCCATACGAACATTTTTATAAGCCCCGGACCTGTCGTTTCGGTAAAAAAAAATGAAAATTCTAAAAGATCCTTTTTTTCTGCTTTAAACTGTAGGTAAACATCCAAAATGTATTACTGAGTTGATGGAAGTTTCAATTGGGGCACCCTAACCCCAGCTCCCACCTACTGTGATCGCCTGTCACCCAGAGATCGCAAATGAGCGAACGGGACCTCCTGTCTACAAGCTACACTGCTGCTGAAACGAGCGCCTGCCTAATCTTGTGAGCCAGACACAGAGGAGCTGTCTACAAACTACAGGTCAGTGAGGCTTGAAACATCAGTCAGAAAAATAGTCACATCCATACGAACATTTTTTTAAGCCCCGGACCTGTCGTTTTGGTCAAAAAATGAAAATTCTAAAAGTTTCAGTTTTTCGGCTTTAAACTCTAGGTACACATCCAAAATGTATTACTGAGTTGATAGAAGTTGTTTCTGGTGCATGGTTTTGAAACCGGAGTCAGAAAAATAATCACATCCATACGAACATTTTTATAAGGCTCGGACCTGTAGTTTTGGTCAAAATATGAAAATTCTAACCGTGCCAATCTTTAGGCTTTAAACTAAAGGTACACATCCAAAATGTATTACTGAGTTGATAGAAGTTGTTTCTGGTGCATGGTTTTGAAACCGCAGTCAGAAAAATAACCACATCCATACGAACATTTTTATAAGCCCCGGACCTGTCGTTTCGGTAAAAAAAAATGAAAATTCTAAAAGATCCTTTTTTTCTGCTTTAAACTGTAGGTAAACATCCAAAATGTATTACTGAGTTGATGGAAGTTTCAATTGGGGCACCCTAACCCCAGCTCCCACCTACTGTGATCGCCTGTCACCCAGAGATCGCAAATGAGCGAACGGGACCTCCTGTCTACAAGCTACACTGCTGCTGAAACGAGCGCCTGCCTAATCTTGTGAGCCAGACACAGAGGAGCTGTCTACAAACTACAGGTCAGTGAGGCTTGAAACATCAGTCAGAAAAATAGTCACATCCATACGAACATTTTTTTAAGCCCCGGACCTGTCGTTTTGGTCAAAAAATGAAAATTCTAAAAGTTTCAGTTTTTCGGCTTTAAACTCTAGGTACACATCCAAAATGTATTACTGAGTTGATAGAAGTTGTTTCTGGTGCATGGTTTTGAAACCGGAGTCAGAAAAATAATCACATCCATACGAACATTTTTATAAGGCTCGGACCTGTAGTTTTGGTCAAAATATGAAAATTCTAACCGTGCCAATCTTTAGGCTTTAAACTAAAGGTACACATCCAAAATGTATTACTGAGTTGATAGAAGTTGTTTCTGGTGTATGGTTTTGAAACCGCAGTCAGAGAAATAACCACATCCATACAAACATTTTTATAAGCCCCGGACCTGTCGTTTTGGTCAAAAAAGGAAAATTCTAAAAGTTCCAATCTTTAGGCTTTAAACTCTAGGTAGACATCCAAAATGTATTACTGAGTTGATAGAAGTTGTTTCTGGTGCATGGTTTTGAAACCGCAGTCAGAGAAATAACCACATCCATACAAACATTTTTATAAGCCCCGGACCTGTCGTTTTGGTAAAAAAATGAAAATTCTAAAAGTTTCAGTTTTTCGGCTTTAAACTCTAGGTACACATCCAAAATGTATTACTGAGTTGATAGAAATTGTTTCTGGTGCATGATTTTGAAACTGCAGTCAGAAAAATAATCACATCCATACGAACATTTTTATAAGCCCCGGACCTGTCGTTTTGGTCAAAAAATGAAAATTCTAAAAGTTTCAGTTTTTCGGCTTTAAACTCTAGGTACACATCCAAAACGTATTACTGAGTTGATAGAAGTTGTTTCTGGTGCATGATTTTGAAACCGCAGTCATAAAAATAATCACATCCATACGAACATTTTTATAAGCCCCGGACCTGTCGTTTTGGTCAAAAAATAAAAATTCTAAAAGTTTCAGTTTTTCGGCTTTAAACTGTAGGTACACATCCAAAATGTATTACTGAGTTAATTGAAGTTTCAATTGGGGCACCCTAACCCCAGCTCCCACCTACTGTGATCGCCTGTCACCCAGAGATCGCAAATAAGCAAACGGGACCTCCTGTCTACAAGCTACATTGCTGCAGAAACGAGCGCCTGCCTGATCTTGTGAGCCAGACACAGAGGACCTGTCTACAATCTACAGGTCAGTGAGGCTTGAAACATCAGTCAGAAAAATAATCACATCCATATGAACATTTTTATAAGCCCCGGACCTGTCGTTTTGGTCAAAAAAGGAAAATTCTAAAAGTTTCAGTTTTTCGGCTTTAAACTCTAGGTACACATCCAAAATGTATTACTGAGTTGATAGAAGTTGATTCTGGTGCATGATTTTGAAACCACAGTCAGAAAAATAATCACATCCATACGAACATTTTTATAAGCCCCGGACCTGTCGTTTTGGTCAAAAAATTAAAATTCTAAGTTTCAGTTTTTCGGCTTTAACCCCTTCCCGACGCAGCATGTTTTTGCCTTCCTGACAGAGGCCTTTTTTCAAATCTGACATGTATCACTTAAGTGGGGATAACTTTTTTTTTTGCTTTTACTTATCCCAGTGATTTTGAAATTGTTTTCCCGTGACACATTGTACTTTAAATTAGTGGTAAATTTGGGTCGATACAATTTTTTTTTTTTGAAAAATACCAAAATGTCGTAAAAAAATGGAACATTTTGCTATTTGCAAAATGTTACATTTTCTGCTTGTGAGACAAATAATCATACCACTCAAAATAGTTAATAACTAACAAAGACCATATCTATACTTTATTAAAAAAATCATTTTTTTAACCTCAATTATTTTTTTTGGACACTAGCAGCGTCTAATTTTTACAAATCGCACATTTCAATGCTGATTTTGGCTGTTCATGTTTGAACAGCCAATCACAGCGATCGCCCATAACGGGGTACATAGCTGCCCCCCCTGGGCAATGAGGGAGGATGTCTGCTGTCAGGGACAGCAGACATCATCCCTCTGTCACCGCGTCTCTGGATGCGGTGACCGTTTAAAGTCATGACGTATATATACGTCATGTGTCAAGAAGTACATCCCGGCCATGACGTATATATACGTCAAATGTCGGGAAGGGGTTAAACTCTAGGTACACATCCAAAATGTATTACTGAGTTGATAGAAGTTGTTTCTGGTGCATGGTTTTGAAACCGCAGTCAGAAAAATAATCACATCCATACAAACATTTTTATAAGCCCCGGACCTGTCGTTTTGGTCAAAAAATTAAAATTCTAAAAGTTCCAGTTTTTAGGCTTTAAACTCCAGGTACACATCCAAAATGTATTACTGAGTTGATAGAAGTTGTTTCTGGTGCATGGTTTTGAAACCGCAGTCAGAAAAATAATCACATCTATATGAACATTTTTTATAAGGCCCGGACCTGTTGTTTTGGTCAAAAAATGAAAATTCTAAAAGTTCCAGTTTTTTGGCTTTAAACTCTAGGTACACATCCAAAATGTATTACTAAGTTGATAGAAGTTGTTTCTGGTGCATGGTTTTGAAACCTCAGTCAGAAAAATAACCACATCCATACGAACATTTTTATAAGGCCCGGACCTGTCGTTTTGGTCAAAAAATGAAAATTCTAAAAGATCCTTTTTTTCTGCTTTAAACTGTAGGTAAACATCCAAAATGTATTACTGAGTTGATGGAAGTTTCAATTGGGGCACCCTAACCCCAGCTCCCACCTACTGTGATCGCCTGTCACCCAGAGATCGCAAATGAGCGACTGTGACCTCCTGTCTACAAGCTACACTGCTGCTGAAACGAGCGCCTGCCTAATCTTGTGAGCCAGATACAGAGGAGCTGTCTACAAACTACAGGTCAGTGAGGCTTGAAACATCAGTCAGAAAAATAATCACATCCATATGAACATTTTTATAAGCCCCGGACCTGTTGTTTTGGTCAAAAAATGAAAATTCTAAAAGTTTTAGTTTTTCGGCTTTAAACGCTAGGTACACATCCAAAATGTATTACTGAGTTGATAGAAGTTGTTTCTGGTGCATGGTTTTGAAACTGCAGTCAGAAAAATAATCACATCCATACGAACATTTTTATAAGGCTCGGACCTGTAGTTTTGGTCAAAATATGAACATTCTAACCGTTCCAATCTTTAGGCTTTAAACTCTAGGTACACATCCAAAATGTATTACTGAGTTGATAGAAGTTGTTTCTGATGCATGGTTTTGAAACCGCAGTCAGAGAAATAACCACATCCATACGAACATTTTTATAAGCCCCGGACCTGTCGTTTTGGTCAAAATATGAAAATTCTAAAAGTTCCAATCGTTAGGCTTTAAACTCTAGGTACACATCCAAAATGTATTACTGAGTTGATAGAAGTTGTTTCTGGTGCATGATTTTGAAACTGCAGTCAGAAAAATAATCACATCCATACGAACATTTTTTAAGCCCCGGACCTGTCGTTTTGGTCAAAAAATGAAAATTCTAAAAGTTTCAGTTTTTCGGCTTTAAACTCTAGGTACACATCCAAAATGTATTACTGAGTTTATAGAAGTTGTTTCTGGTGCATGGTTTTGAAACTGCAGTCAGAAAAATAATCACATCCATACGAACATTTTTATAAGGCTCGGACCTGTCGTTTTGGTCAAAATATGAAAATTCTAAAAGTTCCAATCTTTAGGCTTTAAACTCTAGGTACACATCCAAAATGTATTACTGAGTTGATAGAAGTTGTTTCTGGTGCATGGTTTTGAAACCGCAGTCAGAAAAATAGTCACATCCATACGAACATTTTTTTAAGCCCCGGACCTGTCGTTTTGGTCAAAAAATGAAAATTCTAAAAGTTTCAGTTTTTCGGCTTTAAACTCTAGGTACACATCCAAAATGTATTACTGAGTTGATAGAAGTTGTTTCTGGTGCATGATTTTGAAACTGCAGTCAGAAAAATAATCACATCCATACGAACATTTTTATAAGCCCCGGACCTGTCGTTTTGGGCAAAAAATGAAAATTCTAAAAGTTTCAGTTTTTCGGCTTTAAACTCTAGGTACACATCCAAAATGTATTACTGAGTTGATAGAAGTTGTTTCTGGTGCATGGTTTTGAAACTGCAGTCAGAAAAATAATCACATCCATACGAACATTTTTATAAGGCTCGGACCTGTCGTTTTGGTCAAAATATGAAAATTCTAAAAGTTCCAATCTTTAGGCTTTAAACTCTAGGTACACATCCAAAATGTATTACTGAGTTGATAGAAGTTGTTTCTGGTGCATGGTTTTGAAACCGCAGTCAGAAAAATAGTCACATCCATACGAACATTTTTTTAAGCCCCGGACCTGTCGTTTTGGTCAAAAAATGAAAATTCTAAAAGTTTCAGTTTTTCGGCTTTAAACTCTAGGTACACATCCAAAATGTATTACTGAGTTGATAGAAGTTGTTTCTGGTGCATGATTTTGAAACTGCAGTCAGAAAAATAATCACATCCATACGAACATTTTTATAAGCCCCGGACCTGTCGTTTTGGGCAAAAAATGAAAATTCTAAAAGTTTCAGTTTTTCGGCTTTAAACTCTAGGTACACATCCAAAATGTATTACTGAGTTGATAGAAGTTGTTTCTGGTGCATGGTTTTGAAACTGCAGTCAGAAAAATAATCACATCCATACGAACATTTTTATAAGGCTCGGACCTGTCGTTTTGGTCAAAATATGAAAATTCTAAAAGTTCCAATCTTTAGGCTTTAAACTCTAGGTACACATCCAAAATGTATTACTGAGTTGATAGAAGTTGTTTCTGGTGCATGATTTTGAAACTGCAGTCAGAAAAATAATCACATCCATACGAACATTTTTTAAGCCCCGGACCTGTCGTTTTGGTCAAAAAATGAAAATTCTAAAAGATCCTTTTTTTCTGCTTTAAACTGTAGGTAAACATCCAAAATGTATTACTGAGTTGATGGAAGTTTCAATTGGGGCACCCTAACCCCAGCTCCCACCTACTGTGATCGCCTGTCACCCAGAGATCGCAAATGAGCGACTGTGACCTCCTGTCTACAAGCTACACTGCTGCTGAAACGAGCGCCTGCCTAATCTTGTGAGCCAGATACAGAGGAGCTGTCTACAAACTACAGGTCAGTGAGGCTTGAAACATCAGTCAGAAAAATAATCACATCCATATGAACATTTTTATAAGCCCCGGACCTGTTGTTTTGGTCAAAAAATGAAAATTCTAAAAGTTTTAGTTTTTCGGCTTTAAACGCTAGGTACACATCCAAAATGTATTACTGAGTTGATAGAAGTTGTTTCTGGTGCATGGTTTTGAAACTGCAGTCAGAAAAATAATCACATCCATACGAACATTTTTATAAGGCTCGGACCTGTAGTTTTGGTCAAAATATGAACATTCTAACCGTTCCAATCTTTAGGCTTTAAACTCTAGGTACACATCCAAAATGTATTACTGAGTTGATAGAAGTTGTTTCTGATGCATGGTTTTGAAACCGCAGTCAGAGAAATAACCACATCCATACGAACATTTTTATAAGCCCCGGACCTGTCGTTTTGGTCAAAATATGAAAATTCTAAAAGTTCCAATCGTTAGGCTTTAAACTCTAGGTACACATCCAAAATGTATTACTGAGTTGATAGAAGTTGTTTCTGGTGCATGATTTTGAAACTGCAGTCAGAAAAATAATCACATCCATACGAACATTTTTTAAGCCCCGGACCTGTCGTTTTGGTCAAAAAATGAAAATTCTAAAAGTTTCAGTTTTTCGGCTTTAAACTCTAGGTACACATCCAAAATGTATTACTGAGTTTATAGAAGTTGTTTCTGGTGCATGGTTTTGAAACTGCAGTCAGAAAAATAATCACATCCATACGAACATTTTTATAAGGCTCGGACCTGTCGTTTTGGTCAAAATATGAAAATTCTAAAAGTTCCAATCTTTAGGCTTTAAACTCTAGGTACACATCCAAAATGTATTACTGAGTTGATAGAAGTTGTTTCTGGTGCATGGTTTTGAAACCGCAGTCAGAAAAATAGTCACATCCATACGAACATTTTTTTAAGCCCCGGACCTGTCGTTTTGGTCAAAAAATGAAAATTCTAAAAGTTTCAGTTTTTCGGCTTTAAACTCTAGGTACACATCCAAAATGTATTACTGAGTTGATAGAAGTTGTTTCTGGTGCATGATTTTGAAACTGCAGTCAGAAAAATAATCACATCCATACGAACATTTTTATAAGCCCCGGACCTGTCGTTTTGGGCAAAAAATGAAAATTCTAAAAGTTTCAGTTTTTCGGCTTTAAACTCTAGGTACACATCCAAAATGTATTACTGAGTTGATAGAAGTTGTTTCTGGTGCATGGTTTTGAAACTGCAGTCAGAAAAATAATCACATCCATACGAACATTTTTATAAGGCTCGGACCTGTAGTTTTGGTCAAAATATGAACATTCTAACCGTTCCAATCTTTAGGCTTTAAACTCTAGGTACACATCCAAAATGTATTACTGAGTTGATAGAAGTTGTTTCTGGTGCATGATTTTGAAACTGCAGTCAGAAAAATAATCACATCCATACGAACATTTTTTAAGCCCCGGACCTGTCGTTTTGGTCAAAAAATGAAAATTCTAAAAGTTTCAGTTTTTCGGCTTTAAACTCTAGGTACACATCCAAAATGTATTACTGAGTTTATAGAAGTTGTTTCTGGTGCATGGTTTTGAAACTGCAGTCAGAAAAATAATCACATCCATACGAACATTTTTATAAGGCTCGGACCTGTCGTTTTGGTCAAAATATGAAAATTCTAAAAGTTCCAATCTTTAGGCTTTAAACTCTAGGTACACATCCAAAATGTATTACTGAGTTGATAGAAGTTGTTTCTGGTGCATGGTTTTGAAACCGCAGTCAGAAAAATAGTCACATCCATACGAACATTTTTTTAAGACCCGGACCTGTCGTTTTGGTCAAAAAATGAAAATTCTAAAAGTTTCAGTTTTTCGGCTTTAAACTCTAGGTACACATCCAAAATGTATTACTGAGTTGATAGAAGTTGTTTCTGGTGCATGATTTTGAAACTGCAGTCAGAAAAATAATCACATCCATACGAACATTTTTATAAGCCCCGGACCTGTCGTTTTGGTAAAAAAATGAAAATTCTAAAAGTTTCAGTTTTTCGGCTTTAAACTCTAGGTACACATCCAAAATGTATTACTGAGTTGATAGAAGTTGTTTCTGGTGCATGGTTTTGAAACCGCAGTCAGAAAAATAATCACATCCATACGAACATTTTTATAAGCCCCGGACCTGTCGTTTTGGTCAAAAAATGAAAATTCTAAAAGTTTCAATTTTTCAGCTTTAAACTCTAGGTACACATCCAAAATGTATTACTGAGTTGATAGAAGTTGTTTCTGGTGCATGGTTTTGAAACCGCAGTCAGAAAAATAACCACATCCATACGAACATTTTTATAAGCCCCGGACCTGTCGTTTCGGTAAAAAAAAATGAAAATTCTAAAAGATCCTTTTTTTCTGCTTTAAACTGTAGGTAAACATCCAAAATGTATTACTGAGTTGATGGAAGTTTCAATTGGGGCACCCTAACCCCAGCTCCCACCTACTGTGATCGCCTGTCACCCAGAGATCGCAAATGAGCGAACGGGACCTCCTGTCTACAAGCTACACTGCTGCTGAAACGAGCGCCTGCCTAATCTTGTGAGCCAGACACAGAGGAGCTGTCTACAAACTACAGGTCAGTGAGGCTTGAAACATCAGTCAGAAAAATAGTCACATCCATACGAACATTTTTTTAAGCCCCGGACCTGTCGTTTTGGTCAAAAAATGAAAATTCTAAAAGTTTCAGTTTTTCGGCTTTAAACTCTAGGTACACATCCAAAATGTATTACTGAGTTGATAGAAGTTGTTTCTGGTGCATGGTTTTGAAACCGGAGTCAGAAAAATAATCACATCCATACGAACATTTTTATAAGGCTCGGACCTGTAGTTTTGGTCAAAATATGAAAATTCTAACCGTGCCAATCTTTAGGCTTTAAACTAAAGGTACACATCCAAAATGTATTACTGAGTTGATAGAAGTTGTTTCTGGTGTATGGTTTTGAAACCGCAGTCAGAGAAATAACCACATCCATACAAACATTTTTATAAGCCCCGGACCTGTCGTTTTGGTCAAAAAAGGAAAATTCTAAAAGTTCCAATCTTTAGGCTTTAAACTCTAGGTAGACATCCAAAATGTATTACTGAGTTGATAGAAGTTGTTTCTGGTGCATGGTTTTGAAACCGCAGTCAGAGAAATAACCACATCCATACAAACATTTTTATAAGCCCCGGACCTGTCGTTTTGGTCAAAAAATGAAAATTCTAAAAGTTTCAGTTTTTCGGCTTTAAACTCTAGGTACACATCCAAAATGTATTACTGAGTTGATAGAAATTGTTTCTGGTGCATGATTTTGAAACTGCAGTCAGAAAAATAATCACATCCATACGAACATTTTTATAAGCCCCGGACCTGTCGTTTTGGTCAAAAAATGAAAATTCTAAAAGTTTCAGTTTTTCGGCTTTAAACTCTAGGTACACATCCAAAACGTATTACTGAGTTGATAGAAGTTGTTTCTGGTGCATGATTTTGAAACCGCAGTCATAAAAATAATCACATCCATACGAACATTTTTATAAGCCCCGGACCTGTCGTTTTGGTCAAAAAATAAAAATTCTAAAAGTTTCAGTTTTTCGGCTTTAAACTGTAGGTACACATCCAAAATGTATTACTGAGTTAATTGAAGTTTCAATTGGGGCACCCTAACCCCAGCTCCCACCTACTGTGATCGCCTGTCACCCAGAGATCGCAAATAAGCAAACGGGACCTCCTGTCTACAAGCTACATTGCTGCAGAAACGAGCGCCTGCCTGATCTTGTGAGCCAGACACAGAGGACCTGTCTACAATCTACAGGTCAGTGAGGCTTGAAACATCAGTCAGAAAAATAATCACATCCATATGAACATTTTTATAAGCCCCGGACCTGTCGTTTTGGTCAAAAAAGGAAAATTCTAAAAGTTTCAGTTTTTCGGCTTTAAACTCTAGGTACACATCCAAAATGTATTACTGAGTTGATAGAAGTTGATTCTGGTGCATGATTTTGAAACCACAGTCAGAAAAATAATCACATCCATACGAACATTTTTATAAGCCCCGGACCTGTCGTTTTGGTCAAAAAATTAAAATTCTAAGTTTCAGTTTTTCGGCTTTAACCCCTTCCCGACGCAGCATGTTTTTGCCTTCCTGACAGAGGCCTTTTTTCAAATCTGACATGTATCACTTAAGTGGGGATAACTTTTTTTTTTGCTTTTACTTATCCCAGTGATTTTGAGATTGTTTTCCCGTGACACATTGTACTTTAAATTAGTGGTAAATTTGGGTCGATACAATTTTTTTTTTTTGAAAAATACCAAAATGTCGTAAAAAAATGGAACATTTTGCTATTTGCAAAATGTTACATTTTCTGCTTGTGAGACAAATAATCATACCACTCAAAATAGTTAATAACTAACAAAGACCATATCTATACTTTATTAAAAAAATCATTTTTTTAACCTCAATTATTTTTTTTGGACACTAGCAGCGTCTAATTTTTACAAATCGCACATTTCAATGCTGATTTTGGCTGTTCATGTTTGAACAGCCAATCACAGCGATCGCCCATAACGGGGTACATAGCTGCCCCCCCTGGGCAATGAGGGAGGATGTCTGCTGTCAGGGACAGCAGACATCATCCCTCTGTCACCGCGTCTCTGGATGCGGTGACCGTTTAAAGTCATGACGTATATATACGTCATGTGTCAAGAAGTACATCCCGGCCATGACGTATATATACGTCAAATGTCGGGAAGGGGTTAAACTCTAGGTACACATCCAAAATGTATTACTGAGTTGATAGAAGTTGTTTCTGGTGCATGGTTTTGAAACCGCAGTCAGAAAAATAATCACATCCATACAAACATTTTTATAAGCCCCGGACCTGTCGTTTTGGTCAAAAAATTAAAATTCTAAAAGTTTCAGTTTTTAGGCTTTAAACTCCAGGTACACATCCAAAATGTATTACTGAGTTGATAGAAGTTGTTTCTGGTGCATGGTTTTGAAACCGCAGTCAGAAAAATAATCACATCTATATGAACATTTTTTATAAGGCCCGGACCTGTTGTTTTGGTCAAAAAATGAAAATTCTAAAAGTTCCAGTTTTTTGGCTTTAAACTCTAGGTACACATCCAAAATGTATTACTAAGTTGATAGAAGTTGTTTCTGGTGCATGGTTTTGAAACCTCAGTCAGAAAAATAACCACATCCATACGAACATTTTTATAAGGCCCGGACCTGTCGTTTTGGTCAAAAAATGAAAATTCTAAAAGATCCTTTTTTTCTGCTTTAAACTGTAGGTAAACATCCAAAATGTATTACTGAGTTGATGGAAGTTTCAATTGGGGCACCCTAACCCCAGCTCCCACCTACTGTGATCGCCTGTCACCCAGAGATCGCAAATGAGCGACTGTGACCTCCTGTCTACAAGCTACACTGCTGCTGAAACGAGCGCCTGCCTAATCTTGTGAGCCAGATACAGAGGAGCTGTCTACAAACTACAGGTCAGTGAGGCTTGAAACATCAGTCAGAAAAATAATCACATCCATATGAACATTTTTATAAGCCCCGGACCTGTTGTTTTGGTCAAAAAATGAAAATTCTAAAAGTTTTAGTTTTTCGGCTTTAAACGCTAGGTACACATCCAAAATGTATTACTGAGTTGATAGAAGTTGTTTCTGGTGCATGGTTTTGAAACTGCAGTCAGAAAAATAATCACATCCATACGAACATTTTTATAAGGCTCGGACCTGTAGTTTTGGTCAAAATATGAACATTCTAACCGTTCCAATCTTTAGGCTTTAAACTCTAGGTACACATCCAAAATGTATTACTGAGTTGATAGAAGTTGTTTCTGATGCATGGTTTTGAAACCGCAGTCAGAGAAATAACCACATCCATACGAACATTTTTATAAGCCCCGGACCTGTCGTTTTGGTCAAAATATGAAAATTCTAAAAGTTCCAATCGTTAGGCTTTAAACTCTAGGTACACATCCAAAATGTATTACTGAGTTGATAGAAGTTGTTTCTGGTGCATGATTTTGAAACTGCAGTCAGAAAAATAATCACATCCATACGAACATTTTTTAAGCCCCGGACCTGTCGTTTTGGTCAAAAAATGAAAATTCTAAAAGTTTCAGTTTTTCGGCTTTAAACTCTAGGTACACATCCAAAATGTATTACTGAGTTGATAGAAGTTGTTTCTGGTGCATGATTTTGAAACTGCAGTCAGAAAAATAATCACATCCATACGAACATTTTTATAAGCCCCGGACCTGTCGTTTTGGTCAAAAAATGAAAATTCTAAAAGTTTCAGTTTTTCGGCTTTAAACTCTAGGTACACATCCAAAATGTATTACTGAGTTGATAGAAGTTGTTTCTGGTGCATGGTTTTGAAACCGCAGTCAGAAAAATAATCACATCCATACGAACATTTTTATAAGGCTCGGACCTGTCGTTTTGGTCAAAATATGAAAATTCTAAAAGTTCCAATCTTTAGGCTTTAAACTCTAGGTACACATCCAAAATGTATTACTGAGTTGATAGAAGTTGTTTCTGGTGCATGGTTTTGAAACCGCAGTCAGAAAAATAGTCACATCCATACGAACATTTTTTTAAGCCCCGGACCTGTCGTTTTGGTCAAAAAATGAAAATTCTAAAAGTTTCAGTTTTTCGGCTTTAAACTCTAGGTACACATCCAAAATGTATTACTGAGTTGATAGAAGTTGTTTCTGGTGCATGATTTTGAAACTGCAGTCAGAAAAATAATCACATCCATACGAACATTTTTATAAGCCCCGGACCTGTCGTTTTGGTCAAAAAATGAAAATTCTAAAAGTTTCAGTTTTTCGGCTTTAAACTCTAGGTACACATCCAAAATGTATTACTGAGTTGATAGAAGTTGTTTCTGGTGCATGGTTTTGAAACCGCAGTCAGAAAAATAATCACATCCATACGAACATTTTTATAAGCCCCGGACCTGTCGTTTTGGTCAAAAAATGAAAATTCTAAAAGTTTCAATTTTTCAGCTTTAAACTCTAGGTACACATCCAAAATGTATTACTGAGTTGATAGAAGTTGTTTCTGGTGCATGGTTTTGAAACCGCAGTCAGAAAAATAACCACATCCATACGAACATTTTTATAAGCCCCGGACCTGTCGTTTCGGTAAAAAAAATGAAAATTCTAAAAGATCCTTTTTTTCTGCTTTAAACTGTAGGTAAACATCCAAAATGTATTACTGAGTTGATGGAAGTTTCAATTGGGGCACCCTAACCCCAGCTCCCACCTACTGTGATCGCCTGTCACCCAGAGATCGCAAATGAGCGAACGGGACCTCCTGTCTACAAGCTACACTGCTGCTGAAACGAGCGCCTGCCTAATCTTGTGAGCCAGACACAGAGGAGCTGTCTACAAACTACAGGTCAGTGAGGCTTGAAACATCAGTCAGAAAAATAGTCACATCCATACGAACATTTTTTTAAGCCCCGGACCTGTCGTTTTGGTCAAAAAATGAAAATTCTAAAAGTTTCAGTTTTTCGGCTTTAAACTCTAGGTACACATCCAAAATGTATTACTGAGTTGATAGAAGTTGTTTCTGGTGCATGGTTTTGAAACCGGAGTCAGAAAAATAATCACATCCATACGAACATTTTTATAAGGCTCGGACCTGTAGTTTTGGTCAAAATATGAAAATTCTAACCGTGCCAATCTTTAGGCTTTAAACTAAAGGTACACATCCAAAATGTATTACTGAGTTGATAGAAGTTGTTTCTGGTGTATGGTTTTGAAACCGCAGTCAGAGAAATAACCACATCCATACAAACATTTTTATAAGCCCCGGACCTGTCGTTTTGGTCAAAAAAGGAAAATTCTAAAAGTTCCAATCTTTAGGCTTTAAACTCTAGGTAGACATCCAAAATGTATTACTGAGTTGATAGAAGTTGTTTCTGGTGCATGGTTTTGAAACCGCAGTTAGAGAAATAACCACATCCATACAAACATTTTTATAAGCCCCGGACCTGTCGTTTTGGTCAAAAAATGAAAATTCTAAAAGTTTCAGTTTTTCGGCTTTAAACTCTAGGTACACATCCAAAATGTATTACTGAGTTGATAGAAATTGTTTCTGGTGCATGATTTTGAAACTGCAGTCAGAAAAATAATCACATCCATACGAACATTTTTATAAGCCCCGGACCTGTCGTTTTGGTCAAAAAATGAAAATTCTAAAAGTTTCAGTTTTTCGGCTTTAAACTGTAGGTACACATCCAAAATGTATTACTGAGTTAATTGAAGTTTCAATTGGGGCACCCTAACCCCAGCTCCCACCTACTGTGATCGCCTGTCACCCAGAGATCGCAAATAAGCAAACGGGACCTCCTGTCTACAAGCTACATTGCTGCAGAAACGAGCGCCTGCCTGATCTTGTGAGCCAGACACAGAGGACCTGTCTACAATCTACAGGTCAGTGAGGCTTGAAACATCAGTCAGAAAAATAATCACATCCATATGAACATTTTTATAAGCCCCGGACCTGTCGTTTTGGTCAAAAAAGGAAAATTCTAAAAGTTTCAGTTTTTCGGCTTTAAACTCTAGGTACACATCCAAAATGTATTACTGAGTTGATAGAAGTTGATTCTGGTGCATGATTTTGAAACCACAGTCAGAAAAATAATCACATCCATACGAACATTTTTATAAGCCCCGGACCTGTCGTTTTGGTCAAAAAATTAAAATTCTAAGTTTCAGTTTTTCGGCTTTAACCCCTTCCCGACGCAGCATGTTTTTGCCTTCCTGACAGAGGCCTTTTTTCAAATCTGACATGTATCACTTAAGTGGGGATAACTTTTTTTTTTGCTTTTACTTATCCCAGTGATTTTGAGATTGTTTTCCCGTGACACATTGTACTTTAAATTAGTGGTAAATTTGGGTCGATACAATTTTTTTTTTTTAAAAATACCAAAATGTCGTAAAAAAATGGAACATTTTGCTATTTGCAAAATGTTACATTTTCTGCTTGTGAGACAAATAATCATACCACTCAAAATAGTTAATAACTAACAAAGACCATATCTATACTTTATTAAAAAAATCATTTTTTTAACCTCAATTATTTTTTTTGGACACTAGCAGCGTCTAATTTTTACAAATCGCACATTTCAATGCTGATTTTGGCTGTTCATGTTTGAACAGCCAATCACAGCGATCGCCCATAACGGGGTACATAGCTGCCCCCCCTGGGCAATGAGGGAGGATGTCTGCTGTCAGGGACAGCAGACATCATCCCTCTGTCACCGCGTCTCTGGATGCGGTGACCGTTTAAAGTCATGACGTATATATACGTCATGTGTCAAGAAGTACATCCCGGCCATGACGTATATATACGTCAAATGTCGGGAAGGGGTTAAACTCTAGGTACACATCCAAAATGTATTACTGAGTTGATAGAAGTTGTTTCTGGTGCATGGTTTTGAAACCGCAGTCAGAAAAATAATCACATCCATACAAACATTTTTATAAGCCCCGGACCTGTCGTTTTGGTCAAAAAATTAAAATTCTAAAAGTTCCAGTTTTTAGGCTTTAAACTCCAGGTACACATCCAAAATGTATTACTGAGTTGATAGAAGTTGTTTCTGGTGCATGGTTTTGAAACCGCAGTCAGAAAAATAATCACATCTATATGAACATTTTTTATAAGGCCCGGACCTGTTGTTTTGGTCAAAAAATGAAAATTCTAAAAGTTCCAGTTTTTTGGCTTTAAACTCTAGGTACACATCCAAAATGTATTACTAAGTTGATAGAAGTTGTTTCTGGTGCATGGTTTTGAAACCTCAGTCAGAAAAATAACCACATCCATACGAACATTTTTATAAGGCCCGGACCTGTCGTTTTGGTCAAAAAATGAAAATTCTAAAAGATCCTTTTTTTCTGCTTTAAACTGTAGGTAAACATCCAAAATGTATTACTGAGTTGATGGAAGTTTCAATTGGGGCACCCTAACCCCAGCTCCCACCTACTGTGATCGCCTGTCACCCAGAGATCGCAAATGAGCGACTGTGACCTCCTGTCTACAAGCTACACTGCTGCTGAAACGAGCGCCTGCCTAATCTTGTGAGCCAGATACAGAGGAGCTGTCTACAAACTACAGGTCAGTGAGGCTTGAAACATCAGTCAGAAAAATAATCACATCCATATGAACATTTTTATAAGCCCCGGACCTGTTGTTTTGGTCAAAAAATGAAAATTCTAAAAGTTTTAGTTTTTCGGCTTTAAACGCTAGGTACACATCCAAAATGTATTACTGAGTTGATAGAAGTTGTTTCTGGTGCATGGTTTTGAAACTGCAGTCAGAAAAATAATCACATCCATACGAACATTTTTATAAGGCTCGGACCTGTAGTTTTGGTCAAAATATGAACATTCTAACCGTTCCAATCTTTAGGCTTTAAACTCTAGGTACACATCCAAAATGTATTACTGAGTTGATAGAAGTTGTTTCTGATGCATGGTTTTGAAACCGCAGTCAGAGAAATAACCACATCCATACAAACATTTTTATAAGCCCCGGACCTGTCGTTTTGGTCAAAATATGAAAATTCTAAAAGTTCCAATCGTTAGGCTTTAAACTCTAGGTACACATCCAAAATGTATTACTGAGTTGATAGAAGTTGTTTCTGGTGCATGATTTTGAAACTGCAGTCAGAAAAATAATCACATCCATACGAACATTTTTTAAGCCCCGGACCTGTCGTTTTGGTCAAAAAATGAAAATTCTAAAAGTTTCAGTTTTTCGGCTTTAAACTCTAGGTACACATCCAAAATGTATTACTGAGTTTATAGAAGTTGTTTCTGGTGCATGGTTTTGAAACTGCAGTCAGAAAAATAATCACATCCATACGAACATTTTTATAAGGCTCGGACCTGTCGTTTTGGTCAAAATATGAAAATTCTAAAAGTTCCAATCTTTAGGCTTTAAACTCTAGGTACACATCCAAAATGTATTACTGAGTTGATAGAAGTTGTTTCTGGTGCATGGTTTTGAAACCGCAGTCAGAAAAATAGTCACATCCATACGAACATTTTTTTAAGCCCCGGACCTGTCGTTTTGGTCAAAAAATGAAAATTCTAAAAGTTTCAGTTTTTCGGCTTTAAACTCTAGGTACACATCCAAAATGTATTACTGAGTTGATAGAAGTTGTTTCTGGTGCATGATTTTGAAACTGCAGTCAGAAAAATAATCACATCCATACGAACATTTTTATAAGCCCCGGACCTGTCGTTTTGGTCAAAAAATGAAAATTCTAAAAGTTTCAGTTTTTCGGCTTTAAACTCTAGGTACACATCCAAAATGTATTACTGAGTTGATAGAAGTTGTTTCTGGTGCATGGTTTTTAAACCGCAGTCAGAAAAATAATCACATCCATACGAACATTTTTATAAGCCCCGGACCTGTCGTTTTGGTCAAAAAATGAAAATTCTAAAAGTTTCAATTTTTCAGCTTTAAACTCTAGGTACACATCCAAAATGTATTACTGAGTTGATAGAAGTTGTTTCTGGTGCATGGTTTTGAAACCGCAGTCAGAAAAATAACCACATCCATACGAACATTTTTATAAGCCCCGGACCTGTCGTTTCGGTAAAAAAAATGAAAATTCTAAAAGATCCTTTTTTTCTACTTTAAACTGTAGGTAAACATCCAAAATGTATTACTGAGTTGATGGAAGTTTCAATTGGGGCACCCTAACCCCAGCTCCCACCTACTGTGATCGCCTGTCACCCAGAGATCGCAAATGAGCGAACGGGACCTCCTGTCTACAAGCTACACTGCTGCTGAAACGAGCGCCTGCCTAATCTTGTGAGCCAGACACAGAGGAGCTGTCTACAAACTACAGGTCAGTGAGGCTTGAAACATCAGTCAGAAAAATAGTCACATCCATACGAACATTTTTTTAAGCCCCGGACCTGTCGTTTTGGTCAAAAAATGAAAATTCTAAAAGTTTCAGTTTTTCGGCTTTAAACTCTAGGTACACATCCAAAATGTATTACTGAGTTGATAGAAGTTGTTTCTGGTGCATGGTTTTGAAACCGGAGTCAGAAAAATAATCACATCCATACGAACATTTTTATAAGGCTCGGACCTGTAGTTTTGGTCAAAATATGAAAATTCTAACCGTGCCAATCTTTAGGCTTTAAACTAAAGGTACACATCCAAAATGTATTACTGAGTTGATAGAAGTTGTTTCTGGTGTATGGTTTTGAAACCGCAGTCAGAGAAATAACCACATCCATACAAATATTTTTATAAGCCCCGGACCTGTCGTTTTGGTCAAAAAAGGAAAATTCTAAAAGTTCCAATCTTTAGGCTTTAAACTCTAGGTAGACATCCAAAATGTATTACTGAGTTGATAGAAGTTGTTTCTGGTGCATGGTTTTGAAACCGCAGTCAGAGAAATAACCACATCCATACAAACATTTTTATAAGCCCCGGACCTGTCGTTTTGGTCAAAAAATGAAAATTCTAAAAGTTTCAGTTTTTCGGCTTTAAACTCTAGGTACACATCCAAAATGTATTACTGAGTTGATAGAAATTGTTTCTGGTGCATGATTTTGAAACTGCAGTCAGAAAAATAATCACATCCATACGAACATTTTTATAAGCCCCGGACCTGTCGTTTTGGTCAAAAAATGAAAATTCTAAAAGTTTCAGTTTTTCGGCTTTAAACTCTAGGTACACATCCAAAATGTATTACTGAGTTGATAGAAGTTGTTTCTGGTGCATGATTTTGAAACCGCAGTCATAAAAATAATCACATCCATACGAACATTTTTATAAGCCCCGGACCTGTCGTTTTGGTCAAAAAATAAAAATTCTAAAAGTTTCAGTTTTTCGGCTTTAAATTGTAGGTACACATCCAAAATGTATTACTGAGTTAATTGAAGTTTCAATTGGGGCACCCTAACCCCAGCTCCCACCTACTGTGATCGCCTGTCACCCAGAGATCGCAAATAAGCAAACGGGACCTCCTGTCTACAAGCTACATTGCTGCTGAAACGAGCGCCTGCCTGATCTTGTGAGCCAGACACAGAGGACCTGTCTACAAACTACAGGTCAGTGAGGCTTGAAACATCAGTCAGAAAAATAATCACATCCATATGAACATTTTTATAAGCCCCGGACCTGTCGTTTTGGTCAAAAAAGGAAAATTCTAAAAGTTTCAGTTTTTCGGCTTTAAACTCTAGGTACACATCCAAAATGTATTACTGAGTTGATAGAAGTTGTTTCTGGTGCATGATTTTGAAACCACAGTCAGAAAAATAATCACATCCATACGAACATTTTTATAAGCCCCGGACCTGTCGTTTTGGTCAAAAAATTAAAATTCTAAGTTTCAGTTTTTCGGCTTTAACCCCTTTCCGACGCAGCATGTTTTTGCCTTCCTGACAGAGGCCTTTTTTCAAATCTGACATGTATCACTTAAGTGGGGATAACTTTTTTTTTTGCTTTTACTTATCCCAGTGATTTTGAGATTGTTTTCCCGTGACACATTGTACTTTAAATTAGTGGTAAATTTGGGTCGATACAATTTTTTTTTTTTTGAAAAATACCAAAATGTCGTAAAAAAATGGAACATTTTGCTATTTGCAAAATGTTACATTTTCTGCTTGTGAGACAAATAATCATACCACTCAAAATAGTTAATAACTAACAAAGACCATATCTATACTTTATTAAAAAAATCATTTTTTTAACCTCAATTATTTTTTTTGGACACTAGCAGCGTCTAATTTTTACAAATCGCACATTTCAATGCTGATTTTGGCTGTTCATGTTTGAACAGCCAATCACAGCGATCGCCCATAACGGGGTACATAGCTGCCCCCCCTGGGCAATGAGGGAGGATGTCTGCTGTCAGGGACAGCAGACATCATCCCTCTGTCACCGCGTCTCTGGATGCGGTGACCGTTTAAAGTCATGACGTATATATACGTCATGTGTCAAGAAGTACATCGCGGCCATGACGTATATATACGTCAAATGTCGGGAAGGGGTTAAACTCTAGGTACACATCCAAAATGTATTACTGAGTTGATAGAAGTTGTTTCTGGTGCATGGTTTTGAAACCGCAGTCAGAAAAATAATCACATCCATACAAACATTTTTATAAGCCCCGGACCTGTCGTTTTGGTCAAAAAATTAAAATTCTAAAAGTTCCAGTTTTTAGGCTTTAAACTCCAGGTACACATCCAAAATGTATTACTGAGTTGATAGAAGTTGTTTCTGGTGCATGGTTTTGAAACCGCAGTCAGAAAAATAATCACATCTATATGAACATTTTTTATAAGGCCCGGACCTGTTGTTTTGGTCAAAAAATGAAAATTCTAAAAGTTCCAGTTTTTTGGCTTTAAACTCTAGGTACACATCCAAAATGTATTACTAAGTTGATAGAAGTTGTTTCTGGTGCATGGTTTTGAAACCTCAGTCAGAAAAATAACCACATCCATACGAACATTTTTATAAGGCCCGGACCTGTCGTTTTGGTCAAAAAATGAAAATTCTAAAAGATCCTTTTTTTCTGCTTTAAACTGTAGGTAAACATCCAAAATGTATTACTGAGTTGATGGAAGTTTCAATTGGGGCACCCTAACCCCAGCTCCCACCTACTGTGATCGCCTGTCACCCAGAGATCGCAAATGAGCGAACGTGACCTCCTGTCTACAAGCTACACTGCTGCTGAAACGAGCGCCTGCCTAATCTTGTGAGCCAGATACAGAGGAGCTGTCTACAAACTACAGGTCAGTGAGGCTTGAAACATCAGTCAGAAAAATAATCACATCCATATGAACATTTTTATAAGCCCCGGACCTGTTGTTTTGGTCAAAAAATGAAAATTCTAAAAGTTTTAGTTTTTCGGCTTTAAACGCTAGGTACACATCCAAAATGTATTACTGAGTTGATAGAAGTTGTTTCTGGTGCATGATTTTGAAACCACAGTCAGAAAAATAATCACATCCATACGAACATTTTTATAAGCCCCGGACCTGTCGTTTTGGTCAAAAAATTAAAATTCTAAGTTTCAGTTTTTCGGCTTTAACCCCTTTCCGACGCAGCATGTTTTTGCCTTCCTGACAGAGGCCTTTTTTCAAATCTGACATGTATCACTTAAGTGGGGATAACTTTTTTTTTTGCTTTTACTTATCCCAGTGATTTTGAGATTGTTTTCCCGTGACACATTGTACTTTAAATTAGTGGTAAATTTGGGTCGATACAATTTTTTTTTTTTTGAAAAATACCAAAATGTCGTAAAAAAATGGAACATTTTGCTATTTGCAAAATGTTACATTTTCTGCTTGTGAGACAAATAATCATACCACTCAAAATAGTTAATAACTAACAAAGACCATATCTATACTTTATTAAAAAAATCATTTTTTTAACCTCAATTATTTTTTTTGGACACTAGCAGCGTCTAATTTTTACAAATCGCACATTTCAATGCTGATTTTGGCTGTTCATGTTTGAACAGCCAATCACAGCGATCGCCCATAACGGGGTACATAGCTGCCCCCCCTGGGCAATGAGGGAGGATGTCTGCTGTCAGGGACAGCAGACATCATCCCTCTGTCACCGCGTCTCTGGATGCGGTGACCGTTTAAAGTCATGACGTATATATACGTCATGTGTCAAGAAGTACATCCCGGCCATGACGTATATATACGTCAAATGTCGGGAAGGGGTTAAACTCTAGGTACACATCCAAAATGTATTACTGAGTTGATAGAAGTTGTTTCTGGTGCATGGTTTTGAAACCGCAGTCAGAAAAATAATCACATCCATACAAACATTTTTATAAGCCCCGGACCTGTCGTTTTGGTCAAAAAATTAAAATTCTAAAAGTTCCAGTTTTTAGGCTTTAAACTCCAGGTACACATCCAAAATGTATTACTGAGTTGATAGAAGTTGTTTCTGGTGCATGGTTTTGAAACCGCAGTCAGAAAAATAATCACATCTATATGAACATTTTTTATAAGGCCCGGACCTGTTGTTTTGGTCAAAAAATGAAAATTCTAAAAGTTCCAGTTTTTTGGCTTTAAACTCTAGGTACACATCCAAAATGTATTACTAAGTTGATAGAAGTTGTTTCTGGTGCATGGTTTTGAAACCTCAGTCAGAAAAATAACCACATCCATACGAACATTTTTATAAGGCCCGGACCTGTCGTTTTGGTCAAAAAATGAAAATTCTAAAAGATCCTTTTTTTCTGCTTTAAACTGTAGGTAAACATCCAAAATGTATTACTGAGTTGATGGAAGTTTCAATTGGGGCACCCTAACCCCAGCTCCCACCTACTGTGATCGCCTGTCACCCAGAGATCGCAAATGAGCGAACGTGACCTCCTGTCTACAAGCTACACTGCTGCTGAAACGAGCGCCTGCCTAATCTTGTGAGCCAGATACAGAGGAGCTGTCTACAAACTACAGGTCAGTGAGGCTTGAAACATCAGTCAGAAAAATAATCACATCCATATGAACATTTTTATAAGCCCCGGACCTGTTGTTTTGGTCAAAAAATGAAAATTCTAAAAGTTTTAGTTTTTCGGCTTTAAACGCTAGGTACACATCCAAAATGTATTACTGAGTTGATAGAAGTTGTTTCTGATGCATGGTTTTGAAACCGCAGTCAGAGAAATAACCACATCCATACGAACATTTTTATAAGCCCCGGACCTGTCGTTTTGGTCAAAATATGAAAATTCTAAAAGTTCCAATCGTTAGGCTTTAAACTCTAGGTACACATCCAAAATGTATTACTGAGTTGATAGAAGTTGTTTCTGGTGCATGATTTTGAAACTGCAGTCAGAAAAATAATCACATCCATACGAACATTTTTTAAGCCCCGGACCTGTCGTTTTGGTCAAAAAATGAAAATTCTAAAAGTTTCAGTTTTTCGGCTTTAAACTCTAGGTACACATCCAAAATGTATTACTGAGTTTATAGAAGTTGTTTCTGGTGCATGGTTTTGAAACTGCAGTCAGAAAAATAATCACATCCATACGAACATTTTTATAAGGCTCGGACCTGTCGTTTTGGTCAAAATATGAAAATTCTAAAAGTTCCAATCTTTAGGCTTTAAACTCTAGGTACACATCCAAAATGTATTACTGAGTTGATAGAAGTTGTTTCTGGTGCATGGTTTTGAAACCGCAGTCAGAAAAATAGTAACATCCATACGAACATTTTTTTAAGCCCCGGACCTGTCGTTTTGGTCAAAAAATGAAAATTCTAAAAGTTTCAGTTTTTCGGCTTTAAACTCTAGGTACACATCCAAAATGTATTACTGAGTTGATAGAAGTTGTTTCTGGTGCATGATTTTGAAACTGCAGTCAGAAAAATAATCACATCCATACGAACATTTTTATAAGCCCCGGACCTGTCGTTTTGGTTAAAAAATGAAAATTCTAAAAGTTTCAGTTTTTCGGCTTTAAACTCTAGGTACACATCCAAAATGTATTACTGAGTTGATAGAAGTTGTTTCTGGTGCATGGTTTTGAAACCGCAGTCAGAAAAATAATCACATCCATACGAACATTTTTATAAGCCCCGGACCTGTCGTTTTGGTCAAAAAATGAAAATTCTAAAAGTTTCAATTTTTCAGCTTTAAACTCTAGGTACACATCCAAAATGTATTACTGAGTTGATAGAAGTTGTTTCTGGTGCATGGTTTTGAAACCGCAGTCAGAAAAATAACCACATCCATACGAACATTTTTATAAGCCCCGGACCTGTCGTTTCGGTATAAAAAATGAAAATTCTAAAAGATCCTATTTTTCTGCTTTAAACTGTAGGTAAACATCCAAAATGTATTACTGAGTTGATGGAAGTTTCAATTGGGGCACCCTAACCCCAGCTCCCACCTACTGTGATCGCCTGTCACCCAGAGATCGCAAATGAGCGAACGGGACCTCCTGTCTACAAGCTACACTGCTGCTGAAACGAGCGCCTGCCTAATCTTGTGAGCCAGACACAGAGGAGCTGTCTACAAACTACAGGTCAGTGAGGCTTGAAACATCAGTCAGAAAAATAGTCACATCCATACGAACATTTTTTTAAGCCCCGGACCTGTCGTTTTGGTCAAAAAATGAAAATTCTAAAAGTTTCAGTTTTTCGGCTTTAAACTCTAGGTACACATCCAAAATGTATTACTGAGTTGATAGAAGTTGTTTCTGGTGCATGGTTTTGAAACCGGAGTCAGAAAAATAATCACATCCATACGAACATTTTTATAAGGCTCGGACCTGTAGTTTTGGTCAAAATATGAAAATTCTAACCGTGCCAATCTTTAGGCTTTAAACTAAAGGTACACATCCAAAATGTATTACTGAGTTGATAGAAGTTGTTTCTGGTGTATGGTTTTGAAACCGCAGTCAGAGAAATAACCACATCCATACAAACATTTTTATAAGCCCCGGACCTGTCGTTTTGGTCAAAAAAGGAAAATTCTAAAAGTTCCAATCTTTAGGCTTTAAACTCTAGGTAGACATCCAAAATGTATTACTGAGTTGATAGAAGTTGTTTCTGGTGCATGGTTTTGAAACCGCAGTCAGAAAAATAACCACATCCATACGAACATTTTTATAAGCCCCGGACCTGTCGTTTCGGTATAAAAAATGAAAATTCTAAAAGATCCTATTTTTCTGCTTTAAACTGTAGGTAAACATCCAAAATGTATTACTGAGTTGATGGAAGTTTCAATTGGGGCACCCTAACCCCAGCTCCCACCTACTGTGATCGCCTGTCACCCAGAGATCGCAAATGAGCGAACGGGACCTCCTGTCTACAAGCTACACTGCTGCTGAAACGAGCGCCTGCCTAATCTTGTGAGCCAGACACAGAGGAGCTGTCTACAAACTACAGGTCAGTGAGGCTTGAAACATCAGTCAGAAAAATAGTCACATCCATACGAACATTTTTTTAAGCCCCGGACCTGTCGTTTTGGTCAAAAAATGAAAATTCTAAAAGTTTCAGTTTTTCGGCTTTAAACTCTAGGTACACATCCAAAATGTATTACTGAGTTGATAGAAGTTGTTTCTGGTGCATGGTTTTGAAACCGGAGTCAGAAAAATAATCACATCCATACGAACATTTTTATAAGGCTCGGACCTGTAGTTTTGGTCAAAATATGAAAATTCTAACCGTGCCAATCTTTAGGCTTTAAACTAAAGGTACACATCCAAAATGTATTACTGAGTTGATAGAAGTTGTTTCTGGTGTATGGTTTTGAAACCGCAGTCAGAGAAATAACCACATCCATACAAACATTTTTATAAGCCCCGGACCTGTCGTTTTGGTCAAAAAAGGAAAATTCTAAAAGTTCCAATCTTTAGGCTTTAAACTCTAGGTAGACATCCAAAATGTATTACTGAGTTGATAGAAGTTGTTTCTGGTGCATGGTTTTGAAACCGCAGTCAGAGAAATAACCACATCCATACAAACATTTTTATAAGCCCCGGACCTGTCGTTTTGGTCAAAAAATGAAAATTCTAAAAGTTTCAGTTTTTCGGCTTTAAACTCTAGGTACACATCCAAAATGTATTACTGAGTTGATAGAAATTGTTTCTGGTGCATGATTTTGAAACTGCAGTCAGAAAAATAATCACATCCATACGAACATTTTTATAAGCCCCGGACCTGTCGTTTTGGTCAAAAAATGAAAATTCTAAAAGTTTCAGTTTTTCGGCTTTAAACTCTAGGTACACATCCAAAATGTATTACTGAGTTGATAGAAGTTGTTTCTGGTGCATGATTTTGAAACCGCAGTCATAAAAATAATCACATCCATACGAACATTTTTATAAGCCCCGGACCTGTCGTTTTGGTCAAAAAATAAAAATTCTAAAAGTTTCAGTTTTTCGGCTTTAAACTGTAGGTACACATCCAAAATGTATTACTGAGTTAATTGAAGTTTCAATTGGGGCACCCTAACCCCAGCTCCCACCTACTGTGATCGCCTGTCACCCAGAGATCGCAAATAAGCAAACGGGACCTCCTGTCTACAAGCTACATTGCTGCTGAAACGAGCGCCTGCCTGATCTTGTGAGCCAGACACAGAGGACCTGTCTACAAACTACAGGTCAGTGAGGCTTGAAACATCAGTCAGAAAAATAATCACATCCATATGAACATTTTTATAAGCCCCGGACCTGTCGTTTTGGTCAAAAAAGGAAAATTCTAAAAGTTTCAGTTTTTCGGCTTTAAACTCTAGGTACACATCCAAAATGTATTACTGAGTTGATAGAAGTTGTTTCTGGTGCATGATTTTGAAACCACAGTCAGAAAAATAATCACATCCATACGAACATTTTTATAAGCCCCGGACCTGTCGTTTTGGTCAAAAAATTTAAATTCTAAGTTTCAGTTTTTCGGCTTTAACCCCTTCCCGACGCAGCATGTTTTTGCCTTCCTGACAGAGGCCTTTTTTCAAATCTGACATGTATCACTTAAGTGGGGATAACTTTTTTTTTTGCTTTTACTTATCCCAGTGATTTTGAGATTGTTTTCCCGTGACACATTGTACTTTAAATTAGTGGTAAATTTGGGTCGATACAATTTTTTTTTTTTTAAAAATACCAAAATGTCGTAAAAAAATGGAACATTTTGCTATTTGCAAAATGTTACATTTTCTGCTTGTGAGACAAATAATCATACCACTCAAAATAGTTAATAACTAACAAAGACCATATCTATACTTTATTAAAAAAATCATTTTTTTAACCTCAATTATTTTTTTTGGACACTAGCAGCGTCTAATTTTTACAAATCGCACATTTCAATGCTGATTTTGGCTGTTCATGTTTGAACAGCCAATCACAGCGATCGCCCATAACGGGGTACATAGCTGCCCCCCCTGGGCAATGAGGGAGGATGTCTGCTGTCAGGGACAGCAGACATCATCCCTCTGTCACCGCGTCTCTGGATGCGGTGACCGTTTAAAGTCATGACGTATATATACGTCATGTGTCAAGAAGTACATCCCGGCCATGACGTATATATACGTCAAATGTCGGGAAGGGGTTAAACTCTAGGTACACATCCAAAATGTATTACTGAGTTGATAGAAGTTGTTTCTGGTGCATGGTTTTGAAACCGCAGTCAGAAAAATAATCACATCCATACAAACATTTTTATAAGCCCCGGACCTGTCGTTTTGGTCAAAAAATAAAAATTCTAAAAGTTTCAGTTTTTCGGCTTTAAACTGTAGGTACACATCCAAAATGTATTACTGAGTTAATTGAAGTTTCAATTGGGGCACCCTAACCCCAGCTCCCACCTACTGTGATCGCCTGTCACCCAGAGATCGCAAATAAGCAAACGGGACCTCCTGTCTACAAGCTACATTGCTGCTGAAACGAGCGCCTGCCTGATCTTGTGAGCCAGACACAGAGGACCTGTCTACAAACTACAGGTCAGTGAGGCTTGAAACATCAGTCAGAAAAATAATCACATCCATATGAACATTTTTATAAGCCCCGGACCTGTCGTTTTGGTCAAAAAAGGAAAATTCTAAAAGTTTCAGTTTTTCGGCTTTAAACTCTAGGTACACATCCAAAATGTATTACTGAGTTGATAGAAGTTGTTTCTGGTGCATGATTTTGAAACCACAGTCAGAAAAATAATCACATCCATACGAACATTTTTATAAGCCCCGGACCTGTCGTTTTGGTCAAAAAATTTAAATTCTAAGTTTCAGTTTTTCGGCTTTAACCCCTTCCCGACGCAGCATGTTTTTGCCTTCCTGACAGAGGCCTTTTTTCAAATCTGACATGTATCACTTAAGTGGGGATAACTTTTTTTTTTGCTTTTACTTATCCCAGTGATTTTGAGATTGTTTTCCCGTGACACATTGTACTTTAAATTAGTGGTAAATTTGGGTCGATACAATTTTTTTTTTTTGAAAAATACCAAAATGTCGTAAAAAAATGGAACATTTTGCTATTTGCAAAATGTTACATTTTCTGCTTGTGAGACAAATAATCATAGCACTCAAAATAGTTAATAACTAACAAAGACCATATCTATACTTTATTAAAAAAATCATTTTTTTAACCTCAATTATTTTTTTTGGACACTAGCAGCGTCTAATTTTTACAAATCGCACATTTCAATGCTGATTTTGGCTGTTCATGTTTGAACAGCCAATCACAGCGATCGCCCATAACGGGGTACATAGCTGCCCCCCCTGGGCAATGAGGGAGGATGTCTGCTGTCAGGGACAGCAGACATCATCCCTCTGTCACCGCGTCTCTGGATGCGGTGACCGTTTAAAGTCATGACGTATATATACGTCATGTGTCAAGAAGTACATCCCGGCCATGACGTATATATACGTCAAATGTCGGGAAGGGGTTAAACTCTAGGTACACATCCAAAATGTATTACTGAGTTGATAGAAGTTGTTTCTGGTGCATGGTTTTGAAACCGCAGTCAGAAAAATAATCACATCCATACAAACATTTTTATAAGCCCCGGACCTGTCGTTTTGGTCAAAAAATTAAAATTCTAAAAGTTCCAGTTTTTAGGCTTTAAACTCCAGGTACACATCCAAAATGTATTACTGAGTTGATAGAAGTTGTTTCTGGTGCATGGTTTTGAAACCGCAGTCAGAAAAATAATCACATCTATATGAACATTTTTTATAAGGCCCGGACCTGTTGTTTTGGTCAAAAAATGAAAATTCTAAAAGTTCCAGTTTTTTGGCTTTAAACTCTAGGTACACATCCAAAATGTATTACTAAGTTGATAGAAGTTGTTTCTGGTGCATGGTTTTGAAACCTCAGTCAGAAAAATAACCACATCAATACGAACATTTTTATAAGGCCCGGACCTGTCGTTTTGGTCAAAAAATGAAAATTCTAAAAGATCCTTTTTTTCTGCTTTAAACTGTAGGTAAACATCCAAAATGTATTACTGAGTTGATGGAAGTTTCAATTGGGGCACCCTAACCCCAGCTCCCACCTACTGTGATCGCCTGTCACCCAGAGATCGCAAATGAGCGAACGTGACCTCCTGTCTACAAGCTACACTGCTGCTGAAACGAGCGCCTGCCTAATCTTGTGAGCCAGATACAGAGGAGCTGTCTACAAACTACAGGTCAGTGAGGCTTGAAACATCAGTCAGAAAAATAATCACATCCATATGAACATTTTTATAAGCCCCGGACCTGTTGTTTTGGTCAAAAAATGAAAATTCTAAAAGTTTTAGTTTTTCGGCTTTAAACGCTAGGTACACATCCAAAATGTATTACTGAGTTGATAGAAGTTGTTTCTGGTGCATGGTTTTGAAACTGCAGTCAGAAAAATAATCACATCCATACGAACATTTTTATAAGGCTCGGACCTGTAGTTTTGGTCAAAATATGAACATTCTAACCGTTCCAATCTTTAGGCTTTAAACTCTAGGTACACATCCAAAATGTATTACTGAGTTGATAGAAGTTGTTTCTGATGCATGGTTTTGAAACCGCAGTCAGAGAAATAACCACATTCATACGAACATTTTTATAAGCCCCGGACCTGTCGTTTTGGTCAAAATATGAAAATTCTAAAAGTTCCAATCGTTAGGCTTTAAACTCTAGGTACACATCCAAAATGTATTACTGAGTTGATAGAAGTTGTTTCTGGTGCATGATTTTGAAACTGCAGTCAGAAAAATAATCACATCCATACGAACATTTTTTAAGCCCCGGACCTGTCGTTTTGGTCAAAAAATGAAAATTCTAAAAGTTTCAGTTTTTCGGCTTTAAACTCTAGGTACACATCCAAAATGTATTACTGAGTTTATAGAAGTTGTTTCTGGTGCATGGTTTTGAAACTGCAGTCAGAAAAATAATCACATCCATACGAACATTTTTATAAGGCTCGGACCTGTCGTTTTGGTCAAAATATGAAAATTCTAAAAGTTCCAATCTTTAGGCTTTAAACTCTAGGTACACATCCAAAATGTATTACTGAGTTGATAGAAGTTGTTTCTGGTGCATGGTTTTGAAACCGCAGTCAGAAAAATAGTCACATCCATACGAACATTTTTTTAAGCCCCGGACCTGTCGTTTTGGTCAAAAAATGAAAATTCTAAAAGTTTCAGTTTTTCGGCTTTAAACTCTAGGTACACATCCAAAATGTATTACTGAGTTGATAGAAGTTGTTTCTGGTGCATGATTTTGAAACTGCAGTCAGAAAAATAATCACATCCATACGAACATTTTTATAAGCCCCGGACCTGTCGTTTTGATAAAAAAATGAAAATTCTAAAAGTTTCAGTTTTTCGGCTTTAAACTCTAGGTACACATCCAAAATGTATTACTGAGTTGATAGAAGTTGTTTCTGGTGCATGGTTTTGAAACCGCAGTCAGAAAAATAATCACATCCATACGAACATTTTTATAAGGCTCGGACCTGTAGTTTTGGTCAAAATATGAAAATTCTAACCGTGCCAATCTTTAGGCTTTAAACTAAAGGTACACATCCAAAATGTATTACTGAGTTGATAGAAGTTGTTTCTGGTGTATGGTTTTGAAACCGCAGTCAGAGAAATAACCACATCCATACAAACATTTTTATAAGCCCCGGACCTGTCGTTTTGGTCAAAAAAGGAAAATTCTAAAAGTTCCAATCTTTAGGCTTTAAACTCTAGGTAGACATCCAAAATGTATTACTGAGTTGATAGAAGTTGTTTCTGGTGCATGGTTTTGAAACCGCAGTCAGAGAAATAACCACATCCATACAAACATTTTTATAAGCCCCGGACCTGTCGTTTTGGTCAAAAAATGAAAATTCTAAAAGTTTCAGTTTTTCGGCTTTAAACTCTAGGTACACATCCAAAATGTATTACTGAGTTGATAGAAATTGTTTCTGGTGCATGATTTTGAAACTGCAGTCAGAAAAATAATCACATCCATACGAACATTTTTATAAGCCCCGGACCTGTCGTTTTGGTCAAAAAATGAAAATTCTAAAAGTTTCAGTTTTTCGGCTTTAAACTCTAGGTACACATCCAAAATGTATTACTGAGTTGATAGAAGTTGTTTCTGGTGCATGATTTTGAAACCGCAGTCATAAAAATAATCACATCCATACGAACATTTTTATAAGCCCCGGACCTGTCGTTTTGGTCAAAAAATAAAAATTCTAAAAGTTTCAGTTTTTCGGCTTTAAACTGTAGGTACACATCCAAAATGTATTACTGAGTTAATTGAAGTTTCAATTGGGGCACCCTAACCCCAGCTCCCACCTACTGTGATCGCCTGTCACCCAGAGATCGCAAATAAGCAAACGGGACCTCCTGTCTACAAGCTACATTGCTGCTGAAACGAGCGCCTGCCTGATCTTGTGAGCCAGACACAGAGGACCTGTCTACAAACTACAGGTCAGTGAGGCTTGAAACATCAGTCAGAAAAATAATCACATCCATATGAACATTTTTATAAGCCCCGGACCTGTCGTTTTGGTCAAAAAAGGAAAATTCTAAAAGTTTCAGTTTTTCGGCTTTAAACTCTAGGTACACATCCAAAATGTATTACTGAGTTGATAGAAGTTGTTTCTGGTGCATGATTTTGAAACCACAGTCAGAAAAATAATCACATCCATACGAACATTTTTATAAGCCCCGGACTTGTCGTTTTGGTCAAAAAATTTAAATTCTAAGTTTCAGTTTTTCGGCTTTAACCCCTTCCCGACGCAGCATGTTTTTGCCTTCCTGACAGAGGCCTTTTTTCAAATCTGACATGTATCACTTAAGTGGGGATAACTTTTTTTTTTGCTTTTACTTATCCCAGTGATTTTGAGATTGTTTTCCCGTGACACATTGTACTTTAAATTAGTGGTAAATTTGGGTCGATACAATTTTTTTTTTTTTGAAAAATACCAAAATGTCGTAAAAAAATGGAACATTTTGCTATTTGCAAAATGTTACATTTTCTGCTTGTGAGACAAATAATCATACCACTCAAAATAGTTAATAACTAACAAAGACCATATCTATACTTTATTAAAAAAATCATTTTTTTAACCTCAATTATTTTTTTTGGACACTAGCAGCGTCTAATTTTTACAAATCGCACATTTCAATGCTGATTTTGGCTGTTCATGTTTGAACAGCCAATCACAGCGATCGCCCATAACGGGGTACATAGCTGCCCCCCCTGGGCAATGAGGGAGGATGTCTGCTGTCAGGGACAGCAGACATCATCCCTCTGTCACCGCATCTCTGGATGCGGTGACCGTTTAAAGTCATGACGTATATATACGTCATGTGTCAAGAAGTACATCCCGGCCATGACGTATATATACGTCAAATGTCGGGAAGGGGTTAAACTCTAGGTACACATCCAAAATGTATTACTGAGTTGATAGAAGTTGTTTCTGGTGCATGGTTTTGAAACCGCAGTCAGAAAAATAATCACATCCATACAAACATTTTTATAAGCCCCGGACCTGTCGTTTTGGTCAAAAAATTAAAATTCTAAAAGTTCCAGTTTTTAGGCTTTAAACTCCAGGTACACATCCAAAATGTATTACTGAGTTGATAGAAGTTGTTTCTGGTGCATGGTTTTGAAACCGCAGTCAGAAAAATAATCACATCTATATGAACATTTTTTATAAGGCCCGGACCTGTTGTTTTGGTCAAAAAATGAAAATTCTAAAAGTTCCAGTTTTTTGGCTTTAAACTCTAGGTACACATCCAAAATGTATTACTAAGTTGATAGAAGTTGTTTCTGGTGCATGGTTTTGAAACCTCAGTCAGAAAAATAACCACATCCATACGAACATTTTTATAAGGCCCGGACCTGTCGTTTTGGTCAAAAAATGAAAATTCTAAAAGATCCTTTTTTTCTGCTTTAAACTGTAGGTAAACATCCAAAATGTATTACTGAGTTGATGGAAGTTTCAATTGGGGCACCCTAACCCCAGCTCCCACCTACTGTGATCGCCTGTCACCCAGAGATCGCAAATGAGCGAACGTGACCTCCTGTCTACAAGCTACACTGCTGCTGAAACGAGCGCCTGCCTAATCTTGTGAGCCAGATACAGAGGAGCTGTCTACAAACTACAGGTCATTGAGGCTTGAAACATCAGTCAGAAAAATAATCACATCCATATGAACATTTTTATAAGCCCCGGACCTGTTGTTTTGGTCAAAAAATGAAAATTCTAAAAGTTTCAGTTTTTCGGCTTTAAACTCTAGGTACACATCCAAAATGTATTACTGAGTTGATAGAAGTTGTTTCTGGTGCATGATTTTGAAACCACAGTCAGAAAAATAATCACATCCATACGAACATTTTTATAAGCCCCGGACCTGTCGTTTTGGTCAAAAAATTTAAATTCTAAGTTTCAGTTTTTCGGCTTTAACCCCTTCCCGACGCAGCATGTTTTTGCCTTCCTGACAGAGGCCTTTTTTCAAATCTGACATGTATCACTTAAGTGGGGATAACTTTTTTTTTTGCTTTTACTTATCCCAGTGATTTTGAGATTGTTTTCCCGTGACACATTGTACTTTAAATTAGTGGTAAATTTGGGTCGATACAATTTTTTTTTTTTTGAAAAATACCAAAATGTCGTAAAAAAATGGAACATTTTGCTATTTGCAAAATGTTACATTTTCTGCTTGTGAGACAAATAATCATACCACTCAAAATAGTTAATAACTAACAAAGACCATATCTATACTTTATTAAAAAAATCATTTTTTTAACCTCAATTATTTTTTTTGGACACTAGCAGCGTCTAATTTTTACAAATCGCACATTTCAATGCTGATTTTGGCTGTTCATGTTTGAACAGCCAATCACAGCGATCGCCCATAACGGGGTACATAGCTGCCCCCCCTGGGCAATGAGGGAGGATGTCTGCTGTCAGGGACAGCAGACATCATCCCTCTGTCACCGCATCTCTGGATGCGGTGACCGTTTAAAGTCATGACGTATATATACGTCATGTGTCAAGAAGTACATCCCGGCCATGACGTATATATACGTCAAATGTCGGGAAGGGGTTAAACTCTAGGTACACATCCAAAATGTATTACTGAGTTGATAGAAGTTGTTTCTGGTGCATGGTTTTGAAACCGCAGTCAGAAAAATAATCACATCCATACAAACATTTTTATAAGCCCCGGACCTGTCGTTTTGGTCAAAAAATTAAAATTCTAAAAGTTCCAGTTTTTAGGCTTTAAACTCCAGGTACACATCCAAAATGTATTACTGAGTTGATAGAAGTTGTTTCTGGTGCATGGTTTTGAAACCGCAGTCAGAAAAATAATCACATCTATATGAACATTTTTTATAAGGCCCGGACCTGTTGTTTTGGTCAAAAAATGAAAATTCTAAAAGTTCCAGTTTTTTGGCTTTAAACTCTAGGTACACATCCAAAATGTATTACTAAGTTGATAGAAGTTGTTTCTGGTGCATGGTTTTGAAACCTCAGTCAGAAAAATAACCACATCCATACGAACATTTTTATAAGGCCCGGACCTGTCGTTTTGGTCAAAAAATGAAAATTCTAAAAGATCCTTTTTTTCTGCTTTAAACTGTAGGTAAACATCCAAAATGTATTACTGAGTTGATGGAAGTTTCAATTGGGGCACCCTAACCCCAGCTCCCACCTACTGTGATCGCCTGTCACCCAGAGATCGCAAATGAGCGAACGTGACCTCCTGTCTACAAGCTACACTGCTGCTGAAACGAGCGCCTGCCTAATCTTGTGAGCCAGATACAGAGGAGCTGTCTACAAACTACAGGTCATTGAGGCTTGAAACATCAGTCAGAAAAATAATCACATCCATATGAACATTTTTATAAGCCCCGGACCTGTTGTTTTGGTCAAAAAATGAAAATTCTAAAAGTTTTAGTTTTTCGGCTTTAAACGCTAGGTACACATCCAAAATGTATTACTAAGTTGATAGAAGTTGTTTCTGGTGCATGGTTTTGAAACCGCAGTCAGAAAAATAATCACATCCATACGAACATTTTTATAAGCCCCGGACCTGTCGTTTTGCTCAAAAAATGAAAATTCTTAAAGTTTCAGTTTTTCGGCTTTAAACTCTAGGTACACATCCAAAATTGTATTTCTGAGTTGATAGAAGTTGTTTCTGGTGCATGGTTTTGAAACCGCAGTCAGAAAAATAATCACATCCATACGAACATTTTTATAAGCCCCGCACCTGTCGTTTTGGTCAAAAAATGAAAATTCTAAGTTCCAGTTTTTCGACTTTAAACTCTAGGTACACATCCGAAATGCATTACTGAGTTGATAGAAGTTGTTTCTGGTGCATGGTTTTGAAACCGCAGTCAGAAAAATAATCACATCCATATGAACATTTTTATAAGCCCCGGATCTTTCGTTTTGGTCAAGTCATTAAACTGTTCATATGGATGTGATTATTTTTCTGACTTGACCAAATTGACAGGTCCGGGGCTTATAAAAATGTTCATATGGATGTACTTATAAAACTGTTCATATGGATGTGATTATTTTTCTAAGTACATCCATATGAACATTTTTATAAGCCCCGGACCTGTCGTTTTGGTCAAAAAATAAAAATTCTAAATGTATTACTGAGTTGATAGAAGTTTCAATTGGGCCACCTTAACCCCAGCTCCCACCTGCTGTGATCGCCTGTCATCCAGAGATCGCAAATAAGCGACCGGGACCTTCTGTCTACAAGCTACACTGCTGCTGAAACGAGTGCCTGCCAAATCTTGTGAGCCAGACACAGAGGACCTGTCTACAAACTACAGGTCAGTGAGACTTGCTCTCTGCCATGGTTTTGAAACCGCAGTCTGAAAAATAATCACATCCATATGAACATTTTTATAAGCCCCGGATCTGTCGTTTTGGTCAAGTCATTAAACTGTTCATATGGATGTGATTATTTTTCTGACTTGACCAAATTAACAGGTCCGGGGCTTATACAAATGTTCATATGGATGTACTTATAAAACTGTTCATATGTATGTGATTATTTTTCTAAGTACATCCATATGAACATTTGTATAAGCCCCGGACCTGTCGTTTTGGTCAAAAAATTCTAAAAGTTCCAGTTTTTCGATTTTAAACTGTAGGTACACATCCAAAATGTATTACTGAGTTGATAGAAGTTGTTTCTGGTGCATGGTTTTGAAACCGCAGTCTGAAAAATAATCACATCCATATGAACATTTTTATAAGCCCCGGATCTGTCGTTTTGGTCAAGTCATTAAACTGTTCATATGGATGTGATTATTTTTCTGACTTGACCAAATTGACAGGTCCGGGGCTTAGAAAAATGTTCATTTGGATGTGATTATTTTTCTGACTGCGGTTTCAAAACCATGCACCAGAAACAACTTCTATCAACTCAGTAATACATTTTGGATGTGTACCTACAGTTTAAAATCGAAAAACTGGAACTTTTAGAATTTTTTGACCAAAACGACAGGTCCGGGGCTTATACAAATGTTCATATGGATGTACTTATAAAACTGTTCATATGGATGTGATTATTTTTCTAAGTACATCCATATGAACATTTTTATAAGCCCTGGACCTGTCGTTTTGTTCAAAAAATAAAAATTCTAAATGTATTACTGAGTTGATAGAAGTTTCAATTGGGCCACCTTAACCCCAGCTCCCACCTGCTGTGATCGCCTGTCATCCAGAGATCGCAAATAAGCGACCGGGACCTTCTGTCTACAAGCTACACTGCTGCTGAAACGAGTGCCTGCCAAATCTTGTGAGCCAGACACAGAGGACCTGTCTACAAACTACAGGTCAGTGAGGCTTGCTCTCTGCCATGGTTTTGAAACATCAGTCAGAAAAATAATCACATCCATATGAACAGTTTTATTAGCCAAGGACCTGTCGTTTTGGTCAAAAAATTCTAAAAGTTCCTGTTTTCTGCTTTAAACATTAGGTACAAATCCAAAATGTATTGCTGAGTTGATAGAAGTTGTTTCTGGTGCACGGTTTTGAAACCGCAGTCTGAAAAATAATCACATCCATATGAACATTTTTATAAGCCCCGGATCTGTCGTTTTGGTCAAGTCATTAAACGGTCCGGGGCTTATACAAATGTTCATATGGATGTACTTATAAAACTGTTCATATGGATGTGATTATTTTTCTAAGTACATCCATATGAACATTTGTATACGCCCAGGACCTGTCGTTTTGGTCAAAAAATTCTAAAACTTCCTGTTTTCTGCTTTAAACATTAGGTACAAATCCAAAATGTATTACTGAGTTGATAGAAGTTGTTTCTGGTGCACGGTTTTGAAACCGCAGTCTGAAAAATAATCACATCCATATGAACATTTTTATAAGCCCCGGATCTGTCGTTTTGGTCAAGTCATTAAACGGTCCGGGGCTTATACAAATGTTCATATGGATGTACTTATAAAACTGTTCATATGGATGTGATTATTTTTCTAAGTACATCCATATGTCGTACGACGGACCTGTCGTTTTGGTCAAAAAATTCTAAAAGTTCCTGTTTTCTGCTTTAAACATTAGGTACAAATCCAAAATGTATTACTGAGTTGATAGAAGTTGTTTCTGGTGCACGGTTTTGAAACCGCAGTCTGAAAAATAATCACATCCATATGAACATTTTTATAAGCCCCGGATCTGTCGTTTTGGTCAAGTCATTAAACGGTCCGGGGCTTATACAAATGTTCATATGGATGTACTTATAAAACTGTTCATATGGATGTGATTATTTTTCTAAGTACATCCATATGAACATTTGTATACGCCCCGGACCTGTCGTTTTGGTCAAAAAATTCTAAAACTTCCTGTTTTCTGCTTTAAACATTAGGTACAAATCCAAAATGTATTACTGAGTTGATAGAAGTTGTTTCTGGTGCACGGTTTTGAAACCGCAGTCTGAAAAATAATCACATCCATATGAACATTTTTATAAGCCCCGGATCTGTCGTTTTGGTCAAGTCATTAAACGGTCCGGGGCTTATACAAATGTTCATATGGATGTACTTATAAAACTGTTCATATGGATGTGATTATTTTTCTAAGTACATCCATATGAACATTTGTATACGCCCCGGACCTGTCGTTTTGGTCAAAAAATTCTAAAAGTTCCAGTTTTTCGATTTTAAACTGTAGGTACACATCCAAAATGTATTACTGAGTTGATAGAAGTTGTTTCTGGTGCATGGTTTTGAAACCGCAGTCAGAAAAATAATCACATCCATATGAACATTTTTATAAGCCCCGGACCTGTCGTTTTGGTCAAAAAATGAAAATTCTAAAAGATCCTTTTTTCTGCTTTAAACTGTAGGTACACATTCAAAATGTATTACTGAGTTGATAGAAGTTGTTTCTGGTGCATGGTTTTGAAACCGCAGTCAGAAAAATAATCACATCCATAGGAACATTTTTATAAGCCCCGGATCTGTCGTTTTGGTCAAAATATGAAAATTCTAAAAGTTCCTTTTTTTCTGCTTTAAACTGTAGGTACACATCTAAAATGTATTACTGAGTTGATAAAAGTTGTTTCTGGTGCATGGTTTTGAAACCACAGTCAGAAAAATAATCACATCCATACGAACATTTTTATAAGCCCCAGAACTGTCGTTTTGGTCAAAAAATGAAAATTCTAAAAGTTCCTTTTTTTCTGCTTTAAACTCTAGTAGTAGTAGTACGTTTATTTATAAGGCACCGCAAAGTGTCCGCAGTGCCATACATAGCAAACAAAAAACAAATGACATGGTAACGTACAGGGTGTGTTGAAAAATACAGTATAAATAGGGGTATAGCTGGTAGAAATAGAATCAGCATCAGTACCTGTACCTGTACACATCCAAAATGTATTACTGAGTTGATAGAAGTTTCAATTGGGGCACCCTAACCCCAGCTCCCACCTGCTGTGATCACCTGTCACCCACAGATCGCAAATAAGCGACCGGGACCTCCTGTCTACACCTACACTGCTGCTGAAACGAGCGTCTGCCTAATCTTGTGAGTCAGACACGGAGGACCTGTCTACAAACTACAGGTCAGTGAGGCTTGCTCTCCGCCATGGTTTTGAAACATCAGTCAGAAAAATAATCACATCCATATGAACATTTTTATAAGCCCCGGACCTGTCGTTTTGGTCAAAAAATGAAAATTCTAAAAGTTCCTGTTTTTCGGCTTTAATCTCTAGGTACACATCCAAAATGTATTACTGATTTGATAGAAGTTGTTTCTGGTGCATGGTTTTGAAACCGCAGTCAGAAAAATAATCACGTCCATACAAACATTTTTATAAGCCCCGGACCTGTCATTTAGGTCAAAAAAAGAAAATTCCAAAAGTTCCTGTTTTTCGGTTTTAAACTCTAGGTACACATCCAAAATGTATTACTGAGTTAATAGAAATTTTTCTGGTGCTTGGTTTTGAAACCGCAGTCAGAAAAATAATCACATCCATATGGACATTTTTATAAGCCCCGGTCAAAAAATGAAAATTCTAAAAGTTTCAGTTTTTCGGCTTTAAACTCTAGGTACACATCCAAAATTTATTACTGAGTTGACAGAAGTTGATTCTGGTGCATGGTTTTGAAACTGCATTCAGAAAAATAATCACATCCATATGAACATTTTTATAAGCCCCGGACCAGTAGTTTTGGACAAAAAATTATACCTAGCACCTTCACCTATAATCCAACACCTCAGGCTGCCCACCGACAACCCCCCTCATTCACAGACCAGTCAGGCCTGCTGCATTACCCGAAAGAGCCACACAGGCAACAGACACCTGTCCGGGAGTCATGCTTTATGTGTATGTGTGTGTGTGTATATATATATATATATATATATATATATATATATATATAGGTACTCTTTACCTAGCACGGTGCCCACGATCTTGATCGTGGGCATCGTGAGGTAAAAAATTGCGTCGGTCGCGTCGTATGCGGGCTAAAGATGCCCGGACGCGACGCGACCGACGCGATGTCCACGATTTCCCATTGAAAACCATGTTAAACATGGACATCGCGTCGGTCGCGTCGCGGCCGGCCATAAATGTGCACACGATGGCCGCGACGCGATGCCCACGATTTGCCATAGGAATCAATGTTAAAATGCCCGATGGACACGATTTTCATGTTAAATGGCTGAATGGACCCAATTTTAGCATAGGAAACAATGTTAAATGGGCCTTAGAGCCCAAATACTTACCCTGAACTCTGAAATGGCCACCCCAATTGTTTACGCCACCCCACGATAAACGTCAACCCGAAGCGTGGCGAGCGCAGCGAGCCCGCGAGGGGCGGCGGTACGCGTCCTCCGACCTTTTCATGCCCTACTATCCACATCGGCGTGGAGTTGAGAACAGAATAGTGTGGCGAGCGCAGCGAGCCACCGAGCCCGAAGCGTGGCGAGCGCAGCGGATACCTTCACAGTTATACGCGTCCCCTCGCGGGCTTCACAGGTGTCCGTGGCGACGCGGACACCTGTGAAGCCCGCGAGGGGAAGCGTTTACCTCGCTGCGCTCGCCACGCTTCGGGCTCGGAGGCTCGCTGCGCTCGCCACACTATTCTATTCTCAACTCCACGCCGACGTGGATAGTAGGGCATGAAAAGGTCGGAGGACGCGTACCGCCGCCCCTCGCGGGCTCGCTGCGCTCGCCACGCTTCGGGTTGACGTTGATCGTGGGGTGGCGGTAACAATTGGGGGGGGCATTTCCCAGTCAAGGTTGCCTATTTGGCCTCTGTGGCCCATTTAACATTGTTTCCTATGGCCACATCGGGTCCATTGAGGCATTTAACAGTAAAATCGCGTCGGTCGGGCCATTTAACATTGATTCCTATGGGAAATCGGGTGCATCGCGTCGCGGGCATCGCGGGTACATTTATGGCCGGCCGCAACGCGACCGACGCGATTTCCATGTTTAACATGGGTTTCAATGGGAAATCGCGGGCATCGCGTCGGTCGCGTCGCGGCCAGACATAAATGTACCCGCGATGCCCGCGATGGGTGCCGTGATAGGTAAAGAGTACCTATATATATATATATATATATATATATATATATATATATATATATATATATATATAGGATCCTCTGAACGTCTGTGCACACTCCTAATCTGGAGAGGGGGGTGCTCGAGCCACAAAAATGGTAGTATATGGAGCAGTTAGAAGCAAGCACACCAGTCTTTTTAGTAGAAGATGAAAAAAACTTTATATAGAAAAGGGCATCAATCCAAACTTGCAGTACAGGAAATGAATTTTGCAGAAAAGTACATTGCAGAGTCAAAAGTCTATACTTTACATGTAATAAGAGGACTGCAAGGATGCCATGTTCGAGCTCTACAGCTGTTTCGGTGCAGGTATCAGTGCTCCTGATGACGGTCCTCTTATTACATGTAAAGTATATATATATGATATTCAAAATCGGCTAGTGTGGAAAAGTTGTGACTTGACCTCAATAAGAAAAGTGCATCTTCCGTTCTGGCAAGATACCTAAAGTTTCGCTTTTTAGAAAATAACAAAATGTATGAAGAAGCTCCAATCTAGTTAATATGATGTCAGGACTTCTTAGAGTTGTTCATTAATATATTTTAGCATAGTGAAAAAGATTACGAGCTTGTCCTAGTGCAAAGTTACTGACTTTGGTGGGAGAAAAAAGTCCCTGATAACTCACGTGTTTTCATGGTCACAACTGTGAATATTGTGTTTTTTTCACCCAAAAGTGTTATTTATTTATTTTTGGAGAGGATGCACTGTAGTTGGTGACCAAGACAAAAAAAAAAAACTTTTTTTTTGCCCTTAATAGAATAGTGTACCTCTGTGTCTTCTAATGTCGAACTCTTTACTGAATGCTACAGTAAGTTCAGTAAACATTGCATTATGCTCTGTTATTTAGTTACAGTAATTTAAACACTTATGTTTATTGTCTTTCATTGTGGCAGTTTATTTTAAACATGAATTGGTCTGAAAAACAGTTTTGAATCTCCTATGCTGGGAACATGATTGGGCTGCATTAGAGCATATAATTATGCAAAAGATTTTTCAATATATTAAGAGTTAAATATGATAAAGTGCATTATGCTTTAATAAACAAATATCTCATGTTAAGAAAAATAAAATAAAGAACAATAATTAAATAATAACAGATTTAAAAGATGTTGCACATACAGTATTGTCTTCTTAAGGTACCCATACATGGTGTGACAGGGCAGTGCAATGAGATACGTGCTCCCGTGCATATCCAATTGCACATCACATAAATTCTGTGCTGCCTACTGTAGATTACATTATATCTAGTACAAAAAGCATGGTGCTGTAGCACATTGAGCATTTAGTACTAGATTGCATAGCATCTAGTACAAAAAGCATATAGAGTCCATCGCACTGCGTATTGGCACTTTTATTTTTTTATGTAGTGTTTTGAGTTCAGTTTTATACAAACCACTTGTGATTGATGTGCACTATTATTAGACTGTTAAATTGGGTCAGTAAGCACATAAAGATGAAATAAAGTATTATGATCAATCCTGCCTAGTAATTAACAGTGATTGGCATATACTCTATGTAATGCTAGACACCACTGATACAATGAATAACTCTCAATAGCATATTTAGCAGAATTTGTTGTTGTTTTCAATACACACAATATATCTGATTTTAGAATTCTGGATTGAAAGTTGCGGTTCAAATTTTTGCATAGCATATGGGTGTGGTATGACTTGTCGACAGTGACCATGTTGACATTCAGTATGTCTTCATGGGTATATCAACCATCCCTGGTTAAATGGTGGTCTCTTACCATTTCTCATTGGCAGCTCCAGCTTCTCAGTAGACCTGTAATATTCTTGCATTCTCCCCCTGTGCCAAATTGTCCACCTTGCTCTTCTGGCACATGCTCCCAGCATAGGGGATGCAAGGGTGCACTATTCTATTAAGGACAAACAAAAGGGATTTACCCTGATTTTTTGCCCCAAGTTTCTTGGTCACTTCAATTACAGAGCATCCTCTCAAAAAAAAAAAAAAAAAAAAAACACTTTCGGGTGAAAACACACAATATTCACAATTTGTGACCATGAAAACAGGTCAATTATTAGTGATTTTTTTTCCTAGCTAAAATCAGTAACTTTGCACTAGGACAAGCTCATACCCTTTTTTTTACTATGCTAAAGTATATTAATGAACCACTCTAAGATGTCCTGACATAATTTTAACTAGATCGGAGCTTCGTCATATGTTTCGTTATTTTAATCTAAAAAGCTAAACTTTCGGTGTCTGCCGGAACAGAAGATATTGACTTATTCAAAATCGGCTAGTGTGAAAAAGTTGTGACATGACCTGAATAAGAAAAGTGCAAAGGCATTTTGCTCTATCTCAATTTTTTTTTTTTAACTCATATATATATATATATATATATATATAAAATAGAAATAAGGCGCAATCCCCCTCGCCTAGTGCAGGGGAAGAAACCCTGATATTCAATTTGTCCGATCGCACCTTGTCCCCGACTGAAACATCGGTGCTTAAGAAGGGACTCTCCTTTGTGCCTACGAACTCCTTTGATGCATTCGATTGGCGCTGTGACCAGCACAGACTGATGCGGAAACTGCGACTCAAAGAATTCTTCCAGTCTAAACCAACTCAATCTTCCAGTGGCTTCTTTGACCAGTTTCTATCAATGAACTCTAGGTCTAAGTTTGACCCTATATCTAATAATCCATCGATCAAAACGTTTGGTCGCCTACTGGATGACTCTGTGAATCGGTTCCTGGCAGCTCCTGGTAAAGTAAAAAAGAATTTATCCCCGATTGAAGCTGTAGCCCTAAAACAATTGGGTAGTTACCAAGACATCACGATTAGGCCCGTCGACAAGGGCGGGGCCATCGTGATCCAAAATCTACAAGACTATCGCAGTGAGATTTATCAGCAACTATCGGATGGTGCAGTTTACTGCAAACTACCATGCAACCCCACTTTAAGATACCAGAAAGAACAATTCTGACAGCTGCTGTAAATGAGGGTGTGTTACCTGCCAAGGTCCATGACCGGATTACAGTGGCGGCCCCGGTGGTTCCTGTGCTGTACACCTTACCTAAGGTGCACAAAAATGCCTGGACACCACCGGGACGCCCAATTATCTCTGCACGCGGTTCTCTATACCAGTCTGTGGCCCAATTACTGGACTTCGTCCTCCAGCCACTGCTACCATTACGTAAATCCTTTTTGAAGGATACAACTAGCTTTCTCAAGCTGCTTATGGACATTCCTGCAGTCCCTGATGGAACTTTAATGTGTTGTCTAGATGTTTCTAGCCTTTATACGTCTATACCCCACGATGGGGGGTTGAGGGCTATGCATTGCTTTTTGGAACAACACCTTGACAGTAAATTGTTTAATCACACTTTATTTTTAAAGCTGTTGGGTCTGACCCTGGAGCATAATTTCTTTCTCTTTGATGGTAGTTACTACCTGCAGCTGCGAGGGTGTGCAATGGGGTCTGCCGTGACACCCTCGTATGCTAATATTTATATGTTTTTACAAGAGGATGAGATGTTCCTGAGTCGGCCCCAGATCAGACAGTCCCTGCTCCTGTACACCCATTACATTGATGATATTTTCATCTTATGGACGGGTGGACAGGAGCAGTTTGACAATCTGATGTCCGAGGTGAATGCACGGGATTCCACCATTAAATTTACTTATTCCTGCAGTACTAGTACAGCCCAATTTCTAGATGTAGCTGTTTCCATTGTCGATAATAAAATATGTACTGATGTTTATCATAAAGACGTGGAAAGAAACACCTTCTTGATGGCCTCAAGCCACCATCCTCCAGCCCTGAAGCGGGGCCTTCCCCGCTCTCAGATGATGAGAGTGGCTCGTCTCATTAGTGACCCCACAAAGGTGTCAGATCGGCTAGACCATCTGACTGAGAAATTTACACATAGGGGATATGATAGAGAATCATTGGAGGTGCAGAAAAAGCAGGTTTTGGCTATACCCCGTGCTAATTTATTACAATCCAACACTCGCCAAAATAGTAGTGTGTTACCCTGGACCAGCACATATACTGTGGCTAGTCCCTCCATTCATTATGCCACTAAGGCTTTGTGGCCTAAAGGTTAAAAGTGATCCTGATCTCCCGGTTTTTAGAACAGTTCGCCCGTTGGCGGCCTTTAAACGGGGATGTAACTTGCGTGATCGTCTAGTTAAAAGTGACATCACGGGGATGAATATCCCAAGAGCCCCCCAATACATACACTAAACCACCAGGCTGCTACAGCTGTTTCAATTGCACTACGTGCAAATATATGGTTGTGTGCAAAAATTTCAAACACCCACATTCAAACAAAATGTATGAGATTCGATCTGTCTTGACTTGTAGATCTGACCACGTTGTTTATGTGATAGTATGCCCCTGTGGGTATTACTATGTTGGCCAGACCACTCAGGCATTCCGCGTCCGTATGGGCCTCCATAGGTTGGCCATAGATTTGGCCCTATCGGGTAAAACGGTGGAGCAACCTGTGGCGCGCCACTTTAAGGCCGCGGGTCATACATTGGGTTCTCTGAAATATTTTATTATTGATACAGTTAGTGAATCCGCCAGAGGTGGTGATAGGGCTAAACGTTTATTGGTCACTGAATCCAGATGGATCTTCCGATTGAAGACCATTCATCCACTTGGATTGAATGACAAGATTAATTGGAATGCTGTCACTTAATGCTTTCATGCACTGTATATGTATTCATGTGTTTCATTTATGTTTTCCGTTAGTTTTTTAATTATTGTATATGTCTTTTTTGAAATTGTGATGATCTGTATTGTTTACCTAGCATTTACTCTTCTCCTTCTCCCCCAGGGCTGCAGGTGCTGTCTACAGTAGCGATGTGACTGAACATGGCCGCCATGGAATGCAAGCTGCAGGCGTTGCCTAGCAACTTGCCTGCGCCTTGGGACCGGAAGGACGCTGTTCAGCGGAGCTTCCTGTTCTCAGCAGCGTGCGCCCGATGGCGGGGAAGGCGGGGATCTGTACGGCAGCAGGTATTTATGTTGTATGTTTTGTACTTTCAAATTGCTGTAGGATTATGTGCTCTGAAGAAGGGGGTCAAACCCCGAAAGCTTAGCATTTCTAATACAATCATTTACTCAGCTGAAACGTGTCTCCGGAGTGCCATTTATTGTTGGATAAGCCCTAAGGTGATGAGGTGCCCAGGTGCCAACAATAGTGGCCTTGCAGCCCCTTGTAGATACAAATTGAAGAAAAGGGCACTCAGGGACTTGTTGAGGGTGAAAGGTGGACTGATTTATTCAGTCATATAGCCTACTTTTCGGGGTCTCCCCCTTCGTCAGGACAAGTTAGTGGTATAACAATGTATGGTACAAAGACAGTGAAATATAAAGGCTCAGGTACTTACCCCCTCCTGCAGCTTGCGCTCACACATGAGGACCGCTGGGCTGACTTCCGGGTCTGATCGCACCTTCTGATGCGCCTTCACTCAGGCGCATCAGAACGGGGCTTGTCCGGCGGTCACGTGGGGAGGGCTGTGGAGGGCATACCAAAATTTAGTACACAAATGCAGATATAGTGAAAAACATGTGAAGCATACATGAAAAATGATGTCAGTAAAGTGCACATAGCATCCAGATCACGGCACCTGAAAATATGAGGATGCACAACATTAGTGACAAAATAGCAAGCAAGTGAAAACAAATTGTGATACAGTGCTGACATCTAGTGGTGGACATCATAAATAAAGTAAGGAATAGACAAAACAAAGAGAGTTTTAAAAACTTGGCATTACTAGCTAGGTAAAGCGCTGGCTTCTAAGCTCGCAAGTGTGACTAGACCCCTCGGTGTGCCAAACAGCACTGCCAACGAGGTGCTAGAGGTATGAAAGGACTGCGCAATGTCTGAGCTATGGGTGTGTATTAACCCAATGAGTTAATACACACCCATGAGTTTCAACCGAAGTCACCCCCTGACGAAGACTTCGGTTGAAATGCGTTGGGCGTGGCCTATACGGTGGACGCTAGAACGTCATTCTGTGTGTTTGTTCGGAGACGGAGATCAAGACGGAGCATGGAGACCGGCGTTATTTCAGCGTGAGAGGCTGTCTGAGACCGAGTATCCCTTGCGCCCATGTCCTGTGAACTGGTCCGTTCCTACATCACACCACAAGCTTGGCAAGCTGTTATATCCTAACCCACGTGTATGTGAGCATATATTATCAGTAAAGGAACTGTGTTGTACCTTGCTCATTGTGCGCTTCTCCCTTCTTTTGCATATATATATATATATATATATATATATATATATAGTGCTATATGGATCACAATATGTTAATTCATTAAGCTGCAGTTGTTAGCTGTTTGGGGTCTGCAGTCAGCCTGCATACACTTATTCTGCCGTTAGGCAAATAGTATGAATCAATTCGTTATATATAAATATGTTACAGTGCATAAATATATATTTTTCTAGATAAAACACTTACTTGTACTGTATATTAAAGATTGTGTATATGTGTGGATAATTGTAGATGAGCAAAGGATGGTGTTATCTTGCTAATAAATTACATATGCTGGGAGCCGAGTGTTATTAAGGTATTCCTTTATATTGGGTAAAAGAGGAAAGGATAATTGGAAGGAATGAGCTAACAAAATTTTTGCATAAATTTATATTTATAATATGGATTGAGATGGTTGATTACACATTCCTATCCTTTTCAAAAGTGAAACCTACCATAATTGTAATAATAGTGTTATAATGTATGTGAATGATAGTGTTCATGTGCTTATATATATGCAGTTATATGCACATCATTTTTATAAAGTGAAAAATAATATTGAATATAGAGAAGTTTAAGGGGGATAAAAATTGTGTGTACAATGTAAATGTGATCCATAGATGGCCAGTGGGAGATTAGTGAGAAGTTAAAGTCTGGATTGTGCATGGTTGTGTGAATAGAGATCCTACGGGTGTATGGAACATTAATTAAAAATGATTAAAATGTGAAAGCATTGAAGAGGGGAATACATCCAAACTGGTGAACTTAGTGCATGTAAAATTAATAAAACCATAAAGTGAAAAATGGGTACTTGTGTACTATCACGGTGCCCATCGCATCGCAGACCATAAGTCATGCGATGCGATATCGCGTGATGTTCCACAATGTCATACAATTTTAAAATTGTATGGCATTGTATATGCAATGCCATACAACGCGATGGGATGCGATTATAACTTGTATAAGCACCCTAATGGGTGCTTACAATGTTAAATGCACCCCCACGCCACCCCCAAAATATAAACGTGAACCCGAAGCATGCAGAGCGCAGCGAGCCCGCGAGGGGCGGCGGTATGCGTCTTACGACCTTTTCATACCCCCACTATCCATGTCGGCGTGGAGTTGATTTTATAAAGTGTGGCGAGCACAGCGAGGGGACGCGCAGAACTTCACAGGTATACGCGTCCCCTCGCGGGGCTCTCTATGCTCGACATGCTTCGGGCTCGGTGGCTCGCTGCGCTCGCCACACTTTATAAAATCAACTCCATACTGACGTGGATAGTGGGGTATGAAAAGGTCAGAGGACGCGTACCGCCGCCACTCATGGGCTCACTGCGCTCGCCACGCTTCGGGTCACGTTTATACTTGGGGGGTGGCGTGGGGGTGCATTTAACATTGTAAGCACCCATTAGGGTGTTTAAAAGCACCCATTAGGGTGCTTATACAATTTTACATCGGATAGGGGGCTTAAATCGCATTGCATGCCATCGGGTGTATGGCATGCGATGCAATTAAAAATCGTGCGACTAATTATCGTGGGCGCCGTGATAGTACACAAGTACCAAAAAATGTGTGCAAACAAAGAGAGGGGAGAAAAACTCCAATGATTTGGATATACTATTTATCTCTATGTATATGTGTACACTTGCGCCCATATATGTACATATGATCTATATTAAAAATAGTATTCTTGTCCCTTGATCACTTTTACCTAATTAGAAACTTTTAGTTCTTAAGAAAAATAAAATTGGTATAATGGCATATATTGTTGGGTTAAATAAACAATGTTCTTGCTGACTGTATACTATATATACACATATCCTTCCTACTGTGTAGATTCATGGAAGAGAGCAAGAAAGAATGGGATGAAGAGACATGTTGTTTGCAGGGTCCTTAATCGGTGTTATAGTGGACCTACTATCCTTTACAAAAAAGCTGCAAATCTATTCAGGCTCTTTGGGAATAAAGTGTCCATCAGAAATATAAATGTAGTTTCTTGTTGAAGTAGTATTTTGTCCAAATTGCCTCTTCAGATACCCATATTGACATTGAGCATGCCAAAGCCTGGTAAGCCACCGGCTTTGCCCTGATGATGCTTGAAGAAGTGTTTAGCAATTGGTGTGAGAGTTTTAATATTTTGTGTATCTCTGAATGTACCATTAAGTACCAGTGCTGTGAGACTTCCGGTTCCGGCGTTATGGAGTAAGGAGCTTCTTTTCCCCGCTCCGTCTCCCGCCGCCTAAGGACAGCGTTACACGGCTCCCAGAGCCTCTCTCATCTCCCCGCTTAAACCCTATTGCTGCCACTCACACCAGCAAGTATGGAGCGCTACTCGCAACCCGGAGGACAGCCGGCACACTATGCGAACGGAGGAGGACGGCGGGAGATATGGCGCCCGCTGACAATGGGGAGAGAGAACTCCCAGCACAGAAAAAGGCTGCAGGAGGGGACAAGGAACCAAGGAGCCACTTAATTCAGGGCTCTGATGCCCCTGTTACTTACAGGGAGGTGGTAGAGGTACATGCTGCCATGTCCCCTTTACTCACCAAGGCTGTAGCAGACATAACCCAGCAGTTGCAACATCTATCACACAGAGTCAATGTGAACGAACAACAATTGGGGGCTGTTACCCATGATATCTCTGATATGCAGAGGGACATGAAAAGGCTGAACACTGAAAACTACAGTATCAGCTATGGAATAGAGTGGAGGATCTGGAAAGCAGATCCCGCAGGAACAATATCAGATTGGTGGGCCTGCCCGAATCTATAAAGGGTCCGTCGCTGGATAATATTATAAGAAATACCCTACCTACTATACTTCATATTAACGCAGCTTGCAAAGATATGGTGGTAGAAAGAGCACATAGGGTAGGACCACCTCCCACCCCTTCCAGGCCACGTCCCAGAGTTGTACTCTTCAAGTGTCTAAATTACCTCCACAAGGTGGAAATCTGGTCAGCCTCCAGGAGAATTAAAGATGTGACTTGGGAAGGCCACAAACTGCACGTCTTCCAGGACTACTCGGCAGAGTTGTCCAATGCCCGCAAAGCTTTCTCACCGATATGCTCACAATTAGCAACGGAAGGTCGAAAGTTTGGACTTTTATACCCTGCTAAACTTCGTGTGTATAATGGAACCTCATTTAAGGACTTTACTAACCCCAGAGATGCCACAGCTTACCTGAAGGAATTGGCCCATGCTGCAGCTGCAGACATATCAGATGTTATACACTGAAATACCACTTCATCAATCTTAAAGAATCCCATGAGCAAAGCATCTTTTACAACCTCTCCCTCACCCGGACGCCGTTCCCTGCCTCCCCCCCTGCCTCCCCCCCTCCCACACCCCCTTTTCTCAGAAGATTATTTTTCATGTTCTACAGCAGATGTGGACTGCATCAAGATAAAGTCAGGATTATATTAGCTCACCTCCTCTACTCACAGAGACGGAACTCATGATGCTCACAGCAGACTGACGATACTTGATATCAATACATGGTTTAGAAAAAAAAAAGTGATAGACATATCTTAGTCTCAACTTTAACTTTTACTTTTACTAATGTGTTATGGGCCTGTGCGCCAGCTGTTTCGCATATATATATATATATATATATATATATATATATACTCATCTATGATTATGCCTCCCATTCCAATACCAATTTCCTCTCCCCCCCCACCTCCCCCCCCCCCTCTCCTCCTTACATCAAACTTTGCGGGCAGGTGAGACAGAGTCGGAGGCCGGTTATAAGAACCTATAGCGGAATTGTTAATGTACAACGGAAGTCTAGCCTGGGGATTTATTCCCCCGAGGCATTATGTTTCAAGGTCCAGTTTACCTGAATTTATAAGGTTAAGTTTACATTTTTCTCTTTATCTCTTCCTTCTCTCTTCTCTATCCACTTTCTCCCCCGGCCCATTTTTCATCTGCTCTTCTCCCCCTCATAACTATCCACCCGTGAAAAGTGTACTAGTGAAATTAGGAATACAGATTGCCTTGCAACTAAATTTACTGAGAACAAGGCCGCTACGGTGGAGGGTCACGAGATGTCAATATACCACACAATTTGACCATGCCTGACTTGTCCATATGCACATGGAATGTAGGGGGAATAAACTCCCCAGCTAAACGCAGAACATTTTTAATGTACCTGAACAAAAATAACATTGATTTGGCCCTATTGCAGGAGACTCATCTGACGGCCCCCGAAACTCAGAAGCTGCAGATGCTGGGATGGTCGGTAGTGGAGGCATCGCCATTCACATCTAAAGCACGCGGTGTGGTAATCTTGGCCAAAAGATCCCTCAACATGGAGACAGTGAAGACAGTCACTGATGCTGAGGGGAGGTATGTGATAGCATCTGTCTGCATTGCTGGTAAGACCTACACACTAGTAAACATATACGCCCCCACCCCTTACTCTAAATCATTTATGAGATCCATCTTAGCTATACTTTCCCCATATATGAACCAAAAACTCATAGTCGGCGGAGACTTCAACATCGTCGCCTCCCCAATATTGGACAGATCAAATGCAAAGATCAACCCTCCCCCCTTACCCAAACTAGGCATACAACTCCTGCAAGACTCATTACAGATTATAGATGTATGGAGGGCACACCACCCCCTAGACAGGGATTTTACGTGTTTATCCGCTGCCCATGGATCCCTATCAGGTATAGATTACATTTTTATGTCCTACACCATTTTCCCTTATTCCACTAAATCCAATGTAGCCCCCATAGTCCTCTCAGACCATGCTATGGTCACCGCACACATTCATATAGCAGACGACCCTGGGTCAAATAAAATATGGAGATTCCCAACTAGGTTCTGCAGATCCTCCAAATTCCGAGAGCTACTCCTCCAGGAAATTCAGCAATATACCGCCCAGAACGCTGAAACGGCTGAACTAAACCCTGCCCTATTCTGCATGGCCCTGAAGTTAGTAATAAGAGGCTTTATCATTTCCTATACAGCTGCCACAAACAAGCACTATTCCACACGTTACCGAACACTCCAAAAAGAACTGACAATTGCATTTCAGAATTACAAGACACCTCCTTCCCCCGGGCTGAAACAGGCTTATCTGTTGGCCAATATCACATTTTGAGGAATACATGGCGGATATGGGCGACAGATATCTATTCATGGTGAACTACAAATTTCACCATTTCGGAAATAGGACAGGAACCTTGCTATCTAACCTTCTTAAAGGCACCCACAAACCCGCGGTAGTGCAACCATTACGCGAACAAATAGCCCAAACAATGCACCAATTTTATAAAAAGCTATACTCATCTTCTCTACCCCCCAACGAAGCGCTCACTACACCCACAACACACGCACCCCATCCTCCCTCAGAAGATTGGGACTCCCTCAACTACCCCGCCCTAACTGAGACAATGTCTAAATCTTTAACTGCGAGAATTTCAGAAAAGGAGGTGGAAGCAGCGATCAAGGGCTTAAAATCAAATAAAGCCCCAGGCCCAGATGGATTCAGTGGTGAATTCTACAAAAATGGGATTTATAGCAGGACGTCACTCAGTGGTGAATGTCAGGAAGGTAGTGCCAGCGCTGGCAGCACACAACTCTCCGACCTCTCCTACACAATGAGCAATACTCTCACTCGATGCCGAAAAGGCTTTCGACCTCATAGAATGGCCACACCTATACAAATCCCTCTGTAAATTCCAATTTCCTAATCAGTTCATAAAGCTCATACAATTACTCTACCACAAACCCCAAACATGAATTGCTTGCAATGGACACCTCTCAGACCCATTTGAGATTGAGAAGGGGACGAGACAGGGATGTCCACTGTCGCCAATGCTGTTTGCCATAGCACTCGAGCCACTGGCGATGATGTTGAGGGCGTCAGTGGGCTATAGGGGCATGCAAATCGGCAGTACGGAGCTAAAGATAGCTCTGTTTGCCAACGACATGCTTCTCTTTGTATCTGACCTCCTGGATTCAATCCCTGAAATTCTGAGACTTATTGAGATATTTGGGAGTAGAGCAGGTTACAAAATAAATGTGACCAAATCAGAACTTCTTCCCCTCAACCTTCCACCTAACTTCACCTTAAGTATAGAATCCTCCACACACCTCAAGATAACTCAAGCGCACTTTAAATATCTGGGCATATAGGTTCCCCCAAATCCTTCCAACCTTTACGCCTTGAACTTCTCTAGGATTATAAGTGGCCTTACAACGAAATTAGAGGGATGGGCAGATCTTCCCCTGTCAATACTGGGCCGAATTGCAGTGGTGAAGGCCATCATCTTCCCAAAAGTATTTTACATAATGCAGCTCCTCCCGTTTTTGATATCCAAAAAGGATAACCAAAAACTTAGGAAAGCGATGCTAAAATTTTTTGGCAAGGGAAAAAAACAAAAATAGCATTTTCCAAACTTGCTATGTCCAAAGAAGAGGGAGTCGCGGGGATGCCAGACATATACTCATACTCCGTGGCAGTTCTTATGAGACACGCCGCAGATTGGTTATTGGGACAGAGCCAATATACTGACTTCGATTGGTGCATCTTGCGTCCATATTCACCAGGAGCTCTGCTTCATACAAAGAAAGATCTTATTCCACCAGACATTCTTCACCATCCCCTGTTTTACGACACATACATTGCCTGGCTAACACTTAACAAAAAGGGATCTCCCACAGCAACCCCATATGTTTACAGAATGCCACATTCATACAGTGGAGGGAGAAGGGCCTATCTTCAGCTGATCAAGTTTTTGACCCAGGGGATTGATCTCTACTCTCCTTCCAGGACTTAAAAGACAAATACTCATTACCTAACTTCAACTTCTTCATGTTTTTGCAAACTAGACACTACATACAAACATTAAATTTACTCCCTATCCCCCAAACAAGAACAAACAGCATTTTAAGACTCTGAAAAAATGGGAAAGTCAGGCTTACAAACTTAAACATGTATATTCTCTTATTGTTGACATCCCATCCATTCCACACATGGTCAAGCTTGCAGACAGATGGCATCATGATATAGGGGACAACATCACTGGGGACGATTTGATGGGAGCTTCACCGCTACCATGAAAACTCTACACTCAGCATACTTTCAAGAGGTTCACCTACGAACGATCCACAGGGCCTACATGCCTTCCGGCGTCAGGGCTCATTTAATTCCAGGGGATGAGGGGAGATGCACAAAATGTGGGAAAGTATCGGCATCCCTCATGCACTGCTTTTGGGATTGCCCCAAGATTAGAAGGTTCTGGAACAAACTGTTTGCCTTTCTAAACTCAAAACTAAACCTCAGCCTGGTTCCTACGCCCGCGGCGTGTGTATGCCTGAGATTTACGGGATGGTTGGGTGAGTCTCAATTAGAGGACCTAGGTCCGTTACTCACCATACTATTTACTATTTCAAAAAAACTAATCCTTAAGCATTGGACGGTCAGGTCTGGCCCTTTGATCAGTGATTTACACAGGATGACCTTGCAGCAAATGTACTATGACTGCAAATACTCATCTTTCAACAAAGGGGATGCCAGATTTCGAAAGAAGTGGGGATGTTACATCTCCACTCTAGATGTAGATACCCAATCCAAAATTTACCAGTTCTCCGATCACCAGTCTTGGTCCCTACTTAGAGAGACCACATACCAGTTATTGAATTCTAGATAAAAATGGCTGAGGGCTGCATAAGCCAGAGGCCATATAAGAGCCCTGACTTAGGTTCACATAAAGTTCAGCAGAGAAAAAACTTAGGCTAGACTGTTCTGCTTGGATACAAGCTGGTGATCAGGCAGGGTCCTATCAGGGGGTTAAGGGGAGTAGCCAGAAGTAGGTTATATAAGTCAGGTGATCGTGTGACCTCTTCCTTCTTTTACCATTTTGAAGCCCTCCCTCCCACCCTATTATCAGGCTCACTGGAGGGATGGTTTATCCCTATGAGTGACTTGGCGGTTTTTGCAGAAGTGTTTTTGAAAGTTTTTTATTTTTGTGGCTTTCCAGCCAGTATGGCGGGAAGTTGCTACCAGCCAGCGGTCAAAGAGGGGCACAAGCGGTCATTGTGGGGCACCACCCCTTTCGTAGGACGGCGGGTGGTCCATTACCATGCGGGTGGACAGGGGGCGTTCCCCTGCTGGACCGTCCGCTAAGGGCTCAGCCAGGTTAGGGGGTGGTGAGACCCTCACGATGCAGGTTATGCCATTAGGAGGCGGTGGTGAACCCCTCCTGCAGTTTTGTTTTACGTATATCAAGTTGACTGGGCTGGCGTGTTGGTAGCGGCATAGTCTTTGCATCCTCCAACCTTTAGTTTAAAGTTAGGGACTCGATACCCAAATTCAAATTCCAAATTTACTAGTCTAGCTTACAAGGTCTTCAATAAATATTCCTTTTGACCTTTTTAAACTTAACTCTTGGAGTCCGTGTGGTTATTTCTTGTCCATGTGAGTTATTTGGTGTCGTCTCATTCATTTTAGATAAGGTTTTTTCATTAATAAACAATGTACAGGTATTTAAGTTATGGGCTGCTTATGCAGACAGAGATGTGGCGTTTTCGGAAATGTACTCATGTCATGATTGAATTGTTACTGTTGTAAAAAATTCTTGATTGTATACTCCATCTTATGGAGATCAGAATTAATTCGTTGACCCCCGTCCTGGAGACAAATGACTAGAGGCAATGCCAAGGCATGTATAAATAAGGCGTAATAGCTGTCTCACCACCCCCCCCCCCTCCCTCTCCTCTCCTACTCCCCCCTCCTCCCCCCTAACTACTCTATACTTCTCTATACTTAGTTGCTTAGTTAGTAGCCATTATCGGTTAGATAGGTAGGATGGAAGCATAGTATAGCATTACATGTATGTGAATTGTAAAATTATGAGGAAACGGTCATGTTAACCTGAGGAAACTCTAGCTCTAGGAGTGAGCTCTTCCCCAAGAAATATCTCCTCCCACATTCCGGAGGTCCATGACCTGACCCACACCTCTCATCGTTTGCATTTAGAGGGTATTAATGTATTACTAGTATTAATATTAATGCTATAAGAAATTACTCTCACTTTTGTACTACCAGTTTGATGTATAATTTCTTTATTGAAAATCAATAAAAATCGTTTATTAAAAAAAATAAAAAAGTACCAGTTCTGTAAAGTAACATCAGTCGATCAGCTCTTTAATCAGTATTTAAAGCCTGTCTTGATATCTGATCCTGATCAACCATAATCGGATGAAACGCTTAGGGTAATTTCTGCTGATTAAAGTCAGGTGTTGGATCCAAATCATATGAGAATCACCAATCTGAAGAAATAAAAACTTTTTGTACTGATGTGCAGAATAAACACATTTGATTTTAATATTGTGCACTCTCCTTTTTCTATATATATATAGAAGAGTCTTAGTGGTCTGGCACTCATGCTTTGAAGTAGTTTTTAGGCCATATATATATTTATATATATGACTGTTTCCATTAATTTTACAGGATAGTTTGATTGGTTTAGTGCTGCACTCTGCCACTATCTTAGGCCCTTATTCTAGTTCACTCTTAGAGGCAAATTCCTTCTTAGATGGACAAAACCATGTGCACTGCAGGTGGGGCAGATGTAACGTGCAGAAAGAATTAGATTTGGGTGAGTTATTTTGTTTCTGTGCAGGGTAAATACGGACTGCTTTATTTTTACATGGCAATTTAGATCTTACTTTGAAGTAAAACCCCACCCAAATCTAACTCTATCTGCACAAGTAACATCTACCCCACCTGCAGTGCACATGGTTTTGTCCATCTAAGAAGGATTTTGTCAGAAAGAGTGAACTAAAATAACCCCCTTAGTTTCTAAATGAGTGCTTTCTTAAAGATGTTAATTCATGGATTTTATTGTAGATAAAACAACAGCGTGAAAACAATTTATAAACAATAAGTGTCGTGCACCTAATATTGTATTATGTACAAGTTAGCCTTTTTTAAATAATCTGACCAGCTCACTGCTGTGTCAGTTTATTTCCTCAAGGCTTAAGTGGACCAAAGAAAGAAAAGAAAATAAAAGAAAAAGAAAAGAAAAAGAAAAGGGGGGGGGGGGGGGATTTTATATAAATGAAAAAAGTCAAAATATGGAGGGTTACTGAACCTGTCAGTTTGGGATGTATTTGGGTTGATTTTTAATTAACCTCTGTTACTGTGATCATAGCTTTCTCATGCACCCTAGATTAGCTAATTTACCTGAAACCTGTGACAGCTGCCCCTTTAATAATAATTCAGGTGCTGTGTTTGGGATGGTCTCACCTTTAAAAGCCACAAGATACTTGGCAGTTGAGCATTAACCCAGGAAAAAAACACCTGTTCCTTTTAGCTATGATGTGAAAGCAGGTGCCAGGTTCCGAAGAAAACCAGTTGCTAGTGTAGGACTTGCAGTGAAATGGGGTCCCTTGGCGATGGGCTGCAAGCTTAAATGCATTGATCAATTCATGAACTAAAACCCCATTATTTATTTATTGATTATTTGAATGTTAAGGTGAGTTAGTCTTTTGTAGTGAGTGCTGGGCCCCCTGTGTTTGTATTTACTAGAGTGTGTGGTCACAGGCCACCGCACCCCACCCTGGGATGTGGGTGCTGTTTGCACCCCATTCCTAGGAATGGCAAGTGTGTTGGTACTTCTGTATCTATATATTTGGGTTGATTTTTAGTTAACCTCTGTTACTGTGATCATAGCTTTCTCATGCACCCTAGATAAGCTAATTTACCTGAAACCTGTGACAGCTGCCCCTTTAATAATAATTCAGGTGCTGTGTTTGGGATTGTCTCACCTTTAAAAGCCACAAGGTACTTGGCAGTTGAGCATTAACCCAGGAAAAAACACATGTTCATTTTAGCTATGATGTGTAAGCAGGTGCCAGGTTCCGAAGAAAACCAGTTGCTAGTGTAGGACTTGCAGTGAAATGGGGTCCCTTGGCGATGGGCTGCAAGCTTAAATGCATTGATCAATTCATGAACTAAAACCCCATTATTTATTTATTGATTATTTGAATGTTAAGGTGAGTTAGTCTTTTGTACTGAGTGCTGGGCCCCCTGTGTTTGTATTTACTAGAGTGTGTGGTCAAAGGCCACCGCACCCCACCCTGGGATGTGGGTGCTGTTTGCGAGTGTGTTGGTACTTCTGTATCTATCTATATATATATATATAGAGAGAGAGAGAGAGAGAGAGAGCAGGGAATAGAGAGCGCTATAGCCACCAACTAGAATTTCCACCAATTACAGTCAAATATAATACAGTACAATATGTAATCATAAAACTAGAGTGCTTTTATTAAAGTTTCAAAAATCACATCTGGAGATGGTATCCATTTCGGAAATATAATGTCAGTAACCCGACGCGTTTCGTCTTTAAAAAGACTTCATCAGGGGTTTAACTGTAGGTGGTAAAAATAATAATAATGGAATATTACATACTGATATCTTCATATCTTATACAAAAACAACACAAATTTTGTACAAATACTGGAAACATAGTTTTTCACAAACAATTAGTTTGTTAAAATTTGGACATACTGTAGTTGTCCATAAAAAACATTCAGACAGATTTGTCCATAAAAAGACAGAGAGGATGAGCATAAAAAATATATAGAGATGAGCATAAAAAATGATAGAATTAAAAAAAAAAAAAAAACATATATATATATATATAGGAAACAATATATTGCATAGGTAATAGGACTTTATGGAGGGGTCCAAAAAATAGAGACCATAATGTACAGAAGAAAGTAAGAGTGTGGCACATACCAAGATTTGAAATCATAACGCCTGTACCGGCGTGTAATTTCTTCAGTACTTCGTAAGTTGTTATAACATTCCCCTCAATGGGGTATCTATAGGAGAACCACATAATGAGTATGGTTTTTATACATTCAATATCTGGTATTCTTAAATTTATGTATTATTGCAGGGAAATTATTTTCGAGCAAATGATTGTAAAAATTATTGTAAAAATTGAATCACATACCAAAAGAAACGTATACATTGGCGCTTAATTTCCTCAATGGTAAGGAGGGCTGCAATAACCTTCCCCTCAAATGTGGAACGCTCCTAGTATCTAAGGGAGAGTAGCGTGATGAAAAAAATAACCCTTATAAAGATGGAATAATATGAATTGAGAGGGAGTTCATAACGTACCAGATTGTCCCTATATAGGGTCTAGGGGTACGTGTTGTATCAATGGCCTTCTCCAAACAATTTCTTAGGGCGCAAAAAAATATATTAATTAATGGGGAGTTTGTCCCATTCAAAGCGGCTGTCAGCAATGTGGGTCCAGTATGGTTAGTCCTGATCCAACCAAACAGGTCTAAGATATCTGAAATAGGTAACAAATATGATGGATATAAGAACTATATTTAAAGATAGCAAAAATATGGCGCTTAGGAGGTTACATACCTACTGATCCGCTGGTTTTAATGCATATAAGAGACAGCAAAAAATGAAGGTTCAATTACAGTTCAATTTCTGTGAATAATGCAAATAGTGTCAAATTAGATCAACTTTGTTGATTAAATGGAAGTTCACAATCAAACCAATTAGGGATTTCATCTAATTTCCCAGGTGAAAATCCCAATTGGGACTGTTAATCAAAGTCAGAATAATATACCCACAGATCTCCTGTGATGTTTTAAGCAGAGAGCATTATAGACAATTATTACAAACACTGTATTATAATTTCAAATCTTGGTATGTGCCACACTCTTTCTTCTGTACATTATGGTCTCTATTTTTTGGACCCCTCCATAAAGTCATATTACCTATGCAATATATTGTTTCCTATATATATATATATGTTTAAAAAAAAAATGCTCATCTCTATATATATTTTATGCTCATCCTCTCTGTCTTTTTATGGACAAATCTGTCTGAGAGATAGATATATATGTGTAGACAACGACCGGCACTTGGTACATCCAGGTATTTTGAGGAGGTGCCGTCCACAAAACAATATAGCAGCAGTTTTCAAATAAATGAAGACTGGAGGCGGCACTCTCAAAAAAACATGAAGAACTTGTATTAAAACATCACAGTGGTAAACATGTCAGCATAGCAAGTTGACAGTTTCGGAGCTTACGCCCCTTCCTCAGGACTACTGACTGTGCAGCAAGCTCAACAAAAATATTGTGCACAAACGTTTTTTTGAGAGTGACGCCTCCAGTCTTCATTTATTTGAAAACCGCTGCTATATATATATATATATATATATATATATATATATATATATATATATATATGTGTGTGTATATATATGTGTGTATATATAAACAATGGGAAGAGAGCGGCGTCACTCCGAAAGGACTTGGTAATAGAAATTTATTGAAACATCACATCAAGTGGACACAACGCTATGTGTCGACGTTTCAATGCCTGAGCATTTTTTTCAAGACAGCGTGTGGCCAAACAACAAGAATACATGTGCATAAGAATATTTATACTCACGATACCACATGGAGGTCCGCCCGGCCGCCGAGTGTGTCAGGACTTCCCCCACCATGTGGGCGTCGCTCCAACACTGACGGCATCCGATGCGCGCCCGTTGCTAGGTGACGCTCAGGACGCTAGATACCGTCCCCGGCAGCCGGACAAACCTGCAAAAACAACATGCAACACCAGGTTAATTACACATACATAGCCTAAATGTATACTAAAAAACAAGAATGAGCACAGAATACTGTAAATGGCACAGATCATGCAGGATGGGAAAGGAACGCATTTACAAAAACACATTCCAATTGAGGCGCTCGTTCAAACCTTGCGGCTTGGAGGTACCCAACTTATAAATCCATTTGGATTCAAGCTTTATTAATAGTCCATCCCTATCCCCCCCGCGTTTGAGGGGGGGCACATGGTCGATCAGGATGAAGCGCATATCGTTGACAGTGTGGTTAGCCTCCAACCAGTGCCTAGCAACAGGCTGGTCAGCCGTCTTTGTCCGCAGAGCTGTGTTGATGGATGACCGGTGCATGGCCCTCCGTTCACATATGGTCCGCACTGTCTTACCTATGTAATGTAATTTACACGGGCAGGACATGAGGTACACAACGTGAGTGGTTAAGCATGTGAGTACATGCTTAATGTGTATAACGGTGGAATTGGTCGGATTCTTGAAATTCCGGCAGACTACCATGTTCTTGCATGTTGTACAATTCAGGCATCGGTAGCAACCGGGTGCTCTCTGCAGAAATGTAGTCGAGGATGGTCTAAGTGGAGTATCAAAACCGGTGATATCAGTATGTACCACCCTGTCCTTAATGTTCCTTCCCCGAGTGTAGCAGGCCATCGGTCTGACATTCCTGAAACACGGTAATGTACTGTCAGTTTTGACTATGGGCCATAAGGCCTTTGTGGCCCTCTGCACCACAGGGCTGGATGTGGAGAACTCCTGCTTCCAAGGTAGGATACCTGTATTGAACCGTGGTTTAGGGACATATTAGGTTCCAATGACATCATATCCACTCCTAATTAAGTGGACGTGCAATAAACGATGATGGAGCGCATCGTGCGTTCCATTTAGGAAGAACTACTATGTATATATGCTCCATAGTGCAGTATCAAAGGCAAAATGTTTTTATTTTATAAAAGTTTCCAAACATAGAATGGGGTCTGCTTTAATAATGTGCCAGTATTTACTTAAACTTTTTCTTATTTGTCCATTATGCACATTGTATTGAGTAACAAAAGGGCAGAAATGTGCCTTAGTTTGAGACTCTGGGCGAGATTTAGTGGGTTGACCGTTTTTTGAGAAAATGTGATTTTTTTTCCTCAAATCGCCCTATATCGTCGTATTTTAAAATCACATTTTCGGCGCAAATTTGTATATTTAATGAGGTGTGTATTCCGGCATGAAAAGTGCGAGAAAGTGCGATATAGGGCGATTTTAGGCATGAAAAAATGCGATTTTTTAGTCATGAAAAGGTGCAATTTTGGTGAAATGTGCGATTTTGTGTTAAACAAAAAAAAGGCGTGAGGTCCCCTTACCTGTACATAACCAGCCCTGGGCTCATTGAGCCGGACCTGGTTCCAAAAATACGGGGGACAAAAAGCGTAGGGGTCCCCCGTATTTCTGAAACCAGCCCCGGACTCTTGGACCGGTCCTGGTTCCAAAAATACGGGGGACCAAAAAACTGGGGGTCCCCCGTATTTTGAAACCAGCACTGGGCTCCAACAGCCCGCAGTGTCATGCCACAGCCGGGGGGGACACTTTTTACATAAGGTCCCCCGGCCGTACCGTGAGCACCGTGGCTGGTCAGCCTTGGACAGGGTAGAGAAGAAAGTGCCCTTCACCTAGTACAAAGCGCTTAATATTACTTCCCTGGTTAGGGTGGGGTCTGGTGTATTCCTTCTGTAGTTCTCTTGCTGTAGTATATAGAAAACAAGAGTCCCAGCATGCGGGGCATTAATGGGCCCGCTGGGACTTGTAGTCCACCTGTAAAAAGAATGTTAAAATAAAACACACACACAGAAAAGTAAAACTTTATTACATACACATACACACACCTTAATTTTACACCAATATACTTACCGATCCAGGATCCAGCGCTGGTCTCCCTTCTGCAGAGCCGGCTCCCCTGCACTGACAGCGGGGACAACCGGCTTTCTCCGATGGAGCTAACAGCTTCTGTCGCGTTGTCCCAGCGCAACAGAGGCTGAGAGCGTCTTCGGCTTATGTGTCTCCATGGAGACGCTTAGCTCAGCCAATCAGGGCTGAGCTATGCGTCTCCATGGAGACGCATCGCCCAATCACGCTCTCAGCCTCTGTTGCGCTGGGACAGCGCGACAGAAGCTGTTAGCTCCATCGGAGAAAGCCAGTTCAGCCCGCTGACAGTGCAGGCTGACCAGCTATGCTGCAGAGAGACCTGCGCTGGATCCTGGATCGGTAAGTATATTGGTGTAAAATTAAGGTAGGTGTGTGTGTGTGTGTGTATGTAATAAAGTTTTACTTTCTGTGTGTGTGTTTTCTTTTAACATTCTTTTAACAGGTGGACTACAAGTCCCAGCGAGGCCATTAATGCCCCTCCAAGTCCCAGCATGCGGGGGAGGTCTGCTGGCACTTGTAGTTCTCCTGTATTAAGCAATGTTAGGAATGTCACTTTAACCCTATCAGGCCGGCGTCCAATGGCCAGGGACGCCGGTGACAGCCCCGGGCTTCAGCCCTGGATGGGTGAAGCCTGGGGGGGGCCTTTATTGGGGGGGGTCCCCGCTCCCCCTGGTACCCCATCCAAGGCTGACCAGCCACGGTGCTCATGGTACGGCCGGGGGACCTTATGTAAAAAGTGTCCCCCGGCTGTGGCATGACACTGCGGGCTGTTGGAGCCCGGTGCTGGTTTCAAAATATGGGGGACCCCCAGTTTTTTGGTCCCCTGTATTTTTGGAACCAGGCCCGGCTCAATGAGCCCGGGGCTGGTTATGTACAGGAGGGGGGACCCCACGCCGTTTTTTTTAAATATTTTACCAAAGAACCATACACAGATCACAATGATCTGTGCATGGTTCTGACAAAATCGTCATGGTTCTGACAAAATTGCCAGTCAGGACCAGGTCTATTTTTTTTTTTTTTGATGTTTAGACCATTTTTTTGGGGGCGATTTCCAAATTCGCATCTCATTAAATATGCGATTTGTATATTTTTCAATGGGGAAAACATCTGGATGCGAATTCCGGAGATAAAAAAAATCACACTTTCAGAAAGTGCGATTTCGCGGCAAATACCGCATTTTTGGCTGTTTTTCGCATCTCATTAATGATGCAAATTCCGGAAAAAGTGCGAAAACGGCCGTTTTTGCGATAAAAATCGCCAAAACCCCAACATCGATCTCTAATAAATGTCACCCTCTATTTATTTCTCCGCATACAGTATAACTTATAAGCTGGCTGCAGTTTAGTTCTTCAAAATTCCTTCTTCGAAATATCCCCCCCCCTTTTTTTTTTATAATACCTTCTTCTGTTCAGACCTTTGTGTAAAAAAAAAAAAACCATAATGGGAATTTCCACACACAAAAAATATCCATATTTTGCGTGCATGCATTATCAAATATAATGTAATTTTTACTTTTCTGCTGTGGTATGTTATAATTTATACTTTTTCAGTCATTTATCCATCTATCTTTCCATTGTTGTTCTTGTATATTGAGATTTCCTTATCACTTTAAAAATGTAGTGGTCAAGTACGAAAATATATTTTTATCTTTACTCTATCTTTTTCTCTACTCGCTTCCGTTCATTATCCCTCCCTTTTTGTTTCTGTAATATGATTATGAAATATCGACCTTGTGTCGACTGACAAACTTTGAAGAGCCACCACTTGGAGAGCGCAGCAGTGAAACAGAGAAATACAGGGCTTATGAGTGGAAGGAGGAATTGAAATCTCAGGTTGTAATACCAAATTAAGACACAGATGCCTCTATTACCTATATCTTCTTATATTTTCCAAAAGATGTATAAATATAGTCTTATTTTTGGTGTATTTCTGCCGCATATATCTTTTTTTGTCTTGTATAAATTTATTTTGTAAATGTATTTTAGCAGTGTTTGTATGTATATGTGTCCTTATAATAATATATATGGAGCCCTGCGGTTAATGCAGTTGGAATTGTCCATGCTGGTATATATTAATTATATATTTTTAATAGTTGTATTTTATTTTGTTCAAAATATTTACATATATATTTGGTATAAGTACATTTGTATTCAACAAACTGCCTTTTATAAATTGTATAAAAATGCACAGCTGTTAATGATGCAAGGCGGGCTATAAGAGGATTCTATCCAACACCAGGCCAGCCCTCTTACGAAATCTGTGGTGATGAAACGTGTTGGGGCGTGGCCTGGCATTGCTGCTTGTCTGCTGACCGAATGTGAGAGTGTAACTGCTCCGACATCGCTGTGTAGGAAATACAGAGATTCATGCTGATGCACTGCAGTTGTTGAAGCGCCTACTGTGGTACATTGCCCTACATCTGTCTATGCTTGGAAACTTTTATAAAATAAAACTTTTTACCTTTGGGTACTGCACTATGGAGCGCTCCTATTTATTTCTATAGTTCGTGTTAACCTGTGGAATCCGGGCAACTTGGGAGCAGCCGGGTAAGAACAAACCCAAAGTGCACTTACATCATTGGATGGGACTATTAACCCCTTTACTCGTGGACTGCCACCTGTTTTAAATGCTCAATGTTATTTTGCGCAATTATTTTCCTTTGTATAGATATATAGATAGATATTCTAAGGGCATGGTAGTGCCCTTATATTAAGGCTGAATCCAACTAACTGATTTTTTCCATAGGGAACTTTTCGGATGGGGGCATGGTGTTTGAGGCACAACACCTCAAAAGTGACTGGACAAACTGAGCTGAAATGTACGTGTAGAATCGTCAACCGGTGCTGCTTGCCAAATTTCAGGGCGAAATATAAAAAATTGAGCAATTGGGAGCGATCTAAACTTCCAACTGTCAGTTTTTTTCTGCCACTTAAGAAATGACAGCTTGTCACCCATGTTAGTCTATGAAGGTTTTTTGGGAAGGCCTAACTCAGGGTAGAGGAACAATTGAGACTTGGGGTTTGTTTTATTAGGTAGATATTGTCCCAGTGTAGTGCCTTTTGGGGTTAAGCCTTTTCAGCTATCTACAGTTGTTTTATAATTTAGTGAAACTTCCCCCATTATAAAGATAGGATTTTTCAAATTGTTGCGCAGCCGCAGAAGCCATCATCAGGGGGTGCACTCAGAGTGGCTTCACTTGGGTGTACCAAGATGGCTGACTTTCTAGCACTATGCGTGCTGCGGCCAGAACCATGCGCTCTCCACCCCTGCACCGTGTGTCCTCCTGACCCTGGGACTGTGTATGGATGGCACCCTGGCCCTGCTGCTTGTGCGGTCTGAGTGTGGTCTATAATAGGCTCCGAGGCAGCAGCACGAATGAATGGGAGGATGCGGCGGCAGTATAGCGCCATGTCTACACTCATTGTAAATGAGACACTTGTATATTGTGTGGGTGACTGAGTGCATATAGAGCACAATGGAACATGGTTCGGGAAAAAGCTGCTTCTGCTATACTGTAACATTTTGTAGACATCCAGACACTAATGGGGCCTACACACGTAGCAATTTAGGGGCATTTTCTAAGTGCTATCACTAGATCGCCTAAAAATGCCCCTACATCGCTCCGTGTGTAGGGGCCATAGCGATAATGATGCACAGCCCGTGGCATCACTGTCGCCCAGCGATTAATACCCAGCATGCTGGATATTAATTGGTTAGGAGCAATCTAGTATAGTTCAGAATGCTTAGCACATCTCTCTGTATGTAGCCTGCTTTAGTCGCACACAGATATGTGTCACATTGTACATTAAGCGGCATGGTCTCTTGGTGCATTCCAGCCACATAGCATTACATCTAAGGTGCACTTTCAGCAAAAAATACATCCGATGCTAGCAAAGTCTTATGGGCTCTGATAGGCACTGTTTGGTGGGACTGCAGCAATGATGTGTGAGGATGTTCACCAGTCACCCTGCCTACAGTACATCTAGCTGCATCACTCTCATCTTATATATGAGTGAACAGAGCCAACTGAAAGCTGCACTTTATTTTGTAAACATACCTTCAACAATCTGAGTGATTTATGAGTACATTATTTCCATACAATAGTTTAACTCCAGTAGTACAGTACCTCTTGTGGCAAGGTAAATATGGAAACCTTTACAATATTTGATCACATTTAAGGAAGCGTTGCTGCTGTTGACTATCAATTGATGTTTTATTGTAAGTTCCTTTTGCTAATACATGAAATGGCATGTTTGGGAGAACTAATATATTTTACTCTCATTAATTTGTGGGCCTAATTAAGCTTGACTTTGTAGTCTTGCAAAAAACTTCAGAACTATAGCTCCCGGCGCCAGCATGTGGGAGGTCGCCCTGCATACAGGGTCCCTCCCTTCGATGCGATTGAAAATACTTGCAATTGCATCACTATTATGCGAGCACTTTGCTATACAGTGAAGCGCTCACTTGTGCAAATTACAAGAAAATTGCCTGATTTTTTTTTTTTTAATCAGCGTACGAAACGGAATTAGGCCCTATATCAGTGTTCAATGAATTAAGAAGTGTAGCTGTTTTTTATTTTTTAGAATTGCTAATGGCCTTTGCATCTATGGTTTATTAATACTGCTAGCAGATCATTTACACAACTAAAAATATTACTCCAGATATTGACTCTGGTGATATCAGTTCAGACTGACTTTATTTACTCCCCTGTTGAAATGAAATGTCAAATCCTCAAAACGTAATCACTCAGCAGAGAGGTCAGGCAATTGTAGATTTAAATGGAATATGTGATGAGGTGCAATGCAGCAAGGACCAGCCTAGCTCTGCAGTCCTATTCACTTATGCAAGCTTAAAGTGATGAGAGAGAGCATGTATAATTGTTCTGAACCAGGGGCGGATTGGCCCACCAATATGCCGGTGGGCCGGCATATTTTTGCTGTAAAGGTCCACCTCCCTGCTTAACAGGGCCGGCCGCGGCATCGCCGTGTATTTTGCCCTTTTTAAAGATGGCCGCGGCCGGCCTCGAGTTATTCCACAGACAAAATGGCCACGGGAGGGCTGGTGCGCATGCGCGGGTGCACGTAGCTGCTCCAGCGGACCAGACAGAGAGAGCAGAGAGGCTTCCTGCTCTGGCTCTGCCCACATGATCCAGCCATCCCAGCAGCGCGCAGGATTATTCTCCACCCTCCGTCACCCCCTCCCTCCCTGCCTGCATCCTCTTCCACCCTGCCACTCTACTGTGTTGGGAGACCCCCTGTCACCCCCCTGTCTCTATCTCCCCAGCCCCACAGGCTGCAGAATAAACGCTGTACGCATGCACCTATTCTGCAGCGTGAGGGGCTAGGGACATAGCTAGCAGCTCAGAGAGCCACTAGCCATGCCCTCACAGCGGCAAAAATTGGGCGTGGCCTCGTTGAAATAGGCCACACCCCCATGTTGATAGACCACGCGCCTCAACACCACCCCCCCCTCCATTAGGGCTGCTTCAAGATATTTCCCGGGCTGGTTTTAATTCCAAATCCGCCCCTGTTCTGAACACTGGAAAAGGCACTGGACAAGTATAATGATTCATATTACTGTTCTATATAATTGCTGCAAGTCAGAGGTGCTCATTATTCAAATGCTGATAGTGTGAATACATGCAGTGTTTTATCTCCCAGCATTCTTCTATATACAATTGGGATAAGATAAGCCCCACCCCTGACCTGCCCAACTACCATCCACCAAAAATAACACTGTAGTATATACACTCCACCCCTTTCCAGATTAATGACTTCTGAGTGTCCGCCCGAAACTGGATATTTGGAAGATACTGTACTTGTATGTAACGTGCAATCAAATTATCTCTAATATAATAGCCCAGAACTGTCAGTTTGTGACATTCTTCACAGGAAGAGGAGCAGCAGAACACGAGGGCATGCACTGATACTAGAGGGAGGAAGATTTAGGGGAAATTTAAGGAAGAATTACTTCCCAGAAAGAGTATTAGATAAGTGGAATAGCCTCCCATCAGAGGTGATAGAGGCAGTAGAACAATTTAAATATGCTTGGGATAGGCATATTGATATCCTTACAAAAAAATAAGGATCAAATATGATTGAGGTAACATGTTTAAAAAAGGGGCAGACTATCTGCCGTCAAATTCTATGTTTCTATATGTACCCCACCGCCTATATGTTCCCTAAATCTATCTATTTTAGTGCAATTGATTCCTTATTAAGCTGTTGTCTCACCATATGCCTACTGTTAAAATAAGACTGCTGTAAACAAATATATATATAAATAAGGTCATTTGCGGCTCATTCTGTGTGATACCCTTTGAGAAAGGCGTAGAAGCGCCGAAACGGCCCGTCAGGGCACCAGATTTCTCCACGGCTTACATTTGTGCTGCTTTTGATCCATGTGACATCCCATGTTGATCCGCTGCTGCCCGTGGATAAGTATTGACCTATCTCACATTGTTTGAATAAATGTGCTGAACTTTCATCTATCTTTGGATGTGCTGGTCCTATCATTTGCATTTGCAACAATGCTGGTGGTATAAGGCTTTATTTGAATATATTGACCTGGCACTCAACTCTACATTTGAAAAGTGTGCGTTTCCCTCAAGTGACGTAAACAAATATATGAGAAGAACAGTAGAGTGCTTTATTTTATATTTGATATTGATAAGCTAGGTACACACTGGGCGTTTCCTGCAGTGGCACAAAAGAACAATAGTGCACACATACTGACAATATCAGTCAGTGACGTTACCCCCCGCACATTTGTTACATGCAGTCGCATGTCCTGTGAGACCAGGAACCTTGAAGAAGAATTTCTAAGATTGAGCTGCATGTACAGATGATATGGGGGGAGGTAGTTAATGAACTGTGGCCGCATGCATCGTTAACAATATTGAATGTACACACTGGATGATATGCAAACGATATCAATAATGTCCATATTGTTAACAATGTATACCCAGACATATGATAATGCCTAGAATTTTAGTACATACAACCCCAGGTTTTTGATTGCAGCATGTGTGCACGTTGACTGTATTCAGCAGCTTATTAATAATGTAACCGCCAAACAGACTGTTTAATTTGGTGAATGTGCTCCCAATGGAGCCTTGTGTAGTCACCTAGAGGCCTATCCAGATGTTTCGCTTGCTCACTATTGTCTTTGGGGAAAATGATTGGTAAACCATTTTCATTGAACACTGGGCGGACTTCTCGGTCAGGCGCCATCTTTTTTGCCGTGATGGATTGCACCTGAACGAGGAGGGGGCTGCGGTGCTGGGGGGAAGGATGGTTAGAGGGATGGAGGAGATTTTAAACTAGGCGATGGGGGAGTGGGGATAGCTAGATACTATGGGACCCATAGTGAGAATAGTAGGATTGGGGTCAAGAATGAATTTGGGGGAGGAGGAGGAGGGGAGGACATAGTTACAGGCAATGTCTGGGATACTGATAAGGGTAATATTGTGGGTAATTCAAGGGGTGCTCTAGGAATATGTAATATGTTATGTAATAACAGTAATCTTACCTCATTACAGCTCTTAGGTACAGATGACCTTATGGTATGGGAAGGAGTTAACGACGTAGGAAGAAGTTTCAAAACTGTAAATAGGTCAGACAGTGGGAATGGTGGGGAGGCCTGTAGAGAGTCTACTAAGAGGGAGGTCGGTACGAGGAAGTTAGGAAGGAATACAAATAAGTCCAGAGGAGAAATTCAACACAATGTTAGGGACACAAATAAAAATAAACATACATTAAAATGCCTACTGGCTAATGCAAGAAGCTTAGCAGGTAAAATCGGGGAACTTGAAACTGTGGTCACTAGAGATGATTATGACATTATTGGTATTACAGAAACATGGTGTAACGAGTCGCACAATTGGGCATTATGCATGGAGGGATATACACTCTACAGAAAAGACAGGGAAAATAGAAAGGGTGGGGGTGTGCCTATATGTAAAAAATAACTTAACATCGTGTGAGAAAGAAATGAGCACAGGCACAGAGTAAGACTACACGGAGGCCATGTGGGCAGAGATAACTGACAATAACAAAAAACCTAATAACAGAATTTTAATAGGGGTATGCTATAGACCACCAAACATAAACGAAGGGGACAAGTCTATTCTTTTAAACCAAATCAAACAATTATCAGATCAGGGTCAGGTATTAATTAAGGGTGATTTTAAATTACCTGATATTGATTGGAAAAATTAAACATGTAAAACAGCAAAAAGCAGTGGGTTCCTAAGCTTACTTAAAGACCAGTTTATCACACAAATGGTAGAAGCTCCAACTCGTAATAAGGCATTATTGGATTTGGTTTTAACAAATAATATAGATTTAGTTTCAAACAAAAAACTAATTGAACACCTAGGGAACAGTGACCACAATATGGTTTCACTGGAAATCAACTTCAGTAAATTACATCATAAAGGATCAACAAAAATACTAAACTTCAGAAAAGCTAACTTCGAATTATTCAGAGAAGCCCTAAAAAGAATTGTGTGGGAAACAGTTTTTGAGGGGATAAATGCTGAGGAAATGTGGGATACTCTAAAAAATATACTTGAATCATTAACTATTAAATACATTCCTAAAGTAACTAAGGGTAAATTCAATAAAAAAAGCCACCATGGTTGGACAAAAAAGGTAGGTCAGCAATCAACAATAAAACAAGACATTTAAATTCTATAAAAATAACTTAAATGAGGAGGCGTTCACCAAATACAAAGAATCAAACAAAATTTGCAAAGAGGCAATCAAAGTAGCTAAAAGGGATTATGAAGAGCGCATAGCCACTGAAAGTAAAACTAACCCAAAGAAGTTTTTCAAATACATAAATAGTAAACGTATAATTAAGGACAACATAGGACAACTAACCAATATCAATGGAAAAAGTTTTACGGAGGACAAGGGAAAAGCAGAACTGTTAAATGAGTTCTTCTCATCAGTGTTTACTAAGAGAGAGCAAACTGTGGAACACACACATACCACAAATGGGGTGAACAAGCCGGACCTCAATATTGAATTCTCTACTAAGGAAATAATATTGAGGCTCAGCAAAATCAAAACAAATAAATGACCTGGGCCAGATGGGATTCATCCTAGGGTACTAATGGAATTAAGGGAGGAATTAGCTTCCCCTCTACATTATATCTTTGATAATTCACTATCATCAGGAAAGGTACCAAAAGACTGGAGAATAGCAGAGGTAGTGCCATTATTCAAAAAAGGAAAAAAGGAGGATCCCACTAATTACAGACCTGTTAGTTTAACATCAATAGTGGGTAAACTATTTGAAGGATTTTTAAGAGATGGTATCCAGGAATATTTAGACCTTCATTGTTTACTCAGTAATAACCAGCATGGGTTCGTGAAAAATCGTTCATGCCAAACTAATCTACTTGGTTTCTATGAAGAGGTTAGCAAAACCTTGATAATGGAAACGCTGTAGATGTGATTTTCCTAGATTTTGCTAAAGCCTTCGACACAGTACCACACAGGAGGTTGAAAAATAAAATGGAGGACATGGGATTAGGGGGAAATATCTGTAGATGGGTAGGGAACTGGCTGTGTAATAGAGAACAAAGGCCCTTATTCTGAATCGTGCGGCCGGAGCCGCACACGGTGCTCCGGCCGCACAAACCAATCCCCGCCCACGATACGGATCGCCACGGCCGTCCGTACACGGACGGCTGGCGATCCGCAAGAAAATGGTGGGGCGTACGCCTCCACCATGGAGGGAGCTGCCCCCTGCATTCGATGGTCGGCGACCATCGAAGGCAGGGCCGCACGCCCCACCAGGTCCCGCAAGCTGAGACCACACGGACAATCGTCCGTGTGATAGCTTGTATGGGGGCTGAGAGCTGACATCCGGCGACGTCAGCTTCCCGTCCCCATCACTGGCGTCATACCCTCATTAGCATGCATACGCCCCGCGTTTGCATGGGAACGCCCATGAAACGCGGGGCGTATGCATAGGGAAATGAGGGTATGAAGCCCCTCACGCCCCTATACGCCCCCTTTGCGGCAGACGAACTACGTCTGCGGCGAATTGGGCTGCACATGCGCAGATTGACCTCTGCGCATGTGCAGACTGAAAACATCGGCGGTACGGCCGCACGCGGGCCGTACCGCACGATTCAGAATAAGGGCCAAAGAGTGGTCGTGAACAGTGCCGTATCTAATATGATACCAGTACTAAGTGGAGTGCCACAGGGTTCGGTTCTTGGGCCCATTTTATTTAACATTTTTAATAACGATATTGGGATGGAGTTACTCAGCAATGTATCCATCTTTGCAGACGATATAAAACTGAGCGGAGTTATTAAATCATCAGAAGATGTCACCATGCTTCAAAATGATCTTGACAATCTAGATGAGTGGGCAAAAAAGTGGAAGATGAGGTTCACTGTGAACAAATGCAAGGTCATGCACCTTGAGAGACATAACCAGTGTGCTAGTTATTACCTGAGTGGGGATGAATTGGGTAAATCAGTACTCGAAAAGGATCTAGGAGTCCAAATAGACAACAAACTGGGGTGTAGTGCTCAATGTAATATAGCAACAAAAAAGGCCAACAAAATTATCGCATGTATTAAAAGGGGCATGGAAACTAGGGACTAAAAAGTAATTATGCCTGTATAAATCATTGGTTAGACCGCACCTCGAATATGCAGTGCAGTTCTGAGCCCCGCACTATAAAAAGGACATCATAGAATTAGAAAAAATCCAAAGAAGAGCAACAAAGCTTATTAGGGGAATGGAGAATTTAAACTATGAGGAAAGATTAAACAATTTGGGACTATTCACACTAGAGAAAAGATGTTTCAGGGGGGATATGCTCAACATGTATAAATATATTAGGGGCCAATATAAAAAACGGTCAAACACCCTTTTTTCTACTAGAAAGGAATCTAGGACACGAGTTTAGATTAGAAGAAAAAAGATTTTGTTCATCTATAAAAAAAAAAAATTCTTTACAGTCAGAGCAGTCAAACTTGGAACTCTCTTCCTGGAGAAGTGGTGTCGGCAGATAATATAAATATGTTTAAGATAAGGTTGGATAAACATTTATTGGTTAAAAACATCCATGGGTACGAATAAGTAACAAAATCTGTCTTTAAAATATCATAACATACTATACAACAAGGGATAAGCTACTATAAACATAGGTTGAACTAGATGGACGCAAGTCTTTATTCAACCTCACCTACTATGTAACTATGTATGTAACATTTGAAAAACAAATCTATTAGATGGGATTTCATTTAGGAAAGTTCAGTATTAACTCCCCACCTTCTAGTTTGCTGACACCTTTCTTGAGCAATATTGTTGATAATATTGCCTAGTGTTTACGCTCCCTGTTAACGATGCGCAACACGCACATCGCAAATGAAATTTTTTTTTGTTGAAAAAAAAAGCGATGAAATTCCAAAGACAAAAAAACCTTACGGTTTCACATGCCCCATTAATGCTTCTTAAACATGATCTGGCATTTCAGAAACCTGCTGTAACTCTTCCACTCAAACTCCAAAAAGCAATGAAATTCCGATCATTAAGGCTGACGCCTTAATGGACGTGTTCCTTGCGCAATACAAATATGGTACGCCATCACAGCCTGTGGGTAAGTGCAGATTCAGCACTCTCACAGAGTGAGATAGCAGCTCCAACATAGTAGCGATAGTCTATGGCGAAGAGGTTTTTATTTCCCATGATTTGTAGTAAATCTTTAAATCTTGTTTGAGCTGAGACATACTCTAATTTGGATGTGGGGGTTGGATTTAATTTGTATGCAGTATATGCATAATTTAAGGCAGTTTGGAGTGATATGTAATATTGTACTTGCTTGCGGCAGGTGGAAGCAGAATATGACATTATTTCTCCCCTTAGAACTGATTTGGCTGATTGCCAAAACAGCTCTGGGTTGCTTTCGCTGTGGGGGGGGGGGGGAAATTATCTTTTGTAAAGTTCTACCATGCTTTAATCAACATAGAGCAAAATTGTGGTGATTTAGAAAGATTGGTGGGAAAGCGCCATAGTGTGTATTAAGCTTAGTTAGCCAGTGGATCAGTACACAGTGACATACCTTGTGAGGACAACAGTATATAATGAAAAGGGATGCAGTTTAAATCCCGGCGGTCGGAATCCCGGTGTTCAAAATCCCGACGCCGGAATCCCGAACGCCAAAATCCCGACACTTTCTCCCTCCGTGGGTGTCCACGACAACCTCGGAGGGATAATAAATTAGTGTGCCGAGCGTAGCGAGGCACCGGGCCCGCTGCGTGGCAAGCGCAGCAAGCCCGCAAGGGGTGGCGATCCACGTCCCCCCCCTTGTCGGGATTTCGGCGTTCAGGATTCCGGAGTCGGGATTTTGAACGCCGGGATCCCGACCGCTGGCTTTTCATGCCGAATCCACTGAAAGGGAGGGCAAGAAATGGGAAGGGAAAACTATAACTGTACAATAACAAATAAAACAGTGTAGTAATTCCTGGGGGGTGATATAATACATAGATAGACTTCGGGTGTAAGTACCAGGTGTGGAAGCGGTTAAGAAACATACGACCTAAGTATGTACTATCTAAAGGACAGTACGGTGTGGTTAGATGGAGAGAGGGGGGGGGGGGTTAGTGGGTGCTCTGAGTAGTGACCCAAGGTTAATCTTGTAATACTAGTTCCTCAATTCCTCTATTCTAGGACATAACGTATCAAGTTAACATGGAGAAACACATTTTTAAATATCTATATAAACCTTTTGCATATATTCAGGAAACATCATCTGAGATAGCAATATAAGTAAGCAGATATCATTGAGTATGAGAAAAATTAAGAGAACTAAATCTGCACATTTTCAATAACATATTACACTTGAAATACAGGGATAACTTTTTGGGAACTAAGTGCAGGAGGAGATAATCATTGCCTGAAGTCCTCTGCACAGCAAACCATTTTAAGGATCTTTTATATCCTGAGACTCTTCCTTTTCTCTGTCTTTTAGAAATGCTTCAGCCTCTCGTGGATCAGAAAAGTCATAAAACTTGTCGCCATAATATATATGTAACCTGGCTGGGTATAACAAAGCAAATTTTTCATTTTCATGTACTAATTTAGTACATATGGGGGAGAAGGCTTTTCTCACCCTCATAAGCTCTACAGAGAAATGTTGGAATCAGCTTGTTGTTTTCCCACATCAGGGGCCAAATGTAATAGGGTGAGAGTTTCAGAAAGTGAGAGATTTTGGAAGAGTTTTCCCATGTTTTTTAAAGCAGCAATCAATTAAATGGAAAAATCCACCTGGTTTTGCAGTGTAAATGATTGCTGCTTTAAAAAAAGGGGAAAACATTTGGCCCCAGGGGTCTTACTTTCCTGGATGCAGTCCAGAATGCTAATTTATGCAGGTAGTTCAGACATCGAAAGATAACGACATGGGGACGGGTGTCTGTGGATTTAACCAGGCCAATTCTGTGGATCCTTTAAATTACAAGGTCTGCACAATGATCAGTTATACCCAAAATGGAGGGAAGTGTCACTTTGGTGTATTGGATAAGAGCCTGGTCTTTGATTGACTCTGAGATGCACACAATTCTTATATTACTTCTACAGGATCTATTTTCAATATTTTCTAATTGGTGGTTATCTTTCTGTAATTTAATAATATCTGCTTGCATCGAGGCCACATCATGTGAAAGGCTGCCAATATGATTTCTGTGACTGAGTCAGCTGCTGCAGCTGGCTTGTGATATCATTTACAGCTTGAGCAAGTAATTGCCCCACCATTGACTTAATGGCGTCGATCATATCAGTGTAAGTGAGCAGGGACTGCAGGGATGAGGGCAGCGTATCCTTTCCGGGCACCATGTTAGATTCGGCCTGTCTCTTTGCCTGCCTCTGGGGAGATGACTGAGCAGGCTGAGGAGGGTCCGCCGGCTTGAGGAACTTCTCCATGCGGGCTGGTGATGCCAGGGTAGGTTGGAGGCCGATGGCTATGGGTCACTCCGGGAGCTCCGTCTCTAAGGTGCTTACCGCATCGAGCAAGAACGAAAAGTCCTTCAAAAATCTTTATATTTTAGTAATAGCTCGATAAAATATTAATAAATCCATACATCTCCTTGTGAGTAGGGGTATGCCATCCCTTTGTGGCCTAAAAAGGTTTTGAGGTACCTGGACAACTTAGTGCCAATACCAACACCATTAAAGGCATCTGATTGGACTTAGAAATGCTCTCCATTTTACGAATTTACCCTTCATCATGTACATGTGGTGAATATATTACAATAATATAGTAAAAATAGGATTCGGGGTCAAATTCAGCGCTTGGGATCAGCCTAACCTGTACGATAGGTGTGTCACCAAACACACCACACTTTAGAACAACACAAAAAGAATACCGACAGTTTTTCAGGCGATCCTTTACACACTCTTCTCCTAATGTATCACTGAGGATTGCTCATGTAACATGCAAGAAGAAAGATAAACAATATAGTGTGATAACGTTTAGAAAACACTAAATTTTATATAGTGAGGTCACTTTGAGGTAGGAATCGTACCCTCTTGATTGTCCACTGAGATAGTAGACAAAAGCCGCTTTTTTTGGTAATGGGTCTGGAAAATAGGTCCTCAGATGGTTCCTTCAGGTTTATCCTTGTATGTTCACCATGTAAAACATTAAACAGAATGCCTCCAATGGTGTAACACCGTTTTATTTTATACGAATCCAGTTAAAAAGAAGTACATTGTACATAAAATGGGTATAAAAGTGGACTCTCACCAGAACATTTTGTCCACAAGAGTAGACATAAACAGCATAAGATGTTAACCACAGGCGTCCCTGGATGCTGGTCGATGTCCTGGAGGTCCGTCCACAAATTATCAGCCTTGATAAAGGACAGTGTGTCTGAAACGCGTTGGCAGAAGGGGCTGATAATTTGTGGACGGACCTCCAGGACATTTTATGTACAATGTACTTCTTTTTAACTGGATTCGTATAAAATAAAACGGTGTTACACCATTGGAGGCATTCTGTTTAATGTTTTACATGGTGAACATACAAGGATAAACCTGAAGGATCCATCTGAGGACCTATTTTCCACACCCATTACCAAAAAAAGCGGCTTTTGTCTACTATCTCAGTGGACAATCAAGAGGGTACGATTCCTACCTCAAAGTGACCTCACTATATAAAATTTAGTGTTTTCTAAACGTTATCACACTATATTGTTTATCTTTCTTCTTGCATGTTACATGAGCAATCCTCAGTGATACATTAGGAGAAGAGCGTGTAAAGGATCGCCTGAAAAACTGTCGGTATTCTTTTTATATTACAATAATATGCAAACTTGTACTATATTTCTATTGATTAGTTCTTTAGTTCTCAGTGTATTTTATTATTATTTTTATCTTGTATTTATGATTTACTATTAATTATGTTACCTTTTTAATTACTGGTGTGTAAGCACTTGTACCTTTTTTTTTTTTGGGGGGGGGGGTAAAATATGAATAACTTGACTGTTAACTGCAGAACAAGCTGTATTTTAAAACACTATTAATGTTCGCACTATCTTAAATGCTTCCCTCTGTAAAATAATGAACTACAGTATTGTCATTTTTTTATAGTACATTTAGTTAAATAAGAAAACACAAATATTATCAGAATGTGAATATGATCAAATGTAACATACAGTACAGCTTAAATAAGAAAAGGTGCAACTCATTTGCAACAAAAAAGTAATAAGCAAACATTGGTCTGTGTCAATTGTGTCAATGTTGCTCTTTGTTATTTTTGGAACTAAATTGTTCATTTTTAATATTTCCAATAACCGTTTCAGTACTGATTAATAAATTGAAAACAGGTGTTAGTCCAAATTGATAAATTATGGTGGAATAATTGAAAAATCTCATAACATACACAATGGAAATGTGTCATATGTATTAATTAAACATTAATTAAAAGTAAACAGAAAAATAGCAATGGAACTTTTCCTAAACCAGCAAACATAATAGTGCAGCTGTTATATTATGTCAATAATAATGTAGTTGAGGGGACAAAAAAAAATCTCAATGGATCTGGCAAAATATAGCACACATTTTCAAAATGTAATTATTTTATAATGACTAGACAGTTTAGAGAAAAAAAATGTAAAGAAAATGAAGCTTTAATTAGAAAGGTAAATTTGTACCCTATTTATGTTATAATGTTAATAGCTAGGCATGCTGTTTGGTGTTTACTTAAACACAGTACTAATTATTTCCTTTGATCAATTTGCCATTTGTTGTTGGGTGTAACCTGTTTTAATCAGACCTACTATATCTTTAGATTTAGTGAGATGCAGCAACTGTGTAAAGCACAATGTTCTAAATAAAAAAAAAGTTACCAACCATTAAATAACATCAACAAACAGGTCATTTTAAACTTTAGACTTGACATTTTGTCATATTATGTACTTTCTGATTATGGCTAGGAATAACAGATGACCAACATAAAGTCTTAAATCTTATTGTGCAAATGCTATGAACCTAGGAATCTAATCAAAGCTAATTGCAATTCTGACTAGGGATGACAGATATTTTAGCGATTACAGAGAAACTGTATGGTGCAATAAGAATTGTGACAGAATGTGAAAAACCAAAGGAGGATTAAACATATATGTGGAAAAAAGCGTAAATGCTAGTTTATTACAAAATATTGATAAAAAAAGAGGCCCTTTGGGTGATCATTCAAATGGGATGAAGGACACTATTTGCACTGTGGTGATCTATTGACCACCGTAGTAAGAATTGGAAAGGAAGGTGTTGCTGGATATCGCTAACATGCTTAAAGGGAAAGGTCATAGTCATAGGAGACTTTAATCTTCCTAATGTAAACTGGAAGGGGTCTTTTTCAAGGTCAACTACAAGTGGCAAATTTATAAATTCATCAAAGGGAGCATCCCTAAAGCAATTGGTGATGGATCCCACTTGAATAGATGCAATATAATGTTTACTACTCACAAATTGTGACATGATATCAAACGTCAATGTGGGTGAGAATCTAGCATTCAAACAGTGTAACGTTATTTGGTATGTAGATAGTCACATACTGTACAGTGATATTGGGATTGTCTGTAATGATGATTGTATCAACATAACAAAATAATTTCACATTGTGCCTGGAAAATACTATTATAGAACATTATTTGAAAATTACCTACAGAATTTGCTGTATATCATTTTAATCAGCAAAATATGCTTGTGCAACTGGTTAGCGGTGAATGTGCATAACATGCATTTAACAGGAAAAAAACTGAAAAATTCCATGTACAGTACATGAGCTGCTTTGACATTTCAAAGTATATTTTGCATTTATCATGTTAGAAATAATTTAGAAAATGTTTATTTATTCTAAATGCATATTTTGAGTTAACTAAAACCTTGCCAATTATATCTAATCCAAACAAACCAGCTCTAATTATGTCCAACTTTATCAATATGTTAAGTGTGAAACTTGCTAACTCGGCTCCCATTACTTCCTGGCCTGCAGTTGTTATACTTTATACACAGCCTTGCAGTAGGTCCAAAAAGAAAATCACCAAAAGTTGGATCCAATTGGCAAACTGAGATGAAAAGTCGTACACTATTACATTGGCTAGTTACACTTGGAGCTTATACACTAGAATGTCTGATGTATTTTTGTATTTTTCGGAGCCACAAAAAATCTGCTCTCATTACATCCCAGACCATAAGTGAAAGGAGAATTAAAATGGTAGAAAGGTAACACTTAAGACAATGAGCTAGAGTTTGGAGGAGGGAAACAAGGCAATAGTAAATCACCTACAGTAAATAAATATTTTTGCTCAGTACTCACTACAAAAGAAAGACTTGGGACACAATTAATTTGCAAGGACATTCATAAAAATAAGGTAGATATAAGTACAGTTACAGAAAAGAATGTCCTTACAGAACTCTCCAAACTAAAATGAATAAATCAATAGGGCCAGATGGAATATATCCAAGGATACTAATTGAGCTTAATGATGTGCTGGTAGCACCATTAACAGAATTATACAATAAGTTACTAGATCTAGATATAATTCAAGGTGACTGGAAAAAGTGAATGTTCTGCCACTGCACAAAAGAAAAAGCAAGGAAGAAATGAGTAGCTACAGACTAGTAATCCTTATATCAGTAGTGTGGAAAGTAATCGAAGTACTAGATCAAGCGGGAGCTATCGATTTAATATATCTAGACTATTGTAAGGCATTTGACACTGTCCCACATCTTAGACAGTTAAATAAACTCAAAAGTATGGGATTGGATTATAAAAATGTTAAATGGGTAACAGCATGATTGCAGGATAGGTAACACAGGTGTTGTCAGTGCATTCTATGGAGTGACATTTTACCAGGGGAGTGCCCCAGGGATATGAACATGGACTCAGTGCTCTTTAATATCTTTGTTGACATTGTTAATGTTAATATAGGTCAAATATGCCTTTTTGTGGATGTCACAAAATATGCAACTGGGTAGACACACCATGAGGTGTAATACAAATTATTGAGGATCTAGGTAGACTTAAGGAATGGTCAAGAACATGGCAACTACATTTTAATACTAACAAATGCAAAATCATGCACTTGCACCTCAAAAATGCAAAGGCTAAATATAGTATTAAGTGTACCATAATGAAAACTACTGAGTAGCAAAGGATCTGGGAGTTATTATTTTAGGGGAATTAAAGGCAATGAAGCAACTCAACAACGCAATGAGGAAGATAAGTCATATGCTTGGTTGCATACTTAGAAAAAAGAAGTAATAATGGCCCTTATTCTGATCGGTGCGGATATATCCGCGTGCGTTCGGCCCGCCGATGTTTTGTGTCTGCGCATGTGCAGAGGCGTCTCTGCGCATGTGCGAGCGGGGCGTACGGCCAAATCCCGCATGATATGTGAACACTCCGAACAGGGGGTGGAGAGGGGCGTGAAGGGCTATTTGGGCTCATTACCATATGCATACGCCCCGCGTTTCATGGGCGTTCCCATGAAAATGCTGGGCGTACGTATGGTAATGCGGCCGTGACGCACGTGTAGGGGGCGGACATATGACATCGCCGGATGTCAGCTGCCCGCCCAGATCCCTGCTTTTGCACGGAAAAATGTCCGTGTGGTCTGAGGTTGCGGGAGCTGGTGGAGCACTCGGTCCTGCATTCGATGGTCTGAGACCATCGAATGATGGGGGAGGTTCCCTTAGATGGAGGAGGCATATTCCGTGAAAAATACACGTGCGGTCCGTTCGGCCAGCTTCTTACCGCATACAGACGGAGTTGGCAATCCGTATGGAAGGCGGGGTTTCGCACGCACGGTCCTGGTCGCATAATCGGCTCCGGCCGCACCGATCAGAATAAGGGCCAATGTCACTGTATAGGTCACTGTTTTTTCCTCAAGTTATGAAGGTCATAACTCCAGAAGGATACAAATACTTTAGAGAGCATACAAAGAAGGTCAACTAAAATGATGCATGGGCTACATAACAAAAAGAAAGACTAAGAAATATTAACATGTAAAGTTTGGAGCAGAGAAGATAAAGGTGGGACATGATAGCGACTTTCACATACTGTATGTCTAGGGTTTTAACAAGCTACAGGATAGAGACATTCTTTAAATGTGGAGTACTAGCACTCAAGGACATACACTGAAACTGGAGGGAGTTAAACATGTATTCACAGAAAGGTTAGTACTTAAGTGGACTAGCCTCCTTGATTGGTAGAGGCTAATGGCCCCCACATACAGCACGATATTATGCCTGAAGATGCATGTAAATCGCTGTGTATATAGCCCACACAGCGATTTACATGCGCGCACCCGCCGTTCTGAATCTGTCCAAGATTCAGAACGGACGGGCTGTACAATTCAGAGCAGTCGCTCAGAAAGCTCCTGCTCATCTCCCGCATGTGTGGCTGCGGGCAGATGAGCAGAACTGAGCGACTGCGGACGCCGCAGACCCGCCGCACCCCGCACCGCAGAACCGCCGCACCCCGCACCGCCGCCACCCCTGACCTCCCTCCCCCACCAGCAGGAGCACCCATCGCCACCTCACCTCTCCTCTCGGCGGCAGCGCGGCGGCATCGGGACGGGTCACGGAGATGTTAAAAAAAAAAAAAAAAAATTCAAATTTCAAAATGGCCGCGGCCAGCCAATCACGGCTCGCCGCGTCATTGCCCCGCCCCCTAGAGCTGGCTATATTAGCCAGCTCGAGACAGGGTCGGGGCAGTCAGTCCGACGGCGGAGGAGGAGTGAAGAGCTCCTGAAGTCCTGGGAGGCGCGGCCAATGCAAAAGAGCTTAAAAGGCCGCCGCCCCCCAGGTGAAGAACACAGATGAAGAGGCAGAAGCCCTGGGAGGCGGCGGCCATGCAAAAGAGCTTAAAAGGCTGCCGCCCCCCAGGTGAAGAACACAGATGAAGAGGCAGAAGCCCTGGGAGGCGGCGGCCATGCAAAAGAGCTTAGGGGGCCGCTGCCCCCAGGTGAAGACCAGATGCAGTTTAATAAAATACTAAAAACTCTGTGTTTGTGTTTTTATTAAATAAAACATTTAAAACCAGTGTTTGTTGTTTTATTTTAATATTTCCTTTACAGGGGGGCTATAGGTACCGGCGGGCCTTTAATGCCCCACATGCTGGTACCTGTGGTTCTCCCAAGTGCCCACATGTGGGGCAGGCTTGCTGGGACCTGTAGTCCTACTGTAAAAGACAATATTACTGTTAAATAAGCTATCAACCCTGCACCCACCGCCCAGGGGTGCAGGGGATAGCCCCGGGCTGCAGCCCAGGCCTGGGGTGCCCTGGAGAGGGGGGACCCCCTTATTTGGGGGGTCCCCACCTCCCCAAAAACTCCCGGCCTGGGCTGACTAGTTAGGGTGGGTAATGCTTTGGCCACGGGACACCATCAAGCGTGTCCCCTGGCTATGGCATTACACCCCCTGCTAGTTGAGCCTGGTGCTGGTCTCCAAAATATGGGGGACCCCTATTCATTTTGTCCCCCGTATTTTGGAAACCAGGGCCAGCTCAAGAGCCTGGTGCTGGTCCCCAAAATCTGGGGGACCCCACGCACTTTGTCCTCTGGATTTTGGAAACCAGGACCACTCAAAAAGCCCGGGGCTGGTCATGCCTGGGGGGGGGACCCCATGCCATTTTTTTTTACAAAATTATTGTCTGTATGACAGCGGATGAGACGCTGGACCCCGGACTTGGTAAGTATTTTTTTGTCAGCTCCCACTGTACCACCAACGTTTAATAGTTTGCATATGGGTTTGCATTCGGTTCAGGGGGAACCACTAGCCACCATGATTTAATTTTTTTTTGGGGGGGGGGGGGGCAGCATATTAGGGGAGGTGAAAGAATACTTATTAAAGAAGACATAAAGTTATGTGCTAGATGTGTTCAGTAATAATAACATTTTTGTGATGAAGTGCAGTGTTTTTACTTCACTTTCTGTGACAGATTTGAAATCTCCCGTGCTGAATCTCCCATTATGAATCTCTGACACAAATCTCTCTGTATGTGGCTCATTGTCTGAAATGAGTCACAAGAGTGAAATCTCTTGTGCTGAATCTCCCGTTATGTATCTCTGGCACACATCTCTGCGTATGTAGGGCCCATTAGAAGTTCAAGCAATTTAAACATGCTTGGGATAGACATATGAATATCCTTACACAGAGATACAGTACGGATCAAAAAGGGTTGAGAGTATGACTAAAGGATAAAAAGAGGCAGACTAGATGGGTCAAGTGGTTCTTCTCTGCTATCAATTCTATTTTTCTAAGTTATTGCCTTTAAATTGTGTCTGTTGTGTTGGGGTTTTAGTATTTTCGTCACTATTTTTCTTAACTATTTAAGAAAAAAACTATGGCTTATAATACACATAAGAGCACATTGCTTCTGGAAACAAAATAAGATAATTCCAAAGTATCTTAATAGATTGTCAGACAGTCATCCTGGTTATTATTCACCTTCTTAATTATTTTCTCATATACCTGGCTTATCCTTTCTTCCCACCTGTCTTTAATTTATGTGCTGCTTCCTTTTTTATATTATGTGCGAGACAGAATCAGATTTTCCACAAGGCAACCTAGGCGCCCTCCTAGGGACAAGCAGATCCCAAGTTAACCTGGCTGTCCAAAATATTCCCAGAGTAGTTTGGGCTACTACCGCATCATAAAATCATATAGACCTGTCCATTCTCCCAAAGTCCCTTTGATGTTCTTTTATAGGATATAAAACACTTGGACACAAAATGGTTTGAAGCCCTGTATGTTGGCAGTTAGCTTACTTTAAATGTGACACAGGTAAGAAGCCTTCTTCCAAAAGACCTAGAGCCTAATTATGATTTGTACGCAATTCCAATGTTAGTGCAGCTGAGCATTTATTGGTAAAATGTGCACGTGCCAAGGTACTCTTACAAAAGCCATCAACAGCAAAAAAGTATAGTTCTATGTATTGATAGAGCAAGGAGGCCCCCAAATTGGTAACTTGCTGGGGCCCCATGAGGTCTAAATCTGTCTCTGGTGTCAGCTATACAGTATGTCTTTTCACTTTCTCTAATTATTGTCAGCTTGTCTGCTTACCCTTCCTTAACTCTTATGTAAGCCCTGTGTCTTTCATTTCCTCTTATCCTGAATTATTCTGTTTGTTGCTCTTCTTTTCCTTGAAGGCTATCTGCTTTATCTCACTTCCCACTTTCCTATCTATAATTCCTCACACATTTCAAATGCCTCATTTAGAAACACAGATATAACAGATAATTACCTCTTGGCCCTTCAGGACTGTCTTGCAATCTGGTGGTACTACTATGCTATGAAATCCTATCCTTACATATCACTCCTATTATGTCTATAGATTTTAAGCTTGCAGACAGAGATCTCCTACCTCTATGTCAGTTTGTTACTACCCGGTTTGTATTATCACTGTTTTCAATTGTAAATGCAATGGAATATGATGTGCTATATAAGCTACTGTAAACAAAATAACATAGATATAGTCTGTCTCTTTGGCTTTCCTGTTGCTCACATTCTTTTTTTTTAATACTGTACACTTAATTTTTTGTTGTTGGTACATTTCTGGAATAGCTATATCTCCAACCTTGGCCAGGACTCCATCTTCAGCTCCTACTAACTTTAACCTCTATTTAGTCTGTTGACTTATATATAAAATTCAGACATTTGGGGTCAAATGGTATTTAGATTGGTTTACCAAAGGCAGCACAGATAGGGTCACCCTCAATCTGACCTGACCATCCAATAATGCATGCAAGTGGAACAAAGCAATTATCATGTCCATAGGCTGTCCATTATGTTTAGTAAATGTCGCCCTATATACAGTATATGAAAGTGTATATTTCTGAACAGTTTAATTTAGATCACTCCAATTACAGATACATTTTTATTATGACATGCCTTAGTGTGTGGGGGTTTATTATAGTGTTTTGTGGCTCTTAAACACTGGATATTTTTATTAGTGATCTATTGAGGAGCAGAAGTTGGATAGGCCAATATTCCCATGTATACTGTAAATTACTAAAGGGTTGGTAAATCCTGATATTATTTAACCCCTTCACGACATTTGACGTATATATACGTCATGGTCGGGAAGTACTTCCCGACCGTTGACGTATATATACGTCATGACTTCTAACTGTCACTGCGTCTAGAGACGCAGTGACAGTTAGGTGATGTCTGCTGTCCCTGACAGCAGACATCCCCCCTCGTCGCCCAGGGGGGGCAGGGGTGCCCCCCCCCGGTCGGCGATCGCTGTGATTGGCTGTTCAAATCTGAACAGTCAATCACAGCGTTTCCTGTGTTACCGGCGGCTAAGCCGCTCGGTAACACAGAAAACGGTGGTGATCGGTGCAGCACCGATCACCACCGATGTGCAGCCCCCCCCTCCCACCCGCCGGGCACTCACCCGGCAGCAGCAGCAGCAGCTCCCCCGGCTCCCCCGGTGCGCACGCAGCGCTGCCCTCCTCCCCCCTCCCTCCCGCAGCAGCAGCAGCAGCAGCAGCATCATGCTGCTAGAAAAGTTAAAATAAAATAAAAAATAAGTATTGCAAATGTATATGTATATATATATATATATATATATATATATATATATACACACACATATATATATATATATATGTGTGTGTATATATATATGTATATATACAGATGGGGCCGGGCTCATCTTTGCAGGGGATGGCGATGGCATCGCCATCGCCATTCCCTGCTCCCGCGCCATCTGTGTGTCGGAAGGGGACGCGCGCGCACGAGGTGCGCGCGCGTCCCCTTCCGACGGTGCTGCCCTCGGTCGCCCGGTGCCCACACCGGGCGCCCGCACCCCCCCACAGCCTCCTCGGGTCCCCCCAGCCCCCCTCGAGCGGGAGGCGTACAGTATTGTGTCCGCCTCGCCGCCCGGATACTGAGACGCGCGTGCGTGGGGGACGCACGCGCGTCTCAGTCAGATGGCGCGCCGTGTTGCTGGCGGATCGCCAGCAGCATGCTGCTGGCGATTCGCCAGCAAGCATAAGGCCTGCGCTATCTGTATATATATATATATATATATACACACACATATATATATATATATATGTGTGTGTGTGTGTGTGTGTATACCGCACCGATCACCAACGATCGCCAGCCCCCCCCCCCCTCCCACCCGGCAGCCCCCCTCCCTCCCACCCACCCGGCTGCCGCAGCGCCAGCACCCCTCCCACCCCCCCGCCAGCCGCAGCGCCAGCCCCCCTCCCAAAGCTGGTGACCAAAATGGGGTCACTTGTGGGGGGGTTCCACTGTATTGGTGCTTCGGGGGTCTTGCTAATGCGACATAGCACCCACCATTCATTCCACCACCAAAAATCACTCCTTCCCTTCTGAGTCCTGCCATGCACCCAACTGGTAATTTTTGGTCACATGTGAGGCATTGCCGTACTCGGGAGAAATTGGGGCACAGATTTTGGGGTGCTTTGTCTCCTTCATTCCTTGTGAAAATTAAAAATTTTGAGCCAGAACTGCATTTTTGTGTAAAAAATTAAATTTTTTTACACAAAAATGCAGATCTGGCTCAAAATTTTTCATTTTCACAAGGAATGAAGGAGACAAAGCACCCCAAAATCTGTGCCCCAATTTCTCCCGGGTACGGCAATGCCTCACATGTGACCAAAAAATACCAGTTGGGTGCATGGCAGGACTCAGAAGGGAAGGAGTGATTATTGGATTTTGCAGCACAGATTCTGGTTGAATGACCCCCGAAACACCCATACAGTGGAACCCCCCCACAAGTGACCCCATTTTGCAAACTACACCCCTCAGGGAATTCATCTAGGGGTATAGAGTACATTTCAAACCCCCCGAGGTTTCACCAATTTTGATACAACTGAGCTGTGAAAATGAAAAATTAATTTTTTTCATTTTCACTGCCCAGTTGTACCACAATTGGTGAAACCCCTGGGGGTTTGAAATTTACTCTATACCCCTAGATGAATTCCCTGAGGGGTGTAGTTTGCAAAATGGGGTCACTTGTGGGGGGGTTCCTAACTTTTAGCATCTTATGGTGCCTAGAAACCTACATGGTGCCTAAAAAATAATCTCATAAAAAGGAGGCTCCAAAATCAAGTAGGTGCTCCTTCTATTATGAAGCCTGTGGTTTGGTCACCGTGCACACTAGGGCCACATATAGGATATTTATGAAAACCAAAGAATTGGGGGAATCAATTTTTAGTCACATTTCTCTAGTAAAATGTACTGTGTTCCTTAGAAAAATGTATTAAAATTGCAAATCTGCAAAAAAAAAGAAATTTTGAAATTTCACCTACACTTTGTTTTAATTCCTGTGAAACACCTAAAGGGTTAACAAACTTCCAAAATGCTGTTTTGAATACTGTGAGGGGTGCAGTTTTTGAAATGGCATCATTTATGGGGGTGTCTCACATACAAGTCCCTCAAAGTCACATCAGAACTGAACTGGTGCCTAAAAAAATCAGTGTTTGAAATTTTCTTGAAAATTTGAGAATTTGCTAGTCATATTTGAAGCCTCCTAGTGTCCAAAAAAATGAAAAGGGGGTTGAAATAATGATGGCAACATAAAGTAGACATATGGTCTATGTTAGTTATTAACTATTTTGAGTGGTATGATTATTTGTCTCACAAGCAGAAAATTTAACATTTTGCATATTGCTAAATTTTCCATTTTTTCACGATATTTTGGTATTTTTCACAAAAAAACACAGACTGTATCGACCAAAATTTACCACTAACTTGAAGTACAATGTGTCACGAGAAAACAATCTCAAAATCACTGGGATAAGTAAAAGCAAAAAAAAGTTATCCCCACTTAAGTGAGACATGTCAGATTTGAAAAAAAGGGCTCTGTCATGAAGGCACAAACTGGCTCTGTCATGAAGGGGTTAAAATGTATCTTTAAGGCTGTAGCTACACATACTGTAGTAGCCAAGAGGCTTGTGCTCAAAAGGACCAGCCTGGCCAGAAGTATAATTTAAAAGGCTCCTATGTGGTCGCCCACATATAAGCAGAGGGGCCACAGCCAGTGGGACAACCACATTTCAAGAAGAACACATACATTAGAATACATTAGAATATTCCACTATTCTTAACACTTCCAGAACCCCTATGGTAGTCCATCCATTGTCACGCCCAGATGGTTCCCTTACAACTAATTCTCAAATCACAAAAACTATGGTATGTCTGACTTTTACAGTTCAATATATGCCACTCATGATTTAGACCGCCCTGACTCAAACTCCTTCTCAAGCTCTAGTTCTCTTTTCCCTCAACGCATTCAAGAAATTTGGTCCAGCCTCCCTTTTCCACAACTCCCGGAATCATTCATATTCTCCCTTACCTCACCCATCACACTAATGGAAGTCACTGGAGCAATCAAGTCTTTGAAATCAGCTAAAGCTCCGGGCCCAGATGTATTCTCTAATGACTTCTATAAAATGCTCCCAGATCAATTAGCCCTATACTAGTCTCTGTGTTTAATACTATCCTCGCTGATGGTTCCCCTCCACTTTATTTCAACTCAGCAATTGTCAAAGTCCTTCCAAAACCTGGTAGGGGCTTGTCTAAACCCGGATCTTATCGCCCAATTTCATTGCTTAACAGCGATTACAAATTGCTAACTAAAATCCTAGCGGATCGCCTAAACCCCACCCTTCCCTACGTTGTTCACCAGGATCAGACTGGCTTCATCACAGGTCGCCATTCTGTTTGCAATCTCAGGAGAATCCTAGCAGCAACTCAAGCCTTTTCTGCTTACATACCAGATGTTAGTCCCAGTCTGATTCTGACAATTGATGCTGAAAAGGCCTTCTACATCGTACTCTGGCTCCATCTTTTTCATACCATGTCAAAATTCGGATCCCCTGCTTACTTTCTACTTATGATCTATTAGCTCTGAATAGAGGTATGTCTAGATTCTTATGGTGTAGAAAGAGACCAAGGATGACTCTCAATAAACTAATGCACCCTAAAATGAAAGGAGGCTTGAAATAACCAAACTATAATTTCTACTCTTGGTCAGTGCATTTCAGGTACATCTTCAATTTGGTTTTATAATAACTCTGTTTACACTGAAGCAAGTCTAGACAACCTTCTATTTTCCTCATACTCTCCCAGTGCACTTCTGCACACTCCACTCCATCTAATCCCACTAGATATTCGGAATCATATACTTTTCAAAAGTACTTCTGATGCTTGGATGCAGATCAACAAAAAGTTACATAGGGACCACAAGCATACACCATTCATTCCAATATGGGGAAACCCCAACTTCCCCCCCTCATTACATAATTCATTCTACAACACCTGGAAAGGAAAAGGACTAGACCTAGCTACCAAGTTATTTGACCCAGGAGGCTTTATTTTCTCCTTCGCTATACTACAACTTATGTAATGTAATGTCTAGTTTGCAAGAACATGAAAAAAATATGCTTATTAAGCAAATCATATCTATCTTCTACCCAACATTGCGTCTCAAATTGATAATGATCTGTTGGCACATCTATTTGGAATACTCCATCACCATCCATTTAAAACAATTCATCTATATGACATATTAATTAATAATATGCCTGGTTCTCATCTAGAACAGTGAAGTCAAAACTGGTCTCGTGATATTCTTGAATGCACTTCCCCTACTGACCTATTTAAGCAGTACCCTAACATTATGAAGATACTACAGACATCTTATTTACAAGAGGTACACTTAATGGTTATTCACCGCTTATATATAGCACCTGACCAAATATATGTCCCCTAAAGCTACTGTTGAGTGCCCTAAATGCAAAATGGGGAATGCCAAGTTGTTTCATTGCTTCTGGTTATGCTCAAAGATACTTAAATTTTGGAAAAAAAATGTCCACTATATAAACTCTTATTTCAAACCTCATTTAGAATAAATCCTTTAGCTTGTTTTTGCCTGAATTTCAAAAATTGTCACCTGAATTCTTCTTTCCAACAAAACACCCCTTTGCTAGTCATAATTCTGACGTAGCAAAGAACAAATACTGTCTCATTGGATTGCCACGTCCTCTCCCTCTGTAACAGATCTAATATTCTAAATTTATTATACTTGGACAAGAGATCTCTCACCCCTCGCCTACTAAATTCTTATCCAAGTGGAATGCCTTTATAGACTCATTGGACCCTGGTTTGAAATCATATCTTCAATTCCTTCAAAATAATTTTCATAGTCTACTGCCCAGTAGATGGTTATCTTCACAAACTGAACTATACCCATGTAACGCTACTCTAATACACGTTCCTGGCACACACTCTAACATAATCTGTACCTATTTACCTTTACCCCCCCCCATCCCCTCCTATCCCTCAGTGTTCTCGTCTCTTCTTGCATGTCAATATTAAAATGTTGTATTTACAGCCTGTTTAATGTTGAACAATTCAGCTTTATTTGCATTAATATTGTTATACAAATGTCAGATTAACATACTCATGCTGTTTTATTGGGTACATGTTTTTATTTACGTGACCAAACCAATGGAGGATTTCTCTCTGTATAATCCCAATAATTATTGTACTTAATACCTAACTTTGTTGTTATGCTTCAATTCAATAAAATTTTGAAACTAGAATACATTAGAATGTATGGGGGAAGTTTACCAAGATGGGAGTTTTATTTCACATGGGATTTTGCTATGGGCAACCAATCAGAATCTATTCTTATTTATATATCACCTTTTAGAAGGTAATAGAAAATATCTGATTGGTTGCCCATATTAACTTAGTAAATTCCCCCTATTTGTTCACATAGTGTGGCACTCTTGAAATCTGGTTGGCAGTGGCCGGATCCTGTTCTGTAACTCCACACAGCCTCCTTTCTGCTAAATGGGTTATACTGAATGGTAGCGTTACATGGGCAGCACCGGACCGGACCTTTCTCCGTGCAAAAGCAGGGAAATGGGCAGGCAGCTGGCATCACGGCCGGATTACCATATGTACACCCAGCGTTTTCATGGGAATGCCCATGAAACACGGGGTGTACGCATATGGTAATGAGCAAAATCACCCCTTTACGCCCCTCTCCACCCCCTGCTCAAATGGGTCCATAAGATCATTTTCTGCATGGATCTCATGCCGTGTTCGGACGTCTGCACATGCGCAAACACCAACCATCGGCCGACTGCATTCGGAGCCATCTAACTCATTCAAAATAAAGGGCCTATGTGTGACCACAGCCTAAACTAGAGAAAGAAAATTAATTCAAAATGAAATGATCAACAACAACTATTTTAACCGTGATTGTTAACCTAGTGACTTTGTTTTATTCAAAAGCAAACATCTGTGTTAGACAATTCTAACACTTTTCTCCAGTTCATATACATCACTTTAATTTTTCGCTATTAGAATATTTATAAGGAATTATCCTGTATTTGTCATACTTAAAAATAGTATAACATAGAACATTTGAGCACTTTCTTTTATTCCCAGAGATGAAACATTTCTCTGCAGTCTATAAAGTCTGAACAGATCCTTCCCAAAACATCTGTCTAATACAGTGCAACATGGGTCTGACCAGATGTTGTCAAAGAGTAGCAAAATGAAGGTAAACTGCTTGGGGGATAAGTATATTTAATTCTTAAGTAGTTAAGTTGCTGTGGTTTGGAGATGTTAGTGCTATTGATTTCAGAAAACGTACATTTATCAGTATGGTAATCTTGGAACTTTTAAGTTTCATGTAGTTAAAACATTTTACATACTGTTAGATGCACTAAATGTAATTTTGAAATTCCTTGCTTGCCACCTATTTAATAATACAGGTTGAGTATCCCCTATCTGAAATGCTCGGGACCACGAGCATTCCGGATAGGGGAATTTTTCGGTTTTTGGAATATTTTTTTTAAAGCATACTTACCTGTCCCCTGATGGTGTCCGGTGGTCCCTCGGCCTCCACGCAGTCCCCGGGCGTCCACAGCAGGCCTCCGGCATCTTCTCCGGGTCTCCAGCGGTCCCAGGAATGCATTGCGCGAGTGTGCGCGCGCACCGGTGACGTCACCGGCGCGTGCGCACACTCGCGCAATGCATTCCTGGGACCGCTGGAGACCCTGGAGAAGATTCCGGAGGCCTGCTGTGGACGCCCGGGGACTTGGTAAGTATGAAAAGAGGGTTAGGGGGGTTAAAAAAAAATTCCAATGATTCCAAAAACCACGTTTTTTGGAATAATTCGGATAAGGGATGTCCGGATACAGGATACTCAACCTGTACTCTTCCTAATTACTAAAGTTGTGGTGTTTATTAGAACACAAAATAAAGCAGAACAAGAGATAACTTTGTAGTGTATCTGGCATTGTCATATAATACACATATTTACGCTAAGTAAAGAACATATCTCTACTAGTAAGCCCACTCAAAGCAAAAGCTCAAAGCAAAAGCATTGAAAGCTAGTCTTCTACCTTCTTTGTTTGTGCATGTGTGAGACAACTCTCTGAAACACTGTCATCTGCTGGCAGAGACTCACAGACACTAGACATAAATATAGATGATACTACATTAAATATTACTGACAGTAAGTAGAATTTCTTGAATATACAGTACTATCATGAAAAAAAATAAAGAGAAAAATGAGAAATATTACATTTGGTTTAATGTGGGTGTAGGATGACAATTATAACAGGTTCACACCAAAACTCACCTATATTAATAGACTGATCCTGGACTGAGCAAATTACATAATAATGGTTAAAAGGTTGCAAATTAGTGAGCTTTCTAGAAATTAAGATGTGAATCACCCACATTACCTCCTCAAAGACCTGGTCCCAAAAGGAGTGACGTCATCTTCATCTACCCTTCATAGCATCCTCCCTTAATATGTCTTTATTAAGTCTTTAGTATGCTGATATAAACTGCTGTTTTTCCTCCCCCTTGCCCAAACTCTCCCCTCCCCATCCTTATTTCAATTACATGTCTTACCCTTAGATATGTAGGTACTTGTTTCCTAGCACGGCCACAATCGCGGGCATCGTGTGCCTTAACTTTAAGGCACACGATGCCCGCGATTTCCCCATAGGCTTCAATGTTAAAATATTTTATCATTGAAGCCTATGCGCGTCCGACGCGATGCCCCCGATTTCTCCATCGGCTTCAATGTTAAAATATTTTAACATTGAAGCCTACGCGATGGACCCGATTTGTCCATAGGCTTCAATGTTAAAATATTTTAACATTGAAAATGAGTGCATTTAACATAGGTAAAAATGGGAAATGGCCCAATATGGGCCATTTCTCATTGGGTATGGCCCCGGCATATGTGTGTAAAAAATAATGGCCCCCCATTGTGACCGCCACCCCCATGATTGACGCGAACCCGAAGCGTGGCGAGCGCAGCGGTGCGCGTCCTCCGACCTTTTCATTCCCCTACTATCCACATCGGCGTGGAGTTGAGAAAATAAAGTGTGGCGAGCGTAGCGACCCCGAAGCGTGGCGAGCGGACGCGGATACCTGTCAAGCCCACAAGTACCGATATATCTATTGTAGGCATGTCCAAACTGTGGCCCTCCGGCTGTTGTTAAACTACACATACCAGCATGCCTTGCCATCTTTTAACATTCCCTAAAAGCAAAACTGTGGCAAGGCATGATGGGACTTGTAGTCTCACAACAGATGGAGGGCCATAGTTTGGACATGCCTGGTCTATTGTATCAAGCTTAATATGGATTTAATCTGTTTTACCAATAAGTACCTTGTTAGGTCTGTTAACCCTTCAAACAATCCTTTATATCCCTGTCAACCCAGCAGACCACTTTGTTAGATATGTATTTTGAGTATTTTGCATCTTATTGATCGTTTAAATGCTTTGTAATACTTGAAAATGCAAATAAAAAGTATATTAAAAAAAAATCACTATTTCTTACTTCACCATCCATGTTAGGAAAATATAATAGTGTGCTGAGTGCAGCGAGCCATGCGAGGGTACACATTACACGTTAATCTCGGGTCGTTGTTTATAGTTGTTCACATTAACATTAAAAAAATTTAAAAACTCGTGTAAACCTTTTTTCATGTCAACAATTTTGACCCTTTCAGTATTCTTGATGCTCGCAGAAGAGGGGGTTGATTCCACACTGGGTTTGTCAATTGCTCATTAGTATTGTAAACCAACATATATAATAAAGCTTTGTTGCAGGGTTGGTGGTGCACCTGTGAGTCAGGGTTATAGATGCGTGGTAACGAGGAAAGGAATGGACTTGGTGTTGGGGCACTCTTGTCTTTTGAAAATAGTACCACATACTGTAGCGAAGGAATGGAAGCCGTCAGATTGGCCATGATTATGGGTCCCTACAATGGTCCACCTATAGAGCTCATGATTGAGTTGTTAGAACTTGTTTTGAAATATAACCATTTTCTCTATCAAGAGGACTACTATGTGCAATTGGCAGGGACTGCTATGGGGTCCAATGTGGCCACTGCCTTTGCCAATTTGTTCATGCATCAATATGAGCAGAGGTACAGTATATCATTCCGCATTACTCAGACAGACTAATATACTTTAAAAGGTATATTGATGATGTGTTTCTTATCTGGTTGGGAGATGAGGCCTCCTTTACTGAAATGGTGACATCACTTAATGCATTACCTTCTCCAGTCCGTTTTACGTATGCTTCCGATATACACACTATGCACTTTCTGGACATTACAATATTGAAACAAGGATCCTTTCTGAATTACACACTGTACAAGAAACCGACAGGTAGGGACACATTACTGTGGGGTACAAGCCACCATCCTTACTCACTAAAGTCAAATCTTTCCATATCACAGTTCCTAAGGGTCATGCGTAACAACTCTGACCCCACAACAAGGGAAATACAAATTTCCGAATGTGCTCTACGTTTTCAAGAGAGGGGGTACAGTACTAAAAAAATTGAGAGAAGCCTCACCAGGGCAAGGTAAAAGTATATACATCACTCGTCGACAACTAAAGGTCCGGATAATACTCCTCGTATGATTTTGAATATCCAATGTGATACCAATGTTGGAGTCACCCAGAGGACTATTAAGGACCAATGGTCTATGATTACGTCAGATCAAACCTTCAGAAAAATCGGGACTGCACCTCCCCTAATAAGTGTCTCAAGAGGACAGAATCTGCAGGATTACCTTTTACGACCAAATATGAAGCCAGCCAAGGAAAATAAGGATATTTGGCTATCCAAGAAAAATGGCTGCTACAAGTGCCTGGGCTGTGCCAGCTGCCGGGCACTTACTTTTGTCATCCACATAACGATAACAAAATCTACTTCAGACATCGCCTTTATTGCCAGCTCGACCACGTAATATTTTACCTTATATGCCCATGCGGCTTAATGTACGTGGGAAAAACTATAAGAATGCTAAAAGAACGTATAAACCAACATAGGTCATTATATCTGATTGGCCTATTCCACTGGAGAAACAGATAAGCCTGTTGTGGTGCACTCTGTTGAAAAGGGACACCAGCTAGCCACTCTACATTTCATGGCAATCAACTGGATCCCACCACAACCTAGGGGTGGAGTTGGATCTATGAGGCCTCTCTCTTAAGAAGCATCAGACCTCTATCGACTGGATACAGTGTGCCCAAGGGGCCTTAATGAGAAAACTCATATGAATATTTTTCTTTGAATTGTCTTTTGTACTTGAAAATTAGTAAACTAAATGTAGATGTGCAGCCCTGGACCTGAGCCGTGAGCCAATTCGACTGGGGGGACGCCTCAAAGCAGTGTTTTTGCTGCTGGAGTTGTCCTCCTGAGCCAATGGTTTAACTAAGTTTTAAAAGTGTGTTTATGTTGTTTGTCTGATGTTTAATATATATTATGTCACACGTAGCCGCGACGGAGCGCGGCGGGTACAGTACTCACCCGTCCGCGCCCGCCGCCGGCTAGCGTGTGCAGGCTCCGGTCTGCGGTGTGCGGGTAGCGGCAGCTCTGGGTAGGGATGGCAGCAGTAGTGGTGCCGGGAGGCCGGCGTCGCCATCTTGGTTGAGGGCAGGAGACAGATTGGCCCAGAGTGGAGGTTCCCTCCTCATCCTGTGCTGACAGCCAATGGCAGCCATCCCCTGGGGATATAGGGGATCTGCCTAGGCTGTTCAGTGTCAGTGCAATGAGTCTTTGGAGTCATTCACAACTCCTAGCTGATTCCCGGATCCTGGCTCTTTCTCTCCTGACTCTGGTGCCTTGCTCCCTGCATCTTGCTACAAGGAAGTTTTCTCCTGACACCAATGCTGCAAGTCCTACCTAGTGCTTGTTCCTGCTTGTGTCCCAGAATTACCCTGCACAGCTTCCCGCTGTCCTCCTTCATACAACTCATTCATTCCATCATCTTTCAGTCATCCGGATCCATTTCTTCTGTCATCAAATCAACCTCCTTCCGGATCCTCATCTATGTACTCTGGCTCACCAAGTATACGTTTCCAGATTTCCCTGCCCGTTATTAGTATTGTGCTGGACTCTATTTAATTTATTCCAACTGTCACTTAAAGAAGTATTTGAGTGAAGTTTATCATTTATGAAATCCGTTATTAAACCTGCACGTTTCAATCCTACTCCTCCTGGTCCGTCTCCGGTTCCTGTGCACCACACGACTCCATCCAGCCCTTTAGCCGTGACAGTTTGCACTGACCCGATGGAATCGGGTGAAGCACAGGCCTCCATGACGGATGTTCTTCAAGGCATCATGGCTCGATTGGAACAAGTAGAGACTACCCAGCGTCAAGTGGCTCAATTTCTCCAGACCTTGTCATCACCTCAGGCGGCTCCCTCAGTTTCAGCAGCACCTACCTCCGGAGCTTCGGCCCCTGCTGCTCCCCCTGGGCCAGCTGCTCCTCACCAGCTACACCTGTCAACCCCCAGTAAATATGACGGGTCCCCGAGGGGGTGTCGAGGATTCCTGAATCAATGTGACGTCCATTTTACCCTCCAGCCTTCCAATTTCCCCTCTCCCAAGACTCGGGTGGCTTACATCGTGTCCCTACTGGCGGGTCCAGCCCTGGAGTGGGTGTCCCCCCTTTGGGAGCGTGCGGATCCCATCCTCAATAACTATGAAGAATTTGTGGCCTCCTTCCGTCGCATCTTCGACGAGCCTGGCAGAGTGTCCTCCGCAGCCACGGAGATCCTAAGGATTCGTCAGGGCAGTCGCCCAGTGGGACAATATGTCGTACAATTTCAAACCCTGGCTTCCGAACTCAGATGGAACGAAGAGGCTCTCGTTTCTGCCTTCTGGAACGGTCTAGCCGGGCGCATCAAGGACGAGTTAGCAACTCGCGATTCTCCTTCCACCCTGGCTGAACTCATTTCATTATGTAACAAAGTCGATCTGCGACTCCAAGAACGCCAACTTGAGAGGAATCGCTCTGATCGCCTTCGCCCTCGATTTCCTTCCAATGTCGCACCAGCCTCCAAACCAACCCCGCCTCCTGCGGTGTCAACAGATGAGCCCATGCAAATCAACCGCTCCCGTCTCTCTCTCGAAGAGAAGTCCCGAAGACGGCGAGAGAATCTATGCATGTACTGTGGCTCCTCAGCTCACTTATTGGCTTCCTGCCCGCTGCGGCCGGGAAATGACCGCTCCTAATCTCCCCGAGGGAGGTCCGATTAGGAGTCTTGCTTCCATCTCCCTCTTCTTCTGATTCCACCATTCCGGTTACCCTTGTGTGTCCCCAAGGGAGAAAAAGAGTTCAGGCCCTATTGGACTCTGGAGCAGCGGGAAACTTCCTTTCTTCTTCTTTTGTTACCCAACATGCCCTGCCTGTGCAACCCCTGGATCACTCGCTGGTCCTCACTGCAGTGGATGGGAGTCGAATTCGTAGTGGACAAATCACCCATCAGACCACCCCGGTGACACTGCTCATAGGAGCTCTACATCAAGAGACCCTCGAATTCTTCATTCTTCCACAGTCCTCACACCAAATGGTCCTGGGCCTTCCCTGGCTCTCCAAACATAACCCACACATCGATTGGACCAATATGGAGGTCAAGGCCTGGGGAACAGATTGCCAGTCTACTTGCATTCCTCAGATCCTTCCGGTCTACCAGACCCATCCACAACGTGAGGGTAACTGTCCTTCATCCTCTTCAGCTCCACCCTTGTCGATACCCGCACCATATCGTTCATTTACAGATGTATTCAGTAAAGGTGGTGCCGACACCCTGCCTCCTCACTGTCCTTGGGACTGTCCGATAGAGCTGGTGGCCGGGAAGTTCCCTCCTCGTGGCCGCATCTATCCCCTGTCGCTACCTGAGACTGAGGCCATGTCCTCGTACATTCAAGAGAACTTAAACAAAGGTTTCATTCGACCATCTACTTCTCCGGCCGGGGCCGGGTTTTTCTTTGTGAAAAAGAAAGATGGCGGTCTTCGGCCATGTATCGACTATAGGGGCCTGAATGACATCACCATTAAAAACCGCTATCCCTTACCCCTTATCGCAGAACTATTCGACAAGATCAGAGGGGCAGCAATCTTTACTAAATTGGACCTGCGAGGGGCCTACAATTTGATCCGGATCCGTCCAGGTGACGAGTGGAAGACGGCTTTTAACACGCGCGACGGCCACTATGAATACCTGGTGATGCCCTTCGGCCTTTGTAACGCCCCCGCTGTCTTCCAACAGTTTGTAAATGATATCTTTCGGGACTTGCTGTACCACTCCATCGTAGTCTATCTAGACGATATACTCATCTTCTCTCCAAATCTCCAACTTCACAGACAGACAGTGTCCGAAGTCCTACGACGTCTTCGCCAAAATCAACTGTTCTGCAAGTTGGAGAAGTGCGTTTTTGAGGTCACGTCCATTCCATTCTTGGGTCACATTCTCTCCGCCACTGGGATAGAAATGGACCCAGAGAAGGTGAGAGCCATCCAAGACTGGGCAGCCCCCACAACACTCAAAGGAATTCAGAGATTCCTAGGGTTCTCAAACTATTACCGGCGATTTATCCGGAACTTCTCTACTATCGCTGCTCCCCTCACTGCTCTCACTTGCAAGGGAGCTGATCCAAGCCGATGGTCGCCAGAAGCATCCTCTGCCTTCCAGCAGTTAAAGAGAGCATTCATGACGGCACCAATCCTCCTCCAACCAGACCTCGACAGGCCCTTCATTCTCGAGGTGGACGCATCCTCGGAAGGGATCGGGGCCATCTTGTCACAAAAAGGTGAGGATCAAGAATTACACCCTTGTGCCTTCCTCTCCAAAAAATTCCTCCCAGCAGAGAAGAATTACCCCATCGGGGAACAGGAGTTGCTTGCAGTCAAAACTGCGTTAGAGGAGTGGCGATACCTTCTGGAGGGGGCACGACATAAGATCACCGTGTATTCAGACCACAAAAATCTGTCCTTTCTTAAACAGGCTCAGTGCCTTACTGCCCGCCAAGCCCGTTGGGCCATGTTTTTTGAACGCTTTGATTTCCAAATTAAATTCCGACCTGGAACCATGAATACTAAGGCAGACGCACTATCCCGCTCCTTTGAGACGACCTCTGACCAAGAGACACCTCCTCGTCCAATCCTCGATCCGCTGGTCTTCGCCCAAGTAACCGTACAGCCATCTCCTCCTCCAGGTAAAACGTTCGTTCCCCCCGAACTTCGCAAGAAAATATTGTCATGGGCACATTCTTCCCGCTTCGCAGGGCACGCAGGAGCACAAAAGACCTTGATGTTCCTGTCACGTTCTTATTGGTGGCCAACCATCCGCCACGACGTAACCAACTTCGTTGCCTCTTGTGTAAGATGTGCTCAGCATAAAGTGCCCAGAACAACTCCCGCTGGTCCTCTCCGCCCTCTAACCATTCCCACAGAACCATGGACCCATCTGTCAATGGACTTCATTTGCGAACTACCTCCCTCAAAAGGTCATACCGCAATCTGGGTAGTGGTCGACCGATTCTCGAAAATGGTCCATTTTTTCCCACTAAAAGGTCTCCCCTCTGCTCCAGTACTGGCTCAGCTATTCATCTCAACCATTTTTAAACTTCACGGACTGCCCAAAGAGATTGTATCCGACCGCGGAGTACAGTTCGTTGCAAAGTTCTGGAGAGCTCTCTGTGCCGCGGTACAGGTCAAACTCAAGTTTTCCACTGCCTTTCATCCCCAGACCAACGGCCAGACAGAACGGGTGAATCAAGACTTGGAGGCCTTTATCCGACTGTTTGTCTCGTCTTCCCAAGATGACTGGGTGGATCTTCTCCCGTGGGCAGAATATATGCATAACAACTCCTATCACTCTTCCTCCGGAACCACCCCCTTCTTTACAGTATTCGGCAAACATCCACGATCTCCGGATTTCTCAGAATTATCCTCTTCCGAAGTTCCTGCAGCAACCACTTCATTACAACGCTTTGCTAAAATCTGGTCGGATGTCCACACCGCTCTTCTTAAATCTTCCGCCCGATACAAGAGGATGGCAGACAGGAAAAGAAGGGCAGCGCCCAGATTGAAAGTCGGAGACCGGGTATGGCTGTCTACCCGCCATATACGCCTCCGTCTGCCCTCTATGAAGCTGGCTCCCCGGTTCATTGGGCCATACCCTATCATCCAAGTCATTAATCCTGTCGCTTATAGACTTCAACTTCCTCCTTCCCTAAGGATTTCGAATTCCTTCCATGTGTCCCTCCTCAAGCCTTTAAGGTTGAACTCTTATCAAAAGAAGATTCCCAAACCGCCCAAGATTAACTCCGAAAGTGGGGCTGAATTCGAGGTAAGACGCATTATAGACTCTCGTTGCCGCAATTCTCGTACCCAGTATCTGGTGGAATGGGTTGGGTTTGGTCCCGAAGAGAACTCTTGGGTGGATTCCATTGATTTGCACGCTCCAAAACTGGTAAAGCAATTTCTCCAGAGAAATCCGCACAAGGCCCATAGGTGCCCTGGGGTCACCCTGAAAAGGGGGGGTACTGTCACACGTAGCCGCAACGGAGCGCGGCGGGTACAGTACTCACCCGTCCGCGCCCGCCGCCGGCTAGCGTGTGCAGGCTCCGGTCTGCGGTGTGCGGGTAGCGGCAGCTCTGGGTAGGGATGGCAGCAGTAGTGGTGCCGGGAGGCCGGCGTCGCCATCTTGGTTGAGGGCAGGAGACAGATTGGCCCAGAGTGGAGGTTCCCTCCTCATCCTGTGCTGACAGCCAATGGCAGCCATCCCCTGGGGATATAGGGGATCTGCCTAGGCTGTTCAGTGTCAGTGCAATGAGTCTTTGGAGTCATTCACAACTCCTAGCTGATTCCCGGATCCTGGCTCTTTCTCTCCTGACTCTGGTGCCTTGCTCCCTGCATCTTGCTACAAGGAAGTTTTCTCCTGACACCAATGCTGCAAGTCCTACCTAGTGCTTGTTCCTGCTTGTGTCCCAGAATTACCCTGCACAGCTTCCCGCTGTCCTCCTTCATACAACTCATTCATTCCATCATCTTTCAGTCATCCGGATCCATTTCTTCTGTCATCAAATCAACCTCCTTCCGGATCCTCATCTATGTACTCTGGCTCACCAAGTATACGTTTCCAGATTTCCCTGCCCGTTATTAGTATTGTGCTGGACTCTATTTAATTTATTCCAACTGTCACTTAAAGAAGTATTTGAGTGAAGTTTATCATTTATGAAATCCGTTATTAAACCTGCACGTTTCAATCCTACTCCTCCTGGTCCGTCTCCGGTTCCTGTGCACCACACGACTCCATCCAGCCCTTTAGCCGTGACAGTTTGCACTGACCCGATGGAATCGGGTGAAGCACAGGCCTCCATGACGGATGTTCTTCAAGGCATCATGGCTCGATTGGAACAAGTAGAGACTACCCAGCGTCAAGTGGCTCAATTTCTCCAGACCTTGTCATCACCTCAGGCGGCTCCCTCAGTTTCAGCAGCACCTACCTCCGGAGCTTCGGCCCCTGCTGCTCCCCCTGGGCCAGCTGCTCCTCACCAGCTACACCTGTCAACCCCCAGTAAATATGACGGGTCCCCGAGGGGGTGTCGAGGATTCCTGAATCAATGTGACGTCCATTTTACCCTCCAGCCTTCCAATTTCCCCTCTCCCAAGACTCGGGTGGCTTACATCGTGTCCCTACTGGCGGGTCCAGCCCTGGAGTGGGTGTCCCCCCTTTGGGAGCGTGCGGATCCCATCCTCAATAACTATGAAGAATTTGTGGCCTCCTTCCGTCGCATCTTCGACGAGCCTGGCAGAGTGTCCTCCGCAGCCACGGAGATCCTAAGGATTCGTCAGGGCAGTCGCCCAGTGGGACAATATGTCGTACAATTTCAAACCCTGGCTTCCGAACTCAGATGGAACGAAGAGGCTCTCGTTTCTGCCTTCTGGAACGGTCTAGCCGGGCGCATCAAGGACGAGTTAGCAACTCGCGATTCTCCTTCCACCCTGGCTGAACTCATTTCATTATGTAACAAAGTCGATCTGCGACTCCAAGAACGCCAACTTGAGAGGAATCGCTCTGATCGCCTTCGCCCTCGATTTCCTTCCAATGTCGCACCAGCCTCCAAACCAACCCCGCCTCCTGCGGTGTCAACAGATGAGCCATGCAAATCAACCGCTCCCGTCTCTCTCTCGAAGAGAAGTCCCGAAGACGGCGAGAGAATCTATGCATGTACTGTGGCTCCTCAGCTCACTTATTGGCTTCCTGCCCGCTGCGGCCGGGAAACGACCGCTCCTAATCTCCCCGAGGGAGGTCCGATTAGGAGTCTTGCTTCCATCTCCCTCTTCTTCTGATTCCACCATTCCGGTTACCCTTGTGTGTCCCCAAGGGAGAAAAAGAGTTCAGGCCCTATTGGACTCTGGAGCAGCGGGAAACTTCCTTTCTTCTTCTTTTGTTACCCAACATGCCCTGCCTGTGCAACCCCTGGATCACTCGCTGGTCCTCACTGCAGTGGATGGGAGTCGAATTCGTAGTGGACAAATCACCCATCAGACCACCCCGGTGACACTGCTCATAGGAGCTCTACATCAAGAGACCCTCGAATTCTTCATTCTTCCACAGTCCTCACACCAAATGGTCCTGGGCCTTCCCTGGCTCTCCAAACATAACCCACACATCGATTGGACCAATATGGAGGTCAAGGCCTGGGGAACAGATTGCCAGTCTACTTGCATTCCTCAGATCCTTCCGGTCTACCAGACCCATCCACAACGTGAGGGTAACTGTCCTTCATCCTCTTCAGCTCCACCCTTGTCGATACCCGCACCATATCGTTCATTTACAGATGTATTCAGTAAAGGTGGTGCCGACACCCTGCCTCCTCACCGTCCTTGGGACTGTCCGATAGAGCTGGTGGCCGGGAAGTTCCCTCCTCGTGGCCGCATCTATCCCCTGTCGCTACCTGAGACTGAGGCCATGTCCTCGTACATTCAAGAGAACTTAAACAAAGGTTTCATTCGACCATCTACTTCTCCGGCCGGGGCCGGGTTTTTCTTTGTGAAAAAGAAAGATGGCGGTCTTCGGCCATGTATCGACTATAGGGGCCTGAATGACATCACCATTAAAAAACGCTATCCCTTACCCCTTATCGCAGAACTATTCGACAAGATCAGAGGGGCAGCAATCTTTACTAAATTGGACCTGCGAGGGGCCTACAATTTGATCCGGATCCGTCCAGGTGACGAGTGGAAGACGGCTTTTAACACGCGCGACGGCCACTATGAATACCTGGTGATGCCCTTCGGCCTTTGTAACGCCCCCGCTGTCTTCCAACAGTTTGTAAATGATATCTTTCGGGACTTGCTGTACCACTCCATCGTAGTCTATCTAGACGATATACTCATCTTCTCTCCAAATCTCCAACTTCACAGACAGACAGTGTCCGAAGTCCTACGACGTCTTCGCCAAAATCAACTGTTCTGCAAGTTGGAGAAGTGCGTTTTTGAGGTCACGTCCATTCCATTCTTGGGTCACATTCTCTCCGCCACTGGGATAGAAATGGACCCAGAGAAGGTGAGAGCCATCCAAGACTGGGCAGCCCCCACAACACTCAAAGGAATTCAGAGATTCCTAGGGTTCTCAAACTATTACCGGCGATTTATCCGGAACTTCTCTACTATCGCTGCTCCCCTCACTGCTCTCACTTGCAAGGGAGCTGATCCAAGCCGATGGTCGCCAGAAGCATCCTCTGCCTTCCAGCAGTTAAAGAGAGCATTCATGACGGCACCAATCCTCCTCCAACCAGACCTCGACAGGCCCTTCATTCTCGAGGTGGACGCATCCTCGGAAGGGATCGGGGCCATCTTGTCACAAAAAGGTGAGGATCAAGAATTACACCCTTGTGCCTTCCTCTCCAAAAAATTCCTCCCAGCAGAGAAGAATTACCCCATCGGGGAACAGGAGTTGCTTGCAGTCAAAACTGCGTTAGAGGAGTGGCGATACCTTCTGGAGGGGGCACGACATAAGATCACCGTGTATTCAGACCACAAAAATCTGTCCTTTCTTAAACAGGCTCAGTGCCTTACTGCCCGCCAAGCCCGTTGGGCCATGTTTTTTGAACGCTTTGATTTCCAAATTAAATTCCGACCTGGAACCATGAATACTAAGGCAGACGCACTATCCCGCTCCTTTGAGACGACCTCTGACCAAGAGACACCTCCTCGTCCAATCCTCGATCCGCTGGTCTTCGCCCAAGTAACCGTACAGCCATCTCCTCCTCCAGGTAAAACGTTCGTTCCCCCCGAACTTCGCAAGAAAATATTGTCATGGGCACATTCTTCCCGCTTCGCAGGGCACGCAGGAGCACAAAAGACCTTGATGTTCCTGTCACGTTCTTATTGGTGGCCAACCATCCGCCACGACGTAACCAACTTCGTTGCCTCTTGTGTAAGATGTGCTCAGCATAAAGTGCCCAGAACAACTCCCGCTGGTCCTCTCCGCCCTCTAACCATTCCCACAGAACCATGGACCCATCTGTCAATGGACTTCATTTGCGAACTACCTCCCTCAAAAGGTCATACCGCAATCTGGGTAGTGGTCGACCGATTCTCGAAAATGGTCCATTTTTTCCCACTAAAAGGTCTCCCCTCTGCTCCAGTACTGGCTCAGCTATTCATCTCAACCATTTTTAAACTTCACGGACTGCCCAAAGAGATTGTATCCGACCGCGGAGTACAGTTCGTTGCAAAGTTCTGGAGAGCTCTCTGTGCCGCGGTACAGGTCAAACTCAAGTTTTCCACTGCCTTTCATCCCCAGACCAACGGCCAGACAGAACGGGTGAATCAAGACTTGGAGGCCTTTATCCGACTGTTTGTCTCGTCTTCCCAAGATGACTGGGTGGATCTTCTCCCGTGGGCAGAATATATGCATAACAACTCCTATCACTCTTCCTCCGGAACCACCCCCTTCTTTACAGTATTCGGCAAACATCCACGATCTCCGGATTTCTCAGAATTATCCTCTTCCGAAGTTCCTGCAGCAACCACTTCATTACAACGCTTTGCTAAAATCTGGTCGGATGTCCACACCGCTCTTCTTAAATCTTCCGCCCGATACAAGAGGATGGCAGACAGGAAAAGAAGGGCAGCGCACAGATTGAAAGTCGGAGACCGGGTATGGCTGTCTACCCGCCATATACGCCTCCGTCTGCCCTCTATGAAGCTGGCTCCCCGGTTCATTGGGCCATACCCTATCATCCAAGTCATTAATCCTGTCGCTTATAGACTTCAACTTCCTCCTTCCCTAAGGATTTCGAATTCCTTCCATGTGTCCCTCCTCAAGCCTTTAAGGTTGAACTCTTATCAAAAGAAGATTCCCAAACCGCCCAAGATTAACTCCGAAAGTGGGGCTGAATTCGAGGTAAGACGCATTATAGACTCTCGTTGCCGCAATTCTCGTACCCAGTATCTGGTGGAATGGGTTGGGTTTGGTCCCGAAGAGAACTCTTGGGTGGATTCCATTGATTTGCACGCTCCAAAACTGGTAAAGCAATTTCTCCAGAGAAATCCGCACAAGGCCCATAGGCGCCCTGGGGTCACCCTGAAAAGGGGGGGTACTGTCACACGTAGCCGCGACGGAGCGCGGCGGGTACAGTACTCACCCGTCCGCGCCCGCCGCCGGCTAGCGTGTGCAGGCTCCGGTCTGCGGTGTGCGGGTAGCGGCAGCTCTGGGTAGGGATGGCAGCAGTAGTGGTGCCGGGAGGCCGGCGTCGCCATCTTGGTTGAGGGCAGGAGACAGATTGGCCCAGAGTGGAGGTTCCCTCCTCATCCTGTGCTGACAGCCAATGGCAGCCATCCCCTGGGGATATAGGGGATCTGCCTAGGCTGTTCAGTGTCAGTGCAATGAGTCTTTGGAGTCATTCACAACTCCTAGCTGATTCCCGGATCCTGGCTCTTTCTCTCCTGACTCTGGTGCCTTGCTCCCTGCATCTTGCTACAAGGAAGTTTTCTCCTGACACCAATGCTGCAAGTCCTACCTAGTGCTTGTTCCTGCTTGTGTCCCAGAATTACCCTGCACAGCTTCCCGCTGTCCTCCTTCATACAACTCATTCATTCCATCATCTTTCAGTCATCCGGATCCATTTCTTCTGTCATCAAATCAACCTCCTTCCGGATCCTCATCTATGTACTCTGGCTCACCAAGTATACGTTTCCAGATTTCCCTGCCCGTTATTAGTATTGTGCTGGACTCTATTTAATTTATTCCAACTGTCACTTAAAGAAGTATTTGAGTGAAGTTTATCATTTATGAAATCCGTTATTAAACCTGCACGTTTCAATCCTACTCCTCCTGGTCCGTCTCCGGTTCCTGTGCACCACACGACTCCATCCAGCCCTTTAGCCGTGACATATTACCTATTGTGAATCCTGAATGCCTTGATTTCCACTAAGTGCTAGTCCAAAATTGAACAAGATGGATATCCACGCCTGTTCAGTAACAACCCTGATAAGTATTGTTCTAAACGCTAAATAGTAGTATGTTTGTCAATATATTGAGGAGAGTCCATTGTAGTATTCGGTGAACCATAGCCACATAGATGATTATACTACTTTAAGATATAATGGGTGGCTGCGTTCCACTGATCCACAGTGGAACGCAAACTGTCAGCAATGCAGGATACGGGTTACCCTGGTAACCCAAGCGACGTGATTACGTGACTCTAGGCAGCCGTGCACACAGGATGACACAGAGAGTCACGTGTTTTACCTAACCAATGTAGCGCTTTTAGCGGGATTACCGCTTCCAGGACATCCAGTAATGCATTCCAGCTAGGTGGAACGCACGCCGGGACCTGTACGGCTTAATAGGTGAGCGTGAGCATAACTCTTGTACTTACAGGTAGCTCAATATGTTGTTGAACGCCACCTTTATTATACGGTGGGATGTATATTGTTTGAGTAGTGGTATGAGTAAAATGTGTAATTAGAACATTTCCGGTATTAACTGGGTGACTAACAGCACTTCCTGGCATCAGGGTATTTAAGGAGCACAGCTGATCAATGTGTTAGATCTTCTGATGCTGTGAACCATCTGAGACTTTGGTCTTGACAAAGAGCCCGGCGTGGCTCGAAACGTCGACATGACATCTAAACGAATGGTGATGTATTAAACTAATTTACTGCAGAAGAAAACAGGTGGTGTGTGTTGCGCAATCAATAGCTGCTGGCACAGGGTTTGTCAGAACCCTAAGTATAAGACAGAAAAAGGAAAATGTGTGCCAGCGCTTGCTGTTTCAATAATTAATTACACGGTTCTCTAAAATAATTATTTAATACAAATTAACATATAAAATACATACATTTAATATAAAAATAAAAATAAATGATCTAGTACTGGTGAATCATTTATAGGATGTATCACTTTGAAGTGTGATCTCATATAGTTAATCCCTTAATAGGGGAATGTTTGAAGCTGACAATTGTAATATATATATTACCATCCAATTTGTCTGGTGGATTTGTAGCCAGATATCTGTGACAATGATAGTTCTGTGGTGCCTTTTTATTTCAAAGTCTCAGGACTCCCATATGATGATCTTCCTTTCTTTTGGATTAATTAGGGATAATGATGTAACCCATAAGATTGTATCCAGGTTTTCGAAAAGGGACGTCAAAGGGATGATGAACTTGGTCACTTTTAGGATGAAGTCAGCAATTTCAGGTGTGCTCAACGTGTTTCCCTGGAAATTAACACCTCCGGCTTCCTCAGGAGCAAGTCACACAGTGTCGACACTATAAACCAGTGACTCAATTTATTATGTTATTTCACAATACCTTGATTCTTTTTTCAGCCAGTTATTCAGTCACAGGTTACGTATCTCAAGGATACTACCACATTAATCACTAAGCTTCAGTCCTTGCCCCCCCAGCCAGACAATTGCTGGTTGTGTACCCTGGACGTGGTAAGCCTGTACACCAGCATCCCACATGATGCTGGTGTGCAGGCAGCACGCAGGTTACTGATGGGCCATGAGCTCTACAAGGGGCCCAACATTGATTTTTTTATCACTTTGCTTGAGCTCACCCTCAAGAGAAATTACTTTCTTTTTGACAGTAAATGGTACATCCAGCTGCAGGGGTGTGCCATGGGATCTTGTGTGGCACCGGCATTTGCAAATACATTCGTGTTGGTACTTGTTTCCTAGCACGGCCACAACGATATAGATCAGGGCCATCCTTAGCATCGCGTCGCATCGGGGTTATTTCGGTAAGGTAACAATGGTCCCGACACTTGAGATACTCCCGATGGACTTTTTTCGGTCGGCCTTTACATCGGCATATCGTTAATCGCGTCGGGGACCTGTAAATGTGTAGATGGACCCGATGTCCCCGATGGTTAAGTTTTTAGCTGAAGATTGGCTCAATCGCGTCGGTCGCGTTGCATGTTACTTTTAATGCACCCGATGGTCGCGATGGACGCGATGTAAATCAGGCCCATTTACCCTATGTTTTTCCCGCTTCATAGGCCCATCTGTAATAGGCCCAATTAACCCTTTTAGTCCTGCCTCCTATAAATTCTTCCTAGTAACATATGTTTTACTGTGTGTTTCTATGTAAAAATTAAATCTGCCCTCTGTAATCTGCACAGTTACAGCATATAACCTCATCACTGTCAATATTTACTCTGAAAATCCGGCCCCTTCCAAATCCGGCCCATTCTGCTAGCTTTTCCCCAAGCTCCTTGTGGGTTTTGTCTTGGTTGGAGTGAGACGTGTATTCAGTTGCTGGTGATATTTTGGCTGATAGATCCTTTGCTGGTGATATCTTCCTGATTGATCCTGTGCTGATCCTGAGTCTTGTGCTGTGGATTGCTGCTGATCATGAATCCTGTGCTGTGCATTGCTGTGCTGATCCTGAGCCCTGCTGATCCTGAGTCCTGTGCTGTGGATTGCTGTGCTGTGGATTCCGTGTCCTCTGATATGGCTGAGGTGAATTTCTTCTCGCTGCCTGCAAGTGAGGAGGAGGCAGTGGCGTTTCTCCAGCGCCATTATCTGCTGCCAGCGGAGGCTACGTGTGGGAATGGCCATCCCATGCTGCTGAATCTTAAGGAGACCATGTGGCGCTGCAATGTGAGGGACTGCCGCTTGAAGAGGAGTCTCCGAGCGGCGATGTTCTTCCCTGGCTGCCGCTTGCCGTTCCTGACGCTGGTCCGGTTTATCTTCTCCTGGGTTGAGGAAATGACCAGTGTGGAGTATTGTGACAAGCACCTGGGCATGTCCAAGAAAACGTCCGTACTGTACAACAAGTACATGCGGGAGGCCTGCCTGCTTGACCTCATGGCGCAGCAGCAGCGCTGGATTGGAGGTCCCAACAAGATTGTCGAGGTCGACGAGACTCTCTTCGTGAAGAGGCAGGTGAATGTGGGCCGGGTGTTACCCCAGCAATGGGTGTTTGGCGGTATTTGCCTGGGAAACCGGACAGTGCTTTGCCACTAAAGTGGCCACTCGGGATGCCAACACCCTCATGGGGGCTATTTTACAGTTTGTGGAGCCTGGGTCTACTGTTTATACAGACTGTTGGAGGGCTTACAGTACGGACCAGCTCCAAGCGGCAGGATATGACCATGCCCGGGTCAACCAAAGATATAACTTTGTGGACCCTACAACAGGGGTTCACACCCAGAATATCGAACGCATGTGGGGGGCGTGCAAATGGAGGAATAAACGCCACCGGGCACCGCAAGGCATATGTTGCAAAGTTATCTTGAAGAATTCATGTGGCGGAAGAGCCTCGCACGTGATGACCCCTTTGCACGCATATTACATGCATTAACTTTGTTGCCCAAAGACTGAACTCAGAACACTTCCCCCCTAATGTTTAAAATTGCCCCATTATTGTCTATTTTGCAATGAAATGCCTGTATTCTTACCTTTTTGATTTTTTCGTAAAATTTAAAAACTGCTTTAAAAAACTTGTCTTTCCTGTCTCAGCTGAAAGATTTTGGAAGGATGAATGGATTGTAGTCACACACCGCCACTATCCACGCCATTCTTGAAGCGTGGCGAGTGGCGGTGTTATGTGTCCTCCGACCTTTTCCTACTCCCACTATCCATGTCGGTGTGAAGCGCGGCGAGCGGACGCGGATTACTTGCAAAATAATCCGCGTCCCCTCACGGGGCTCATGGCCCTCACCGTGCTTTGGGCTCAGTGGGTTGCTGTGATTAGCACACTAAATATTATCAACTTCATGCTGACATGCATAGTCGACATGTCGACATGGTACACATGTCGACATGTGGAAAAGTACCTCGCGTCGGACGCAATGTACTGTAAGCAGTGGTGCAAGTAGAATTTTTTTCTTGGTGGTACTGATAGCCTCCACCAAAAATGGGCGTGGCCATGTGTCATGAGGGGGGCGTAGTCACACAAAGCTAGAGGAGTGACTAAATGACAATAGTGGCGTGGCATCAGGAGACAGGTAATGAGAAACAGGGAATGGCTGGGGGTGGGTTGGCTCTTGCTTGGGGGAGAGCCGGGCAGCTTGTGCTTACAATTGTGGAGCCTGCTCTTCATGCTGTCGGCGCTGCTGATGCCTGTCAGTGTGACAGGCTAAATCAGCAGTAACCGGTAGCTGCATACAGCACCAATCATAACACTGGGTGGGCGGGCTGCGGATGCATTATATTTAGACTTAAAATAAAAATAGAATTGACAGTGGGTCAGGGGGTAAGTGGTACTGCGTACCTGCAACATATTTCTTACAGGTACTCCGTACCACACAGTACCCCCTTACTTGCAACACTGACTGTAAGCTTTACAGTGCAATGCGTCCGACCGACGCGATATTTCATTGTATAAGCATTATACAGTGCTTATCATGTCAGTCGCGTCAGGCCCATTGTACAAGGGCTGCGACTGACGCGATGTTTCATTTTACAAGTACTCCGCCGCACTTATCAGGTAAATCGCGTCGGTCGCGTCTAACTGTGCGGTGTACAGTTTAACGCGAGCGATGTGACGTACATGATAAGTGCTGCAGAGTACTTCTACAATGAAATATCGCGTCGGTCTTAGGCATTGAACTGTATGGAATGCCTCCGACCGCCTGCGATTTTGCTGCCGGGCAAAGGCACCAAAAGGACCCTGGGGAAGGACAACAGCAGCCATTTTAAAGATAATTAATCTTCTGGCTGCAGCACCTGAATCTGGCTCCCTGGCCCTGCTCAAATAAGTAAGTGGAATTTAAGGATTACTCTGCGTAGGTGGGGTCTGGGGATTGGGAAGGGCATATACAGGGTTGTGGGGGGGGGGTGGTCCAGGGGCGGGGGGGTCCGGGGGCAGGGGGGGGCACTTTGGGGGGCAATGATATGTACATATGGCTAGTTTTTATTATGTGCAGGGGCCCTGTTATGCAGGGTGGGGTACAACTATTAATGTTCAGGGGGGGGGTACAGGAGGGAGTGGGGAGATCAAGTAAATATGTGGGGATTGTCATTATGTACAGAAGTGATGATATGCAGGGTGGGGTACAGGTCCTAATGTGCATGGATCATGTTTATGTGCAGGGGTACTGGTCATGTATAGGCAGCGAGCCACCGAGCCCGAAGCATGGCAAGCGGACGCAAAGACCTTCACAGGTATCCGTGTCTCCTCGCGGGCTTCACAGGTATCCGCGTCCGCTTCGGGCTCGGTGGCACGCTGCGCTCGCCACACTTTCTATTCTGAACTCCACGCCGACGTGGATAGTGGGGGTATGAAAAGGTCGTAGGACGCGTACCGCGGCCCCTCGCAGGCTCGCTGCGCTCGCCACGCTTCCGGATGGCGTGGATAGTGGGTGACACATTTCTGTTTAATTTTCTAGCGCATGTTACGCTGTGTTCTTGTACAATGAAATATTGGATTGCATTTGGTGGTACATAACCGTTTGCTATATGTCCGTTCTTGTATTAGCATGTATTGAAATGTGGTGCATATTGCACTTATTATGTAATATTAAAGTAGCATGTAAGATTTTTTTTTTTGCTTTTTTTGTTCCTTTCTATTCCAGTTGTTGATACAGTATTTGGGACATATAATCAGAAAATAACCCATTATTTTGGGCTAATCTATAAAATAACAGAGGTAAATATTAATGGTCTTAGATTGCATATTAATGAATAACACTACAGTGCATTGTGTTTTGCAGGGATTCTACATTTTTTACAATTGTTTGTTAAATTTGTATCATGATGTGTCCTGTTGGTGTCTTTTTCTTTTGGATAAACTGTTGGAGTACACTTTGTGTTACCTGTGTCCTATTACAGCGCCCTTGGCATCTGAACCCGAAGCGTGGCGAGCGGATACCTGTGAAGCCCGCGAGGAGACACGGATACCTGTGAAGGTATCCGCGTCACCTCGCGGGGCTCGCTGCGCTCGCCACGCTTCGGGCTCGGTGGCTTGCTGCGCTCGCCACACTTTCTATTCTCAACTCCACGCCGACGTGGATAGTGGGGTATGAAAAGGTCGTAGGACGCGTACCGCCACCCCTCGTGGGGCGCGATGCGCTCGCCACGCTTCGGGATGGCGTGGATAGTGGGTGACACACTTTTTTTCAAATTTTTGTAGCACATGTTACACTGTGTTCTTGTAGAATGAAATATTGGATTGTATTTGGTGGTACATAACCGTTTGCTATATGTCCGTGCTTGTGTTAGCATGTATTGAACTCTGGTGCATATTGCACTTATTATGTAATATTAAAGTAGCATGTAAAATTTATTTTTTGCTTTTTTTTTCCTTTATATTCCAGTTGTTGATACAATACAGTTTTTTCTGAAAAATTTGAACAGAATCTGCCAAATATATGAGGTAAATCTTAATCTACAGTGCATTGTGTTTTGCAGGGGATTCTTCCTTTTTAAAAATGTATGGGTTAATGTTTGTGTTTGATATTTTTCAGCTTGGACCGTTGTGTGGATCGACCACTTATGGGGAAGTTGATCGACATGTACAAGGAAAATAGATGCCTGTGGAAGCAGGAAAATATGGACTTTCACAATCAGGCGAAGCGGAATGAGGCGTTTGGGAAGATAGCGGCTTACGCTAGGAGACGTGTCCCTCATGCGGACGTCACATGGGTCCGGAGGAAGTTTACTAATATGCGGACAGTGTTGGTGAAGGAGCATAATCGGGTCCGGGAGTCACAAGCTTCGGGAAGTGATCGTGAGAACCTTTACCAGCCGAAGTTGTGGTACTATGACCGGATGCTGTTCATTGTGGAGCAACAAGGAAGGAGAGGAACAGAGGGGACTGCTACGGATGAAGGCTCTTTATCCAGTGAACAGGAGAGCACGGACGTAGTAAGTATTGTGGTGAAATATGTTTTTCATGTAACTGAAAGTGTAATGTAACGATTTTACATTTTTTATACCTTTCTTTTTATTCTAGGCAGTTCTTTCTGAGTCGGTGCAGCAGGCTGAGTCGGTGGCGGAGGTGGTGGCTCCTGCGGTGGCGAGCACGTCATCAGCTCCCCCCAGGAGGCGCAGGAGGGGACAGCCGACGAGACCTGCTGCCGCTGGCCAAGAGCATTGCTGCCGATATAAGAAGGAAGCTCTCGCAAACCCCCCTGATGAATTCCAAATGTTAGCGAATCATGTTGCCACAGAGATGCGGAAGTGGAAGCCAAGCACTTACCATAACTTCAAGCGTTTGCTATATGATAATATGTTGCGCGCATCACAGGATGAGTTGTGTGGTGAGTGCAAACTACCATCATGTAGCACGCACGCAAGGCAACTAGGGCCACCATCCCAGCACCCACATCACTCCCCCATGTTCAGTGCGCCGTTTGTTCCTCCGCCTGCCCCCTATTATCCGCCGGGACCCCCTATGCCACCTGCCACTGATCCCTCGTCATTGTCTGGGACTCTGTTGTCTGCCATGAGAACTTTGCAGACCCCCACCCCAGATGATGATCGGTATTATAATTATTAGTTTCAATTCGGCTAATTTTATTGTTAATTCATTATCTGGCAGCAATGTTCTTGTTTCTGTTCTTCTGTTTTTGCTCCATAATGAACTTTATCGGTCATGTATCACAATTTTGGTTGGTGAAGGTTGCAGTGCGGTCTTCCTGAAGTTTGTGATGACCGTACTCGTTGTGCTCCTTCACTAACCACTGTTCCGCATATTTGTATTTTCTTCCGGACTCATGTGAATGTTTCCATGAGTGGGCACGGTTTTCTAGTCAGGCATCTATTTTCCTTGTATTTTTCTATCAACTTCCCCATAAAGATGATCCTATGTTTGGTCCCCCTCCCCTCCCCCGCTCTTTTTTGAAAAACAAAGTTAAAAATTAAATGCAAAAAAATAAATAAAAAGTTTGGGCAAGATCGGCCTAAAAAAAAAATTCTGGCTTGAACGGCCTAAAAAAAAAAAAATTATTAATAAAAACCTGTTAACTTTATTTACATGTGTCGTCTGATTTATTGTAATGTAGTACAATAATTAATTGTGTGTAATGTAGACTGTTTAGAATGTACTGCAATGTATTGGGCTTTCAATTTGGTTAGTTGTGTACTATCACGGCACACACTGCATCGCAAACCATAAAGGCATGCAATGGTATGCAATGCAGTGGTTGGCGTTCATATTTATATTGGTGGTGGTGTGATAATACACAAGATATTTTAGTTTTCACGGTTATTGGGTTAAAAAACTGGTGAAAGTGGTACAGGTTGATTAGGAAAAGTGGTACGGGTAAAGTGTTGAGAAAAGTGGTACAGGTTAAAAAACTGGGAAAAGTGGTACAGGTTGGTTAGGAAAAGTGGTATGGGTTGTTACTAGTAGGGGTAAAGTGTTGAGAAAAGTGGTACCAGTTAAAAAACTGGGAAAAGTGGTACGGGTAAAGTGTTGAGAAAAGTGGTACAGGTTAAAAAACTGGGAAAAGTGGTACAGGTTGGTTAGGAAAAGTGGTACGGGTTGTTAGTGGTACAGGTTAAAAAACTGGGAAAAATGGTACAGTGGTACGGGTAAAGTGTTGAGAAAAGTGGTACAGGTTAAAAAACTGGGAAAAGTGGTACAGGTTGGTTAGGAAAAGTGGTACGGGTTGTTAGAAAAAGTGGTACGGGCAAAGTGGAAGGATAACTGTTACGGGAGTTGGTTAGGAAAAGTTGTACGGGGAAAGTGTTGGAAAAATTGGTACGGGTACGGGAGTAGGGTAGGAAAAGTGGTACGGCCAAAGTATTGGCTAAATTGGTACGGCTTGTTTAAGAAAAATGGTAGGGGGGTATTTCATTGTAAGCACCCATGTCACATCATGAAATAGGTGCTTGTTCAATAAAGACATCGCGTCGGTCGCATCGGGTACACTGTATGCGATGGTATTCAATGCCTCCGACATTTGCAGAAAGATCAATAGTCGCGTTGGTCGCGTCGGGGGGATTGAATATGCTTATACAGTGCACCCGATGTTACCGATGGCTTTCAATGCCACCGATTTTATCACAGACTTCAATTATCGTGTTGGTCGCATCGCGGTAATTGAACCAGAGTACACTTTGCCTGCGATTGATTAATTCAAGAGCATCGCGTCCTTATAGTGCACTAAATAAGAGCTGCGACCGATCCCGATTGTGGCCGTGTTAGGAAACAAGTAGCTTCATGTTCGACGTGGAGCATGAGCTGTTTTTCGCGAATGCCGACGTGGCCACCAAGATCACATTTTTTGTCAGATACATTGATGACCTGCTCTTGTTGTGGGTGGGTAGCGAGATGAAGTTCCATGAAATACTCACTGCTGCCAGTCGGATTCTCCGATCAAATTTACTTATTGCATAGTAAGACCAAAGTAAATTACCTTGATGTAAGCATTTCTATTCAGGATAATATCATCAGAACAAATTTATTTAAAAAGGACACTGACCGGAACACCATCCTCCATTTCCAAAGTTCACATCCAGAGTCCACCAAGAAAGGTTTGCCTTTCTCCCAGTTCCTCAGAATACATAGGATCTTGGATGATATTTCCAACACCGAGAAAGAGATTGATATTATGATTGACCAATTCCACACATGCGGATATCATCTTACGGAATTAGTGAAGGCTAAAAACAAGGTTTTGTCCATACCAAGATCACAGGTACTTAAACCCCAAAAAATCCAGGGGACGCCCAATAAAAAAATGCCCTTTGTCCAAAAATTTCACACAGGCAGTCAGGCCATTAACAAAAAAAATAAGGAGTTCTGGCCTATGGTGACGTCGGATAGGGACATTAGGGCCCTCAAGGATTATTCCAACATGCCCAGTTATGCACGTGCCCGCAACTTAAAAGACTGGCTCGTGCATAACGATATCTCCACTTTCAAACCCCCGCCATCCATTAATTTCCTGACTAAAAAAACAGGCTGCTACAGGTGTACAGGGTGCACCTGTTGCAGTTTCATGGAGACTGGGGAATCCTTCAGTCACCCACAAACGAGCAGAAAAATCCCCATCAGGCAGGTGGTAACCTGCACCTCCACTCACGTGGTCTATTTCTTGCGCTGTCCTTGTGGTCTTTACTACATTGGAAAGACCACAAGGCAGTTCAAGGAAAGAATGACCATGCACCGGACATCTATTCGCCAATCCCTCAGTGCTAAGAAAATAGACACTGAACAACCGGTAGCCCGGCATTTCCGTGAACATGGTCACAATCTATCCGCACTCCGTTACAAAATTATGGAACAAATCCCCAAAAAATGACGTGGGGGAGACAGAGCTAAAACCCTTCTTCAGCATGAAGCTAGGTGGATTTATAAGTTGAGGACGGTGTGGCCAGAGGGCCTGAATGAAAATCTACCTCTATCGTGTTTCCTCTAGGGGGTTGATTACTTGTATCTAGATGTATGTCTTTTTGGATAAATTTTCCATCATATGTCTCAATTTTTTTACATGCCAGTAGAGTCCGATAAGGACACCATGATCATGATATCACGTTATCACTGTCATTAATTTATGTCCTTTATTTTTCACATTTTTGTTTATTTCCTTATTGTTCATATCTATTTCTTCTTATTGTGATACATTCATTAATTGTAGGAGCATTGTGGTGGGCATAGTGGTTGTCTCTGGCAACATCCAGTATAAATGTTACAGGCAAGGTACATTTTTCATATGGACACTCTGCAAATGTTGACAGGGTGTCACTCCAGCCGTTTTCTATCTGTCCAGCCAGAGAAGCAGTCCATGCTAATTATCATGACCATACCACTGTGTCATATGCAGTATGTTTATTTTTCACTGCCACCATACTGTGAGAACTAGTAGTCATGTTCCATGATGTTCTTATGTACATTTTCACTGTGTTATTCACGTATTTGCACTCTGCTGTTTGTTGCAGAACTGGTTGCCCAGCAACCCGTCTCCAGAGGCCGGAAGTGCTGTGTCCGGCTATACACAGTACTGCAAGTGTCATCACACTGCGCCGGGAATGCACGTCGCCGGCTGGTGACGCTGATGAACCCGGTAGACGGAGGCGGGCGGCTGACACATGGAGGGGGATATAAGCTATGTCTTTTACATTGTCTGTTGATCTTGACAAAGGTTAAATAAACCGAAACGTTGATCGTGACACTTTGCATCTTGCTGTAAATTTCTGTTGCTGAAGACTGCCGAGTGCCGCTCCCGAGTGCCCCCCCGCGCTTGTCGGAGTAACAGGTATATTGTGGCTGCAAGGCCTCTTGGAGGAGGCACCGGGGCATCTATCTTACGGTATATTGGAGTGCTGGATCACCTCTGGTTATATATATATATATATATATATATATATATATATATATATAGGCAATCCAGAACACTGTGTGCACTCCCACGGACTTCCAAAAAAAGACTCAGACACAAAGAGCAACTGTGCTGACGTTTCGGGATTTAATTCCCTTTTTCAAAGCAAAACAGTATAAATTAACTGATCAGCAACTTTTTGGGGGCGCAGGGTATTTTTATATATATATATATATATATACCTGTCACTGCTGCTGCTGCAGTGTCATAGAGTGTTAGATAGTGAGAGATAGAGAGAGATAGTGACAGAGAGTGATAGAGAGTGCTAAATTTTGTGTCTGCTGCCCCCGCCTTTTGTGCTGATCACTATATCTGAGGTGATCAGCAACTTTTTAGGGGTGCAGAGGTTTTTTTTTTTTTTTTATATATACCTGCCAGTTGCACTGTCAGTTGCACCTGCTACCCCTCACTGGTAATCAGTGTCGCATCACTGATCACCTTTTTTTTTTTTTGTGTGTGCTGTGGGGTCTTTTTTCTAATTTTTTTTTTTACACACACTGTGATTTTGTGGGTGTCCTGTGGCCGCTGTGCGAGGATCAGTGACGTACATCACTGATCATCTTTTTCGGCACAGGGTTGATCTATTTTTTTTTTTTTTTGATCAAATTCCTGTTGCCTTTCAGCGCTGTTCAGTGACGGACGTTACTGACCAACATCTGTGCTCAATTTTTGGCGCAGGACCTTTTTTTTTTTTTTTTTTTTAACCCCTTCAATTTTTTTTTTAACCCCTTCAATTTTTTTTTTAACCCCTTCAATTTTTTTTTTTTTAACCCCTCCATTTTTTTTTTTTTTGTATAAAGTATTTTTTTTTTTCTGCACACTACATACACACTACACACTACATACCCCCCGGGTTGAAATAAAGTTTGTACCCCCCCCTACACTATACACGTGTTGAAACATTTCACTACCAGTAACACAAAAATAAAAATGGCATCCCAAATGTCATCCCAAATGTCATCCCAGTCATCCAGAAGAATGTATTCAGCGGAGGAGGCATATGCCCTGCTTGCTTCTGACTCTGACACAGCCAGTGATGCAAGCGGGGAATTTGAAGGATTCGCCTTAAGCTCCTCTTCCTCCTCTGATGATGAGGGACCCCCTCAAAGACGCCCCCGTAGAGCAGCTGAGACCCCCCCCCCCAATAATTGATCTCGTATGGACCCCACCACCAGACAATTTTGAGCCCCAGGTTCCTGAGTTTTTGGCCATGCCAGGAATCCAATTTGATTCCACAGGTCTCAGAGAAATTGACTTTTTCAAATTATTTTTCTCTGATGATTTTATAAATTTAATGGTGGACCAAACTAATTTATATGCCCAGCAGTTTATTGCTCAAAACCCCACGTCATCATTTGCTAGGTGGACCCCTGTAGATGCAGTAGAGATGATGACGTTTTGGGGTCTGGTGTTTCATATGGGCATAGTAAAAAAGCCAGAAATTAGGCAATATTGGAGTACAGATGTTCTGTACAGCACCCCATTTTACCGTATGGCCATGCCCCGGGCTCGATTTGAGACGATCCTTAAATTTTTGCATTACAACGATAATGCACAGTGCCCACCCAGAGATGATCCCACCTTTGACCGGCTATTCAAAGTCAGGCCGGTCATTGATCATTTCAGTGCCAAATTTGAAGACATGTACATCCCAGATAAATTCATTTGCATAGACGAGTCCCTTATACATTTTAAAGGAAGGGTTAAATTCCGCCAGTACCTTCCCAGTAAGAGGGCAAGGTATGGCATAAAAATGTATAAGTTGTGTGAAAGCACCTCAGGGTACACCCACAGGTTTAGGGTATATGAAGGGAAGGATTCAAGAATTGAACCGCCAGAATGCCCCCCCTCCCTCGTAGGTGTTAGTGGAAAAATTGTCTGGGATTTAGTGCACCCCTTCCTGGATAAAGGTTATCACCTCTATGTGGATAACTTTTACACCAGCATCCCCCTGTTTAAGGCCCTTGGTTCAAGAGGTACAGCAGCTTGCGGTACTGTGCGCAAGAACCAAAGAGGCCTCCCAAAAACGCACATTGCCCAAGTAATGAGAAGGGGTGAAAGCAGGGGAATATGCACCGAAAATATGTTGTTGGTCAAATATAAGGACAAGAGGGATGTCCGTATACTGACAACAATTCACGGAGACAGTACCACCTCCGTCCCTGTACGAGGTACCAGTACCCACACCTCCAAACCTAATTGTATCCTGGATTACAATAGGTACATGGGCGGAGTGGATCTTTCAGATCAGGTACTGAAGCCGTACAGTGCCCTGCGGAAAACAAAAATCTGGTACAAGAAGCTGGCCGTGTATATCATCCAGATGGCACTGTATAACGCTTACGTGCTATTCCGTTCTACCGGCCAGAGGGGGACATTTATGCACTTTCAAGAGGAAGTCATAAAGGGCCTAATATTTGGGAACCAGCAGGCTGAGGGCCCCAGTACTTCTAGTACTGGCCCCCGTATTGTACCAGGGCAGCATTTTCCTGATGAAATCCCCTCCACTGGAAAAAAGGGCAGGACACAAAAAAGGTGCAAAGTTTGCTATAAAAAGGGAATAAGAAAGCAAACTATTTTCCAGTGTGACACTTGCCCCGACAAACCCGGCCTATGTATAAAGGAGTGTTTTAAAATATACCACACATCTATGGATTATTAGGTTCATAATTTCACCGTGCTTCGGGGGTCTTGCTAATGCCACATACCACCCACCATTCATTCCACCATAATCTGAGCCGCAAAATCCAAAAATCACTCCTTCCCTTCTGAGTCCTGCCATGCACCCAACTGGTATTTTTTGGTCACATGTGAGGCATTGCCGTACTCGGAAGAAATTGGGGCACAGATTTTGGGGTGCTTTTTCTCCTTCATACCTTCTGAAAATGAAAAATTTTGAGCCAGAACTGCATTTTTGTGTAAAAAATGTAATTTTTCATTTTCACTGCCCACTTGTATCAAAATTGGTGAAACCCCTGGGGGTTTGAAATGTACACTATACCCCTAGATGAATTCCCTGAGGGGTGTAGTTTGCAAAATGGGGTCACTTGTGGGGGGGTTCCACTGTATTGGTGCTTGGGGGGTCTTGCTAATGCGACATAGCACCCACCAAAATTCCACCAGAATCTGAGCTGCAAAATCCAAAAATCACTCCTTCCCTTCTGAGTCCTGCCATGCACCCAACTGGTATTTTTTGGTCACATGTGAGGCATTGCCGTACTCGGGAGAAATTGGGGCACAGATTTTGGGGTGCTTTTTCTCCTTCATACCTTCTGAAAATGAAAAATTTTGAGCCAGAACTGCATTTTAGTGTAAAAAAATGTAATTTTTCATTTTCACTGCCCACTTGTATCAAAATTGGTGAAACCCCTGGGGGTTTGAAATGTACACTATACCCCTAGATGAATTCCCTGAGGGGTGTAGTTTGCAAAATGGGGTCACTTGTGGGTGCTTGGGGGGTCTTGCTAATGCGACAGAGCACCCACCAAAATTCCACCAGAATCTGAGCCGCAAAATCCAAAAATCACTCCTTCCGTTCTGAGTCCTGCCATGCACCCAACTGGTATTTTTTGGTCACATGTGAGGCATTGCCGTACTCGGGAGAAATTGGGGCACATATTTTGGGGTGCTTTTTCTCCTTCATACCTTCTGAAAATGAAAAATTTTGAGCCAGAACTGCATTTTTGTGTAAAAAAATGTAATTTTTCATTTTCACTGCCCACTTGTATCAAAATTGGTGAAACCCCTTGGGGTTTGAAATGTACACTATACCCCTAGATGAATTCCCTGAGGGGTGTACTTTGCAAAATGGGGTGACTTGTGGGGGGGTTCCACTGTATTGGTGCAACATAGCACCCACCATTCATTCCACCAGAATCTGTGCTGCAAAATCCAAAAATCACTCCTTCCCTTCTGAGTCCTGCCATGCACCCAACTGGTATTTTTTGGTCACATGTGAGGCATTGCCGTACTCGGGAGAAATTGGGGCACAGATTTTGGGGTGCTTTTTCTCCTTCATTCCTTCTGAAAATGAAAAATTTTGAGCCAGAACTGCATTTTTGTGTAAAAAAATGTAATTTTTCATTTTCACTGCCCACTTGTATCAAAATTGGTGAAACCCCTGGGGGTTTGAAATGTACACTATACCCCTAGATGAATTCCCTGAGGGGTGTAGTTTGCAAAATGGGGTCACTTGTGGGGGGGTTCCACTGTATTGGTGCTTTGGGGGTCTTGCTAATGCGACATAGCACCCACCAAAATTCCACCAGAATCTGAGCTGCAAAATCCAAAAATCACTCCTTCCCTTCTGAGTCCTGCCATGCACCCAAATGGTATTTTTTGGTCACATGTGAGGCATTGCCGTACTCGGGAGAAATTGGGGTACAGATTTTGTGGTGCTTTGTCTCCTTCATACCTTCTGAAAATGACAAATTTGGAGCCAGAACTGCATTTTTGTGTAAAAAAAATAATTTTTCATTTTCACTGCCCAGTTGTACCACAATTGGTGAAACCCCTGGGGGTTTGAAATGTACACTATACCCCTAGATGAATTCCCTGAGGGGTGTAGTTTGCAAAATGGGGTCACTTGTGGGGGGGTTCCTAACTTTTAGCATCTTATGGTGCCTAGAAACCTACATGGTGCCTAAAAAATTATCTCATAAAAAGGAGGCTCCAAAATCAAGTAGGTGCTCCTTCTATTATGAAGCCTGTGGTTTGGTCAACGTGCACACTAGGGCCACATATAGGATATTTATGAAAACAAAAGAATTGGGGGAATCAATTTTTAGTCACATTTCTCTAGTAAAATGTACTGTGTTCCTTAGAAAAATGTATTAAAATTGCAAATCTGCAAAAAAAAAGAAATTTTGAAATTTCACCTACACTTTGTTTTAATTCCTGTGAAACACCTAAAGGGTTAACAAACTTCCAAAATGCTGTTTTGAATACTGTGAGGGGTGCAGCTTTTGAAATGGTATCATTTATGGGGGTGTCTCACATACAAATCCCTCAAAGTCACATCAGAACTGAACTGGTCCCTAAAAAAATCAGTGTTTGAAATTTTCTTGAAAATTTGAGAATTTGCTATTCATATTGTAAGCCTCCTAGTGTCCCAAAAAATTAAAAGGAAGTTGAAATAATGATGTCAACATAAAGTAGACATATGGTCTATGTTAGTTATTAACTATTTTGAGTGGTATGATTATTTGTCTCACAAGCAGAAAATTTAACATTTTGCAAATTGCTAAATTTTCCATTTTTTTTACGACACTTTGGTATTTTTCACAAAAAAACACAGACTGCATCGACGAAAATTTACCACTAACTTGAAGTACAATGTGTCACGAAAAAACAATCTCAAAATCACTGGGATAAGTAAAAGCAAAAAAAAGTTATCCCCACTTAAGTGAGACATGTCAGATTTGAAAAAAAGGGCTCTGTCAGGAACGCAAAAACTGGCTCTGTCAGGAAGGGGTTAAGCATCGTATATAATCTATGGACTAGACCAGTGGTAGCCAACCCTAGCCCTCGAGAGCTACCAACAGTTCACATTTTCCAGACAACCTAGCTGCTGCACAGCTGCACTCATTAATCACTGACACATTTTAAAAGATACACAGATGGAGCTAATTAGCTCACTTGTGATTCTGTGAGGAGACCTGCAAAGCATGCACTGTTGGTAGCTCTCGAGGACTAGGGTTGGCTACCCCAGGACTAGACAACACACAATGTGAAGTATAGTTTCTCCAAGTGCGATTTAAAGTAAGTCATAGCATGATACATGTAAGATATAAACCGATACACACATATTGCAGATCATTTCACAAAACAAATCTAAGTAAGAAAATAAATATAACCGTGATAAGGACAAAGACAAGACGTTTGACAATAGACAAGAAACACAAGGGGCATGTGATGGGTAGGATAGCGGTGTGTGTGTGTGGGGGGGGGGGGGGTGCAGATAGAAATGCTTATCCAAATCGCGATATCTTGTTGCGAGATGTGCTTACCAGTGTATCATCTTTTCTAAGCATACATCATAAGTATCATGGTGCATACCAATAATGATTCAAACTTTAGCTAAAAAGAAGATACATTTGTTAATAACAAAAGTGTAGAGAGACATAAATGGCCATGAAGAGAACGGCTGCCTTAATTCTCCTAAATAAGGTTTTAGTGCTTGAATTTCAAATGATACCGTGAAATGAAATATACAACATGTAACTTAAAAGTAGCTTCCTAGGCATTGTTAAATATTGATAGAACGTGAGTCTTTGTTTCATCGTTTAGAGTGTCTATAAATGGACTCATTTTTGAAGAAATTTCTGAGTTCCATTTGGAAGGTCCGTCTTGGCATATTTCCTGTCAAAATACAGAATGTGTGAGCTTTTGCTTGAGTGTTGCCAGCTGTGGGGCTGACTTTTTAGTCCAGTAAATTAGAATGCATTTCTTAGCAACAGCAAGCATTATGATAAGTAGTGAAAGAGCATTCCCTTTAATCTTCTCCATTATCCAAAATCTAAAAGAAAGGCCCATAAGCGCCAAAGGCCCCATAGTGAATCTGACATGAAATACATCATAGAAGAAATTCAAAACTTTCAACAAGAATCTCCTAATCTTATAACAAGACCACATGCAGTGTGCAAAGTCTGCCTTTGCTGCCCCACATTTTGGGCATTACCCTGACTCTTCTTGTACCATACATTTGCTTCTTTGTGGTGTTACATATGCTCTATGAACAGTACATAAATAGACCTCCTGCAGGTATACTGATTTTAAAGCTTTTAACAACATAGTATGCAATACTACAATATCATCTAACTGGGTTATATAAGGAATGTCTTGTGCCCATTTGTCTAATAGTATTTGCCATTGTGTAGTGCCCACATATTTCTGTTTCATAATGAGCATGTATAAAAATGTAATTGTATATTGTTTATTTAGCAGATAATCAATGAGTAAATCTATAGAGGTAACCTGTGAGATAAGTACGGAATGTGTACAAACTGGGCTTTGGGCCTTTATAGACGTAAGTAAATGCTTTACTTGAAAATAAAAGAATAGGTGTGTATGTGGTAGGTCATATTTTTGAGAAAGAGAGGAGAAGGAATGAAAATCTCCACCCGGGATCCAATCCCTTATCCCTCCACTTTTTATATAATGGATTAGCTATGGAAGGTGTAAAAGATGGGTTGTCCCAAAGAGGAATATATTGAGATAGATACGGGTTCCTATTGCAGTATTTATTTATTGTCATCCACATGGCATGAGTATCTTTGAATAATATATTAGTTCTAATTTCTAATGGTATATCAGATAGTTTGGATTGAATCAGTGCTCCCGGAGCGAAAGGAGAAAATACAGCACAGTCCAGCACAGGATCTGTATAAGAGGCTTTATTTCATATCCAATCAGAAATGTATCTAAAAAAGATAGCCAAAGTGTAACTTCTCAGATCAGGAGATCCAAAGCCACCCTCCAGTCGTGGTGTTTGGAGCTTTAATTTAGCAAATCTGGGGCACTTTCCCTGCCAGATGAATTTTGAAAACAAAGATTCAAGTCGATTTATATCTGAACGGGTCAGTGCTATAGGGAGCATCTGCATTGTGTAAAACATTTTAGGGAAAATAATCAAATTGATAATTGCCAGTCTGCCTAAAAATGATACAGGGAGATCCTTCCAAGCTGTCAAATGGCAGCTATGATTTGGGAAAAGTTTAACAAATATAATTTGGTCAGGTCGGCACTAATTTGAATTCCAAGATATATAAAGTGTGATTTGGTAAAGGTAAAAGGGATCTTCAGGTGCTGTAGAGATGACTGGTTTGCTCCCCCCAAAAGTAAAATCTCAGATTTAAAAAGGTTCACCTTGTATCCTGAGACCTCTCAGAATGAATTGATTAGATGTAGCAATGCAGGGATGGGTGGGATGCGATTTTTAGTTCTTCTGAGTGAATTTTTATAACATGTATAAGGGGCAGGATCTAATTGCGACTGCTAAAGGCTCAATTGCAATTTGCAAAAAGCAATGGTGATAAGGGCACCCCTGTCGGGTGCCTCTGCCAAGCTGAAAGTATTGTGAGAGAAGTCCATTGCAAGCTATAGCTGATTTGGGGGATGAATAAATAGTTTGTATTACTGAAATTAATTGGGGGGGGTCCAAATTGTGCTAAGGTTTTAAATAAATGAGGCCACAGTACCAGATCGAAAGCCTTTTCAGCATCCACTGTGAGTACCATATGTGGGGCATAAAGGGGATCTGAAAAAGGAACTCGAGTTCTGGATGGCCGCTATTACTCTGCGAACATTCGTGACAGAATGGCACCCAGTAATAAAACCTGTTTGATCTCTATGGATTATCTTCGGTAAACATGGTTTCAATCTTTCCGCCAAGATTTTTGTAAATAATTTATAACAAACGTTAAACAGAGAGATTGTATGATAAGATCCTGCCAAGCTTAGGTTTCTACCCGCCTTAGGGAGTACTTTAATTATGGCATCCGAGAACTACAAAGGAGGGGTTTAATGGTCTTTAATATGGTTAAAACAAGTCATTAAGGATTTAACAATATGTGGTTCCATGAATTTATAAAATTCATTGGAGTATCCACCTGGCCCTGGGGCCTTGGCGAGTTTTAACTGTTTAATTGCCCACAATACCTCTTCAGTAGTGATCGGAGCAGTCAGGGATATTCGCAAATGGTCTGGGATTTGTGGGAGGGATAGTAAGTGCCAAAAAGATGTATACGGTTGTAAGTGAGGGGGTAAGGAAGAAGGGGGTATGTCCATTGATTCATTCCCAGAGGTCCGAGGAGGCGAGTATAGCCTCATGTAATAATTTTGCAACCCCTCTGCTCATTGGAATCCGTGGCAGTACCATTGTCTCTGAGCAGTGGGTGTACAACTGTTTCTTGTTTAGATCCATGCAATAGGTTAGTCTGCATGGACCCCACTTTATCGATGAATCTTTAAAACTTTGAATGTACATTAAAGAGATATTTATCTCCCTGGATACAGAGAAATTCTTCAAAGTACATTTTGGCTGACTGGTAAGTTAGCCTAGACTCCTGAATAGAATTTTGTTTAAAAGCCTGGAAGGCCTCAGTGAGGCACACTTGAAGATCTAGGTATTTGGATTTCTGCTGCCTTTTAACCCTAGAAACGTAAGCTATCATTTCCCCCCTAATAACAGCCTTAGCTGCTTGCCAAAAATTTGTAGGACTGGAATCTATAAAGCACTCATTTTCAGTAGAATAACTCTGCCATGTGGATAATAATTTCTCATGTAATTCCTGCGTTTGAGGGAGATGGGAAGGGAATCTCCAGCTAGGTTTAATATGGGACGAGCTGGGTAGTTCTAGGATTATAGTAAGCAGCCCATAGTCCGATAGGACTGGTGGGCAAATATTAGTGGCTTTAATATTAGGGAAAAGAGGATCTGCAATCAGAATATAGTCTATTCTTGACCATGTGCTGTGGTTAAGGGATAAACAGGTGAATTCTTTTTCTGTGGGGTGTAAGGACCACCATGTATCAACCAGGTTGAGCATCTTGGTAATATAGTAATATATGGCATATATGATTTTTGGTAACAAAATAGGGTTTTTAGGTGGAGGAGGTCTAACCAGAAACTGTGAATAGCATGTAAAATTTACATTCGGCTTGAATCATAGCTGAACAGACAGAGGAAAATGAACATCTAGCTTTTGACACCTCACTAGAGAAGTCCTGAAAAATCCAGATAGTGTGTCCTTCCCATTTAATGGGGTTGATTTTCCTGGATGCAGCCCAGATCCCCTCTTTATGCAGATAGTTCAGTATTTTAAGAACAACAACTCTCGGTCTGAACGTAGCTTGAGGGGTAGTATTCCCCAGTCTGTGGATCCTTTCTGCTACTACAGTATGTCAGGCCCTATCGAGTCTATTTGCAGTAATCTCAGTAAGGTGTTGGGAACAAACTGCTCCAACTGTGGACCTTTCACAGACTAGGGGATACCAGTAATCCTGATGTTGTTCCTCCTCGTCCTATTTTCTATATTTTCAATTCTATCTGTTGTTTGATATCTTGTTTCAAGGACTTTTGTAAGTCCTGTATATCATCCATCTTAGTACTAATCTGTGTTTCTGCATCTGTTAACCTCTCTGAGAGGCGATCAATCTATTCTGTAATGTCAGCTACCGCCTTCTGTAATAGTGGAGCCAAATATGCTTGAATGGTTGCCACTAATTCCCCTTGGTTAAAATGTGACATGCCTGCTATGCCCACATTGTCAGGGGTATTTGGTTTAACAATTAAAGTGTCCGTAATCAGCTTCTTGGCTGCTGTGGTACCCGGGGCGGTGTCCGCGTCTGGCACCATATTTGGTTCCATGCACCGCTTCACCTGGTGTTGTGGTTGAGGTGTAGTAGCCTGCTTGGAGGTAGACGGTGGCTCTAAAAATCTGTCCATGTCTGCTGCAGGACGTCTGGAGGAGCAGGATCTCGGAGCTGCCGACAGGGTGAGAGCAGGTCTGAGCTGGGCTGGCGATGGATCTGTGAGGAGACTCTGCTCACTCCTCCATGCTGTACCCAGAGGTCCTTACAATACTCTCTTATAGGGCTTGACTACCCATATACCCCAGCAGCTGCTCTGTGAGAACCAACTCATATATAGTAGAGTATTCCCTGTTGTCTCAGATCTGTTACCAGGCAACACTCATAGATGCCTCTATTACAATCTATGTGTTACATAAAATCACATTGTGTGACGACAACAAAGTAATACTATAAAACAATATAAATGTGTAAAAAGTGAAGGGTGACAATTTACTGTACAAAGTCCTTGTGGTTCAAGTGGACATAATAGAAAGATAAAATATTTAAGGGATAAACAGGTGAATTATTTTTCTGTGGGGTGTAAGGACCACCATGTATCAACCAGGTTGAGCATCTTGGATCTGTGAGGAGACTCTGCTCACTCCTCCATGCTGTACCCAGAGGTCCTTACAATACTCTCTTATAGGGCTTGACTACCCATATACCCCAGCAGCTGCTCTGTGAGAACCAACTCGCTCGCCACGCTTCGGATGCGTGTGGATAGTGGGGGTGGTACATTTACAAGTTAATTTGAAGAACAATTTAAGCAGGATTTACCTTATTTGGGGATAAAGTTCTCTTGTTCAGATCAACTTTTTAATAGAGGATCGATCAACGTTAACAGCAACTGCAATCCCCCCCCCCCCAAAAAAAAACATCATTAATCAAAATTCAATGACATAGAAATCCACGCCCACTATCCACGTGCACCCGAAGCGTGGCGAGCGGCGGCGGTACGCGTCCTCCGACCTTTTTATACCCCCACTATCCACGTCGGCGTGAAGTTGAGAACAGAATAGTGTGGCGAGCGCAGCGAGCCACCGAGCCCGAAGCGTGGCGAGCGCACGCGGATACCTTCACAGGTTAGCGCGTCCCTTCGCGGGCTTCACTGGTATACGAGCGCAGCGAGCCCCGCGAGGGGACACGGATACCAGTGAAGCCCGCAAAGGGACGCGCTTACCTGTGAAGGTATCCGCGTCCCCTCGCGGGGCTCGCCACGCTTCGGGCTCGGTGGCTCGCTGCGCTCGCCACACTATTCTATTCTCAGCTCCACGCCGACGTGGATAGTGGGGGTATGAAAAGGTCGGAGGACGCGTACCGCCGCCGCTCGCCACGCTTCGGGTGCGCGTGGATAGTGGGCGTGGTACACAAGGGAAGGGGGTCAATTAAAAAATTAGGGTGGGGCTCTGGGGGCCATTTTACATAGTACCCTATGTAAATTTATGGTCCATTGATCTGCTTTTTTTTAAGAGAATTTCAAATTTTACACTGAATATTAACATTGAAACGGTGGTTGCTATGTGTAAAAAGGCATAGCAACATATGTCACCAACTGATAATCAGTTGGTGACATATGTTGCTATGCCTTTTTACACATAGCAAACACCATTTCAATGTTAATTTACAGTGTAAAATGCTGGTTGCTATGTGCAAGAGTGCATAGCAACACTTGTCACAAACATAATATATGCAGGTGACGTATGTTGGTATGCGCTATTTGACATAGCAACCAGTGTTATCCACTGTAATTTTAACTGAGTTACATTGGTTGCTATGTGCAATACCATATAGCAACATAAGCCACTCACTGATAATATGGTGACATACATTGCTATGTGCTAGTGCACATAGCAAGCAGTGTTATATGCGATTTTTGTTATACTGACATTGATTCCCCCTGGCCATCTCACCTACTCCTCTGGCCCACTCCACCTTCCCCTGGGCCCCCCTCCTACCCTTCTTCCCCACAAGCCATCTGCCCCCCTCCTCTCGCGATGACCGCGATTTCAATGTTAACTTGATTAAAATGATTCTGGAATACCATTGCTGTGAACCTCTGTCACACAGAAGCAGTGTGAGAGGTGACAGCAGGTGATTTGGACCAAATTTACAGGGAGACAATAATTAACAGGGACACTATAAGGCTAGGGGTGATATATTAGAATACCATTGCTGTGATCCTCTGTCACACATAAGCAGTGTGAGAGGTGACAGCAGATGATTTGGGCCAAATTTACAGGGAGACAAAAATTACAGGGACACAATACGGCTAGGGGTGATACATGAATAATTACAGGGACCCAATACGGCTAGGGGTGATACATGAATAATTACAGGGACACAATACGGCTAGGGGTGATACATGATGGGTGAACACTGCTTAAGATACCAGGGAATGTTATTACTTATTTTGGGGGAAGAGCAGGAAATGGGCCTAATTCAGGTGTGTATGCAAATTCAGTCATACATGCAAAATCACTCAACTGACTCAGTAAAGACAACTTTGGGTAAAAGACACAGTAATTTACTTCCCAAAAAAAGCATAGTAAAGAAGCATAGTACAGAACATTAAACTTGAAACATGAAGAAGCAAACATTGCAATTAGGAAACATGAAAGTCCATGGAGTTTTAATCGTCTTTATCTAACAGAGTCAATGCATGTAATATGCGCTCAAATGTGTTGTCCATACCCAGGCTCTTCCTCCACATGAATTCCTGGAGGTAGCTTTCCAGCAAATGTCTCGCCGTCCCCCGGTGGCGTTTATTGCGCCATTTTGCGGCCCCCCACATCCGTTCAATGTTTTGTGTGTGGACCCCTGTTGTGGGGTCCACAAAATGATACCGATGGTTGACTTTAGCATGCTGGAATCCTGCCGCCTCCAGCTGCTCAGTATTGTAGGCCCTCCAGCAATCGCTGTAAATGCTGGAGCCCGGCTCCACGTGCTCCACAATGGCAGCCAATAAAGTGGGGGCGTCCCGGGTGGCCACTTTCGTGGCAAAGCACTGGCCGGTTTCCCGGCAGATGCCCCCAAACACCCACTGTTGGGGTAGCACGCGGCCGACATGGGACTTCCTGCGGACGAAAAGAGTCTCGTCTACCTCGACTATTTTGTCGGGCCCACCGATGCGCCGCTGGGGCTGAGCCATCAGGTCCATGAGGCACGCCTCCCTCATGTACTTATTATAAAGCACTGTTGTCTTGGGGGAGATGCCAAGGTGCCGCTCACAGAAGTCGCCGGTCGTCAACTCCTCTGCCCAGTTGAAAATAAACCTGATGATGTTGACATAAGACATCCGGCAGCCAGGAATGAAGAGCCCCGCGCGGAGACTAATCTTCTGCCGGCAGGCTCTCACGTGGCAGCGCCACATCCCCTCCTTTTCACTGAGCTTCATGGCATGGCCATTGCCACAAGTAGCTTCCTTGGGCAACCGCTTATGCTCCTGGAGGAATGAGATAGCCTCCGCCTCCGGCATGGTCACTCCAGATGCCATGGCCATGACAAGAACAGCAGCAGAATCAGCAGCAGGCAGAATCAGCAGCAGGGACTCAATCAGCAGCAGAATCAGCAGCAGGGACTCAGGAATCACGATCAATCAGCAGTAGAATCAACAGCAGGGACACAGAAATCAGCAGCAGGGACTCAGGAATCAGTAATAATCAGCTCCAAATCAATCAATACGCACAAATCTCTCTCTCTCTCAAACCACAGCTCCTCTCTCCAACAAAACTACCCACAAAATGAAACTCTGACAAGCTGTCACAGGGGGTCGGTCTCAGACAGGGGGATGTACCCTTTTGTGTTATGAAAACTGTCCTGTAAACATCAGTTACTATGCAGACTTAGAGTTGATGTGACCCATTGCAGATGTTACTATGCAGACTAAGGGTCATTCCACCTATTACAGATGTTACTATGCAGAATTAGGGTCATTCCAACCTATTACAGATGTGAGTGTGAGCGAGAAATTGCGAAATCGCGGGCATCTTGTACCGCAAATAGCACCCGCGATGCCTCAATCACCGCGATTTTCAATGGGGCCGATGAAAAAGTTGAGGAATCAAGGGCATCGTGGGCATCTTGTCCACCCAAATAACACCCGCGATGCCTCAATCACTGCGATTTTTCATGGTGACGATGAAAAAGTTGAGGAATCGCGGGCATCAATCACCGCGATGACCGCGATTTTCGTCCCGACAACCGCGATGAACATCGTGGGCGCCGTTCTAATTAAAGTGTACCGAAATAATTTTAGGTTAGTGTAATTTCCAATAACTAAATACTGAGGTATTGGACTTGTCAAAATGATTGTTGTGTAGAAAAAAAATATTACAGTAAAGATGATTATGTATTTGTTCTTTTGTTAAAGTGACATATGTATGGGCTACCAAAGGAATCCATTACAGGTTTTTCTTAAATGTCTCCATAGGATTACCCCTCAGGATTATATACAGATATGCCAGCTACAGCATCAATGCTTTTGGCAGTGTGTTGTAGCGGAATTTCATGCCGGGGGCATGCACATATGAAGCTGGATCCCATTGAAGTGAATGGGAGCTGGGCACATGCACATGTTGGCTCTCAATCAGGTCTTTGTCATAAACTTCTCAGCAAAGACATAAAGGGACACATACTGTGCATTCTTAAATACCATTGCTTATCAATGAACTGCTGCTCATATACATTTCATTACTTAATGTGGTGCTGGGTCCTTTTCTTGATTTAAGTTATATTTCTATGGACAGAATGTGTCAAACGATTGTTTGCATTCTCAAACTTTTATAACATGCTCGATAAACTGTAAATATAGTTACAGTTAAGTATCATATGCATTAGGTGATATTGTTTACAAATGGCTTTCTGAGTGGTATTGTTTACAATATTGCCTAGTGTGTACACTCCATGTTGTTAACGATGGAGTCATTGGACAATGGAGTCCTCATTAACAATGTCACTTTATGGAGTCCTCCTTAATGATGCCACTCTCCATGCCGTTGCCCCCCCTCATGCCTGGCATTGCCAAGTGTGTATGCACTTGTATATGCCACCCACCCGACAGTTCCCTGCCACTGCCAATATCGGTATGTACAGGTATTTATAGTTTACGGGTATTTATAGTTACATATTTGATAAAAATGTGAAGTTAGTTTGTTTTTAAATGAATTTTTTTTTTTTTAAACTTTTTTTTGTAGTTCCAACATTGAAACAGCATTTGTAAAATCTATTTTGTTTGCAATCATTATGGTAAAAAAAATTATCTTTTGGCTCTGTCCTATCTGTAGTAGGAAGACTGGAAATCAGAAAAACAATAATTTTATGTTTCTTCTAAGGCAATCTAGATGTCTTTTAATTACTGAATGAATGAATGATTAGTTGCTTGTTTCAAAAACAGAAAAGTGTGATTGGCATGCTTGTTTATTCAAGCTAGGATCAAAAATGTATCTATTCACAGACTTATTTCATTAAAACCCTTCACAGTATGTGATTATTTTAAAATCAGCATGTGTCAGACTAAATAAGGACTGGGTTCCAAATACTATGGCAGAAATATGATGGTTTACAGGATTACATGTCTTCATTTTTAATAAATTTAATATTGAAGACCTGTCTAGATAGTATGGTAATTATTTCACACCTGCTACATACACTGATTTTGTCAGCAGTGTGGCAAGAGAAAAAAAGCATAGGATTATATTGCAGAGCTATAGCTTGCAATATACATATTTAAAAAAAATGTGCAGATTGTTTTACAACAGATGACAATGTCTACATCAAATGAATTCATATCATTAACTAATAGGCTGGTCAGGAGACCATTTTATATTTTCCACACCTTTTATTAATTTTATGATTTTTTACAACCAATTATTAAAATATGTAATATAACTATATATATATATATATATATATATATATATATATATATATATATATATATATTTTTTTTTTTAATTAATGTTTTGTGATATTTATTCACTAAATGGCAATAAAGGGTTGACTTGTTATGTTTCATGGCCCTTTCTGGCAGTTAGAAGAATCAGGTTATGGATAGGAACCTAAGTCTAAGGATTTTGTAAGTCTACTATATGTTAACTATTTTACAAATTTAGATCACTTATTCGTTTCTATGCATTAAGATGTTGTACATTGATTTGAATGAAAATTAATTAAAACTAAAAACTTGTGCTTCCCTTTGAGAAATTGTAAGCATATTGTATAAATTAATACTAATGGCTTATTCTGTGTTGATCACTATTGTGATCACTGGTGTGAATTCAAAATCTGTTTGATTATTAAATTACTGTGCATGCGTATGGATCATTGTGCGCATATGCAAGCCACAATAGCAACAGAAATAGCAAAAAATATCTTTATGACATTTTCAGAAATTCCAAATTGTGAAAAATGCATTATCAATTTACAATGCACATTACATATATAATTTATGAACAGAAAAAAAATAATGAAAACAACCCCAAGACTAACAATCATTCACAGGAAATATCCATCAATCTCCATATTCCCTTGAATTTTCCCCAAAATCTAGGACTCATACATACTCAGTATGCCCTTTTTTATTTTGACCCTTCCATTTTCCCTTACCATCCCTATTTTTAAACCAGTTAGTGTGGCTAGCTTGTCCAGCTTTAACTCTTTAATTTTTGTGCGGGGATCATCCTTTCCTATACCTTCCTAACCAATCATATTATCACTCTATCCCCATTGCGAACAATCTAATTGATTTTAATAACTTATTTAATATAATTATTTTAGCAATTTTATTCTAAATTATCTTATTTATTTATTAATGAAATTTTGTAAAATATGATTTTGTTATTTTATTATTTTTGTACCTTTTAATATCCATAATTGTGTCTATTATAAAGCTTCTTTCTAGTGAACGTGTTTATAAATATGTGAATACAGGGATTTTTGTAAGAACTTACCATTCAAATCCCTTTCTCTGAGTTCATCCTGGTGACACAGCTCAACCATGGGGTGGAATGGAGCCAGGCACCTATGCTATGACTTTGAGGCAGGCTCCTCCCCTGCTGCATCCCAGAAATCCTCAGTTCAACTTCAAGAGCCCACTAGGATACAGCACTCAGTACAACGCCTGAACATATTTATATGCACAATCAACAATTAACCATATAACATGAATATATAACATGAAATGGTATAACCACTTACAGAGTGTAAAGGGAGGGATCGCTGTTTCACCAGGATGGACTCAGAGAAAGGGATTGGATTTTGTAAGAACTTACCATTCTCTTTTTTTTGATTGTCCATCCTAGTGACACAACTCATCCATGAGACGTTCAAGAGCCGGTCCTTTGGGAGGGTAGGCTCAGGTCCGCAGCAAGTAGAACTGCTCACCCAAATGAAGCGTCCTCTGATGCGAACTCATGGAACCAATAGAATTTGGTGAAAGTGTGAACAGAGGACCAGGTGATAGCCCTGCATAACTGCTCTGCTGAAGCCCCGTCATGCACAGCCCAAGAGGAGGACATAGGCCTCCTGGTATGGGCATTCACCCTACCTGGAACTTGATGACCAACCTTGGTGTAGGCAAAAGCAATAACTGACCTCAACCATCTTGCGGTAGTCTGCTTAGAGGTAGCAGTAGCACCAGCTGGAGTGTAACGGAGGCTAGGTGCCTTGATGTAAGGTTTTTGCATAGATGACATACGGGAGGGATGCAATTGGATAAAATAAAACCAGTTTTAATAAAGATACTGCAATACAGAAGATGAACTGTGGCACAAAGGTAATACTGAAGATATGAAATAACCAGAGTCAATGATATATACTACTTATTGTAAAGTTCATAGTGGATGGATAACGAGGTTGAAAACTGAAGATGACTTGAAGTGTAGATTTGAAGAATAAACTTGAATAGTTGATTTGAAGGTTTTACTTGAAGAGATGATTGAATTGAAGATTGAATGATTGAATGAAAGATTGGATGATTGAATGGTTGAACGATTGGACGATTGGATGATTGGATGGTTGGACGATTGGACGATTGGGTGAATGGATGGTTGGATGATTGGAAGGTTGGAAGGTTGGAAGATTGGAAGGTTGGATGGTTGATAGGATGAATCCGGGAAGTATTGCAGCAGGCCTGAGTAGCTGTGACCAGGGAGAGTTGCAGTGGAAGTAACCGTCAGGTGAGGAAAGGGTGATCCCCTTTGGGGGGCTAACCTTGTCCGGACCGTAGAGGTGGCAGCAGGGTTCTGCAGGTGGATGGTCTTCACAGCAGGCGATCAGGAGTGGATTCGGTCTGGAGATAGCTGACAGGCAGCAGCACTTTCAGCAGGAGTGGGAGTCAGATGCCTAGGGAAAGGACATCATTGTACTGACTGACTGTTTGGCCCAGCTGGTCAGTATTTAAAAGGAAAGCTGCACTGTAATTGGCTGAAGGTAATTGGTAGTGCAGCCTGGTTGGAGAACCCAACAAGATGGCCAACGCCAGGGAAGGCGACAGGTTTCAGAACCAGGAAGTGTGTGCAGTACACTCCAGGCAGCGTGTCCAGCAAGGACCAGGCAGAGTTCACAGCATCATGGCGCTTCAGTGTGGGAGGCATGGGTGGCAGACATGGTGGTCGTGACAGCACCCCCTCCTTTACGAGTGGCCCCAGGACACTCCCCAGGCCTATCTGGACATTTCCTGTGAAAATCTTTGATTAGTTTGGGTGCGTGTACCTCTGTGGCATTGGTCCAAGATCTCTCTTCTGGGCCATATCCTTTCCAGTCAATCAGGTACTGGAGTCTCTTGTACCTTATACGAGAGTCCAGGATGCGAGCCACTTCATATTCCACGCCCCTGTGAGTAAAGACTTTAGGAGATTTGGGGAGACTTGCATGATATTTGTTTAGCATCAATGGTTTGAGTAAGGAGACATGAAAAGAGTTGGGAACCCTTAAATAATGAGGTAATTTTAATTTGTAGGCAACCGGGTTGATGATCTGCATGATTGGAAAAGGACTGATGAACCGAAGGTGCAAACTTCATTGAGGGGACCCGAAGGCGAAGATTCCGTGTGGACTGCCATACCTTATCACCTACTTTTAAATTTGGAACTGCTCTTCTTCTTCTATCGGCAAATTTTTTGTACCTTTGAGAGGCGCTGACCAAGGATTTCCTGATCTTTCTCCAATGGTGACACAGTTGCTGGAGAGTCAAGGTTACTGCTGGCACAGATGTCGAAGGAAGCCGCTGGAAATCAGGAACCTTGGAATGGAAGCCATAGTTAATAAAGAAAGGAGTAGAAGAAGCAGACGAGTGATACTGATTGTTATGGCCGAACTCGGCCCATGGCAATACCTCAACCCAATCATCTTGAGAAGAGGACACATGTAAATGTAAAAATGTTTCTACATCCTGATTGACTCTTTCCGTTTGGCCATTAGATTGTGGATGATAGGCTGTACTAAAGTTGAGTTGAATCATGAGACTTTACAAAATGCTCTCCAGAATTTGGCCACAAACTGAACCCCTCGATCGGACACAATCTCTTCAGGTAGTCCATGGACTCTGAAGATCTCTTTTATAAACAAATCAGCAAGCTTGGGAGCTGAAGGTAACCCCTTCAGAGGTATGAAATGTGCCATTTTCGAGAATCGATTGATAACCACCCATATGGTACTATAACCATCTGAGGATGGTAGATCTGTGATGAAGTCCATCGACAAATGAGTCCACGGTCCCCGTGGGATAGAGAGTGGCCTCAATGGACCTATTGGCGCTAGATTAGATGACTTATGTTGGGCACAATGAGGACAGGATGCAATATACTCTTGCACATCCTTTTTTAAAAGCAGGCCACCAATATTTTCGGGACAATAATTCATAGGTCTTTTGAACCACTGGGTGCCCGGAGAATTTTGAATCGTGGGCCCACCGCAAGACTTGACTCCTTGAATTAGGTCTGACAAACGTTTTACCTGGAGGCACCGATACTTGCACTGTGGTAGCAGCAAAGGCACTTGGATCCAGAATTGTATCTCCTTCAAAGGATCTGGACTCCTCCTCTGTTTCCCATGACCTAGAAAGAGCATCTGCTTTGCGGTTCTTTACTCCTGGAGAGAAAGACAACTTATAATTAAATCTGGCAAAGAATAATGCCCATCTTGCCTGCCGAGGATTAAGACATTGTGCATTTTTTAGATAAAGGAAATTTTTATGATCGGTAACAACATTAATAATATGAACTGCCCCCTCCAATAAATAACGCCATTCTTCTAGTGCCATCTTGATGGCCAATAAATTCTGATCCCCTATGGCATAATTTTGTTCAGCCGATGAGAATCTTTTTGAGAAAAACCCACAGGGGTGTAACTGTCCATCACTCTTTGCCTGGGAAAGTACAGCTCCTACACTGATGGAAAAGGCGTCAACCTCCAATGTAAAAGGCAGAGTGACGTCTGGTTGGGCCAGCACTGGTGCTGTGATGAATTTTCTCTTGAGAGTGATAAAAGCCTTGGAAGCTTCAGGATTCCATTTAGAGGGTTTGGCACCTTTACCAGTGAGCACAGTGATGGGGGCAACAATTGTAGAAAATCCTTTGATAAATTTTCTGTAATAGTTCACAAATCCGAGGAACCTTTGGACCCCTCGGAGAGTATGAGGCTGAGGCCATGACTGAATTGCCTCTACTTTGACTGGATCCATTTCTAGACCAGAGCCTGACACAATATATCCCAGGAAGGGTATAGAAGGCACCTCGAAAATGCATTTCTCCAACTTACAGAAGAGAAGATTTTTTCTAAGGTGTGACAGTACCTTCTTGACGACTTCTTGATGCTCCTGACGACCGTTGGAAAATATAAGAATATCGTCGAGATAAACCACAACATGTTTATACAGAAGTTCTCTAAATAGCTCATTCATATAGGACTGAAAAACTGTGGGAGCATTACTCAACCCAAAAGGCATAACGAGATACTCATAATGTCCATCTCTAGTATTGAAGGCAGTTTTCCATTCATCTCCTTCCCGGATGCGGATAAGATTGTAGGCTCCGCGTAGATCTAGCTTAGTAAAGATGGGGGCTCCCTTAATACGATCGAACAATTCTGTAATAAGTGGCAGTGGGTAACGATTCTTAATGGTGATTTCATTCAGGCCACGGTAATCGATACAAGGCTGCAACCCTCCATCCTTTTTCTTAACGAAGAAAAAAGGAGAGGATGAAGGATGAATGAACCCTTTGGCGAGGTTTTCTTTTATTTACTCTGACATTGCTTGTGTCTCTGGCATGGACAATGGGTACGTACGGCCTCGTGGAGGATTTTTGACTGGTAGCAATTCGATGGGACAGTCCCATGGACGATGAGGAGGTAATTGGTCAGTAGCTTTCTTGCAGAATACATCAGCGAAGTCTCTATATGAGGTAGGTAACCCTTCTGGGATTTGGAGGGGACTTGATGGGATGGTGTCACCGTTTTAAGGCAGGACTTGGTGCAGAATGCACCCCACGCCAAGACCTGGGACGAGGCCCAATCGATACTAGGGTTATGGGCACGTAACCAGGGGAGGCCCAAAACAATTGGGTATGTTGACTTGGGTATGATAAGAAACTGTATTTTTTCTACATGCAACAGACCGATTTGTAGGGTTAAAGGTTGGGTTTGCAAAGTAACAGTCTCACCTAATATACGACTCCCATCCACAGCTTTTAGATATACTGGACGCTAATGGGAGACAGTAGGTAATTGCCAACGTTTGACGACATCAGCCGTGATGAAACTTTCCGCTGCTTCTGAGTCTAGGAGTGCTGGTAAATGTCGGAGCTGTTGTTTGACTTGTAGTGATACTTGAAAAATACAGTCTTTAGTATTTGGAGAGGTAGTAACAACTCCTAACATGCCCTCTCTCTTACAGGTTAGGTTCTGGCTTTTCCCGGTCTCTTGGGACAAGAATTCACGGAATGCTGAGGATCAGCGCAATAGAGACAGAGATGTTCATCATGCCGACGTCTTCGTTCGGCTGAGGACAACTTGAAATGGTTAACCTGCATAGGTTCTTCCGTCGGTAGTGGTGGAGTTTTGGGTATAGGTAGATGCCGACTAGGAGATGCTCGACTTTTCTATTGATGTCTCTCTCTGAGTCTTAGGGCGATCTTAGTGCATAAGGAGATTAGATCCTCCAACTTGGAAGGCAGGTCTCTAGCTGCTAGTTCGTCTTTAATTTTGTCGGCGAGGCCATTCAGGAAGGCTGCGAGGAAAGCCTCTTCTTTCCATGCTAGCTCAGCTGCTAGAATTTTAAACTGGATAAGGTATTGACCCACTGTCCTGGAACCTTGACGTAGGCGTAGTATCTCAGTTGCAGCAGAACTAATTCGACCTGGCTCATCGAAGAAAATTTTAAAAGAACTGATAAATCGGGAATAGTCTGACAGCAGTGGATCTGCTTTTTACCATAAGGGAGATGCCCATTTGAGGGCTGGGCCGGTAAGTAGCGGTATCACATAGGCAACCTTGGTCCAGTCTGTAGGGAAATACTAGGATTGGAGTTCAAAATGAACTTCGCATTGATTTATGAAACCCCTACAGTTTTTGGGATTGTCGTCGAATTTGATTGGAGTAGATAACTGGAGATGAGCTGTGACTCCTGTCGTTGAAACTATGGGTCTGGGCGATGGCGCTGGATTCAAACTGGTCTGTATATTGTCCAGTCTTTTAAACAGGTCCTGGAGGGCTTGAAAGACCTGCTCCTGGGCAGCTTCCTGGTGATCCAGGCGGGCCGCAAGTTGTTGAACAGGGGCAGTTCCTTGCTCCTGACCTGATGCTGGATCCATGGAGTCAGTACAAACTGTCACGCTAGCAGTAGCACCAGCTCGAGTGTAACGGAGGCTAGGTGCCTTGATGTAAGGTTTTTGCATAGACGACAGAAGGGAGGGATGCAATTGGATAAAAGAAAACCAGTTTTAATAAAGATACTGCGATACAGAAGATGAACTGTGGCACAAAGGTAATACTGAAGATATGAAATAACCAGAGTCAATGATATATAAAACTTATTGTAAAGTTCGTAGTGGATGGATAACAAGGTTGAAAACTGAAGATGACTTGAAGTGTAGATTTGAAGAATAAATGTAAACTTGAATAGTTGATTTGAAGGTTATTGAATGATTGAATGAAAGATTGGATGATTGAATGGTTGAACGATTGGATGATTGAATGATTGGACGGTTGGATGATTGGACAGTTGGATGATTGGACAGTTGGACGATTGGACGATTGGAAGATTGGAAGGTTGGAAGATTGGATGGTTGATAGGATGAATCCGGGAAGTATTGCAGCAGGCCTGAGTAGCTGTGACCAGGGAGAGTTGCAGTGGAAGTAACTGTCAGGTGAGGAAAGGGTGATCCCCTTTGGGGGCTAACCTTGTCCGGACCGTAGAGGCGGCAGCAAGGTTCTGCAGGTGGATGGTCTTCACAGCAGGCGAGCAGGAGTGGATTCGGTCTGGAGATAGCTGACAGGCAGCAGCGCTTTCAGCAGGAGTGGCAGTCAGATGCCTACGGAAAGGACATTAATGTACTGACTGACTGTTTGGCCCAGCTGGTCAGTATTTAAAAGGAGAGCTGCACTGTAATTGGCTGAAGGTAAAAGGTAGTACAGCCTGGTTGGGGAAAACAACAAGATGGCCGCCGCCAGGGAAGGCGACAGGTTTCAGAACCAGGAAGTGTTTGCGTGTCCAGCAAGGCCCAGGCAGAGTTCACAGCATCATGGCGCCTCCGTGTGGGAGGCATGGGTGGCAGACATCCTCTCTTATGAACACCATAGAGAACCAGTGACAAATCAGTGAAAAAATATTTCACCCCACATCTAGTCGAATCAACTTGTCCCTGTTTCTGGTCTCCTCAGGAGGACAAAACACTGGAAGTATAATGTCCTGATTCAAATGGAAATCAGAGACCACCTTTGGCAAAAACTGAGTGTCGCGGACCCACCGGTCGCTCCTCCAGATACGTCAACCTGAGCAGCTCTGGCCGTAACTGGGGTTCACTTTGGACACACGGTATAAAGTCACTGCCACCAATGCAAGTTAGATGAATGCTTGCATACGTCTGGATACACAATACAATATAATATATAAAAAGGTTGTAGCGTAAACCACCTTTTTGCGTAAATCTGAAGAACACAAAATTCATAACTGGAATTATGGAATATTTATTCCAAGAAATACTTCAAAGCTTAGTTCTAAAAAATGGTTACAAAGATGATTACAAAGATTATAAAAGTACACACAAAAGAATACAACTCAAACAAAATAAAAAGAAATGAAAAATCACAGAACTGTATCTTACACACAAGTACTGATTCTGTAGTGGAGGATTTCACATGATACATCGGGTCACTTCCAGCCAGCTTGCTGATTCCCCAAGAAGTACCAACCAGCTATAGGGAGAAGCGTGCAATTAAACCTGTAGATTCCCTCATCCCTCTCACCTTTGGGATTTTGACCATTTCCCCGCTGGACATTAAAGAATGTTCCTAAATAATTGATCTTCCTACATGAAAAAGGGAGGGAAGAGATGAATGGATCCCAGGTCTGCGTAAATTTGTAATATAGTTGCATCAGCTTTTGTTTGACTTTGTTTAGACTTGGGGAAGACGTATCAGTCCATTGAATTAAAATCACTTTCTTGGCAATAGTAATTATCTTCGCAATTATGGGAAGAAATATGAAGTTTCTCTGTGGATGACTTGGGGTAGACAATAGAAGGGAAGAAAAAGGACTGTTGTTTAGGGAGCGCACGTTGAACAAGAAATCTTACTCACATAAAATTTAGCTTTTAATAAGTCATATTTTTAAAAATCCAATTATATAACATGATGGGAAGCCGCAGTGAATTTTAAAGAGGTTAAAATCACACGTACAAACATATATACACACAGATGGTGTTTTAAGTGAAAAAAATTAAGGAAAAGGTGATCCTAAAAAGATCTTAAACTGAAAGATGTCAATTTTCTTTAATCGAGCAGGTTTTCAACGTATGAAGAGGAAATGATTTATCGTCCAGAAGATGTTTTTATTTATATATATCTCTGACAATAAAATTCTTATACGCAAGGTGTGTTTTAATGTTTTATCACTGATACTCTTATTTGACCCCTGCTAATCCACTGGGGGACCATGGGCACTTTTATGTACAAGGCCCAGGAATATGATTCTCCACTCTGTTGTGTTCGAATACCACCAGATACAAATGTAGTCACCTGGGTTTAGAACCAGGTGATCTTGATAAATTCTGGTACAATTATTATAATTGTCTGGTAAGTATTTTATAAATACAAATACAATGAAGATGGTTCCAGCTGTATATCAGTTTGATTGCTTTCTCAGCACGGATACCATCTCTTATTTATAAAAAGAACACAACACTGGATTGCTTCCTGATCAGTGTATTGTTACACAGGAACAATTGGGTATATTAATAGAGTACTGAATGCCGTGTTCAAGTATTAACAATTGAGTACAGTCACCTAGATTGGGGACCGGGTGGTCTTACTAATTCTGGCAGTGTTGCCTCTATTGTTGCCACCTATCAATTGTTTATGTGAACAGACCTAGGGAAACCCAGCATAGTGCTGATTTGAGTATTTTACAGGCAAGGTTGCCCTCTGCTGTTCATATCTGGAACATAGCATGAAAATCCCATATTCAGTGTAACACACATAAAAAAAAATTCTAGATCGCTAAATACATTTGAAAATAATTTCTGCTAATTTACATTTCAGTGTAGATCTAACCAACACATGTTTCACCGCATTTAAGCAGCTTTCTCAAGGCCAACCAGGGTGTCCTTTGCAGGAGATATTTATTGATATCAGGTCACCAATCAGATGTGTTATTCTTGGTCATGTGACTCTACATTGATGTCAGACCCTTGTGTTCCTTTGATTGATATCTCTAGCAGCCTATCTTCGGCCTACATTGGTGTATGGGGATGGTCATATTTCTCAAAGCATCACTGATTGCTTGGGGTATATGTCACTCACTTGCGACTCGCCTTCCCATGATGCAAGGCGGTACATCACGTGATCGGCAAATCCTGCCCATCATCCACTCTGTTGTACCACGTGATCGGCGCCGTCCTCCCAGACAACATTGCGGCGCGTCACGTGATCAGCGCCGTCATGTCTGTGATAGGGCATGTGATCGGCGCATTGTTATTAGCTGTTGCCGTGTCATATCATTGCGCCCGTATATGTCCAGGCTAGGTCACGTGATTGGTCACCTGACCTCTCGTTTGTCCGTGTCAGGTGGTGTTGATGCACCAATCATTGGCTTCCTTTTGCTCAACCCAGAAATACAGGATGTATCCAAACATCCACCCCAGCCCTGTATTGAGCATACCGCATAACTTAGTGAATAAAATATTATCGAATTGTTCTTATATTTATTATATTCGGGTTTTCCTTTTAGATATCGTTTATTCATGTGTTATAAACAACGTCTATTGTTTATTGTGGGCTGCTATTCAATAAAACTTCTATTTGTGTGTAAATTATTATTCGTTATCCATACCTCTTATTATAAGTATAGTAACTTCTTACTATGTATATTTTTATGAAATTGGTAACATATTATTTCTGAAAAGACATCATATGCTACATGCTGGCCCATACAAATTAGATCTATCTTATGGCTGAAAGGGGTTATAAAATAAGATTAATTATTATCATGGTGGATACTAAATGTTCGAATCTCACTGAACCATTTCAAAAAATAGAATTTATTTTTTATATTACATGGGATGTAATTTAGTGTAAAATAGTGAATTATATAGTGTATACATTAACCTTTAATTAATAATTTTAAATATTTTTTAATAATTTATACTTAATAATTTTGCCTTTGCATGGGGAACATTGGTGTCATAGTGGTCAAAGTAATAGTGGATTGTGATGGTGGTGATTTTATTGGAAAGGTATGTTACTGTGATAAATAGGTGTTAGGGGTATTGACTGTTCGAGACAGATCTCCATCAGAAGTGGATTGTTGTTGTTTGATACAAGGTGGGGATAGTGATGGTGAAAAACTTGTGATGAAAAATGAAGGAGGAACATTGTCCTCACAATGTGAGAATTCGGTGCTGAAAATGAACTTGTGTGGGTAGGGAGGTGAATTGTTCAAGTTATATTATTCATACAATTCTGAAGGTATATATTTAGTTGGTATGTGTTTATTCTGGGGGTGTTCTCCTTTGGTTTTCTCCCTCAGTTAATATGATTCTGGAGGACAAGGAAGATTTTCTGGCTGAGATATCAATAGGTCTTCCTATCTTCTCTACCAGATTAAGGTAAGTAACTTTTTACAGTGAGAGTTGAAGGGTAAGTATCTGGATTTATTCTGATTACTATTTAGAATAGGTTTGAGGTAGGATAGTTTGGATATCATAAAGGAAAAAGAAAAAGGGGGGGGGGTTGTGTATTCTCCTTTCAGTGATTGACATAAAACTGCTTGTGACTAGTATAGTCATATGTAGTCAAGTTAAGTCTCAGGTAAAGTAGCTTGGATATCGCAAAAGTGAGGTGGATAACGGCAAATCTAATGTCCTTACTATTAATAGCTGACATACAGAGAGGAGTTGAGTCGTTTCTTATTGCCAGGATTGGCGATAAGTACATCTTAATGCCAGGATTGGCCATGAGTACATCGTGAGAAAAGGAAATGAAGGGGGTCTTCAAATGGTATGGTATGGTATGGTTGGTGAACTGATGGTAAGCTATCTAAGAAGTTATACAAAGCAGGTATCCTTCCGATAGCCTGATATTCACAAGAACAAAATGTAGCTATTGGCCTCATTTAATCCTTTCGGAAAAGGCTATCAAGGAGAAAAATCATTTTGGTCTCACATTGGAGGAGTTTTTTGTCTAAATCTCCTCCTTTTATTCCCAATTTAATGTGTTTTATACCAAATGCTTTCAGACCAGCGGGATCTCCATTATGGTATTTAAAAAAATGCTTGGCGACTGTGGTCAGTGTTTTAAATCTCAATAAGTCCCTCTGTGCATTACGTATTGTACCCACGTGTTCTAGGATTCGAACTTTCAGAGGTCTCGACGTCTTTCCCACATAGATCATGCCACATGGGCATTCAAGATGGTATACCGTGCTGATCGTTGTGCAGGTAATAAGGCTTTGAATTTTCCATTGCTTGTTATATTTGTCTTTGACGGATTCTCGTGTGATCATGTACTTGCACGCTTTGCAATGTCCACAACTTTTAGAGCCCTTTTTGAGAACTCTTGCATCATTAGGTTTGGAGAGATGGCTGCGAACTAAGTTATCCTTTATTGTTCTTGATCTCCTCCAACTTGTTGAGACTCTCGTTGGTAGAATGTTAAGGAGGTCTTGGTCCATTCTTAGGACATTCCAATGCTTCTGGAGGATGCTGTTGATTTCCTTCCAGTGTGCATTGAATGTCCCCACAAATCTGACAGTTTCTTCCCTCTTCTTTCTTTGTTTAGGTTGGAGGAGATTTTCTCTAGGGATTGCTTCTACTTCTTTAGTCGCACGTCCTATTAATCTGTTACTGTAACCTCGTTTCCTAAAACGGTCCTGCATTTCTTTTTCTCTGATTTGATAAATGTCAGGGTTTGAGCAGTTTCTTTTAATTCTCATGAGTTCACTCTTAGATATTGCTCTGACCATAGAGGGTAAGTGTGAACTGTCAGAATGGAGTAGACTGTTAGTCGCTGTCTTTTTTCGGTAGAGATCAGTTGATACAGTGCCTTTATCATCAATTCAGATTTTCAGATCTAGGAAATTGATCTCTCTCTGGCTCATCTCTGAGGTTAGTCTCAGATCCATATCATTGTTGTTCAAGATCTGAAGGAATTCTTTGAGGGTCTGCTGCTCCCCCTCCCACAGGAACAGAATATCATCAATATATGAGGATATTGTCCGTATATTTCTCCATGACTTCTGTGAATATTATTTCCTTCTCCCACCACCCCAGGTAGAGGTTAGCATAGCTAGGGGCACAAGCCGTCCCCATAGCTGTCCCTCGTACCTGGAGGTAGTGGGATTCGTTGCACATGAAAAAATTCCTAGTCAGAATGAATTCCAGAAGTTCTAATTCGTTGAAATCAGTGTGCACTATCATGTCCAAAAAGAATCTTGTTGCCTGTATACCTCTTTGATTATTTATACTGGTGTACAGGCTTTCTACATCACATGACACCAGCCAGACCCCAGGGTTGACTGTCATGTTCTGGAGTTTAGTTAACACATCCATGGTGTCATGTGTGTAGGATGGTAAGGCAGTTACATGTGTTCTAAGGTATTGGTCCACATATATGCTTGCCTTTTCTGTCAGGCTTCCCATTCCTGACAGTATGGGTCTGCCTGGAGGCTTTTTCTCATTTTTGTGGACTTTTGGGAGCAGATACATTGTGGGAGTCACAGGTTTGTCGATTTTTAGGAAGTCATAATCTTTCTTACAGATGATATTGTTATTGCGTGCCGTCTGTATGATGGTGTTATATTGCGTAGTGAACGTATGGCTGGGATTGAAAACCAGTTTCTTATAACATTTGGTATCGCTTAATTGTTTATTGAGTTCTTCAATATACATTTCCCTAGGCCATAATACTATATTTCCGCCCTTGTCGGACTGTTTCACTATAACATCATCCCATTTTGCAATTTCTTGTAGAGCCAGTCTCTCCTTTTTGCTTACATTCTCTCTGTGATGTTTCTTCGTTTTAAGGAGAGTGTCAAGATCTTTAGATACTAATTCCTGGTATATTTGCACTGCTGGGCATATTTGGTTATCAGGAAAAAAGAGGGATTTTTTCTTTATTTTTGTTGCATCATAGGGTGCTGGGGGTATTGCTGGTGGAGTGTTCTCTCCATTTTCTAACTCTTCTAAGATCTGTAAGGCAGCAAGATCTTGGTTATCCAGATCAATTTTGTTGTCATTAGACCCTTCAGGTCTCCCTTGGCTGGTTTTACTAAAGAATTATTTTTTTTTTTTTTAAAGAAAGATGATGACTTGGGGTAGCAAGGTGAAGAAAGCTTACTACACTACGGATGGTTTAATGGTTAGTATTACTGCCTCACAGCACTGAGGTATTGGGTTTGATTCCCACCATGGCTCTAACTGTGTGGAGTTGTATATTCTCCACGTACTTGCGTGGGTACTCCGATTTCCTCCCACAATCCAAAAATATACTGGTAGGCTAACAAATTAACCCTAGAATATATCTGTGTGTACATGTACGTGTGGTAGGGAACATAAATTGTAAGCTCCACTGGGGCAGGGATGGATGTGAATGTTCAACTATACTCTGTAAAGCGCTGCGGAATGTGTATGCGCTATATAAGAAGCTGTTAATAAATAATAAATAAATAAGTAAGCTCGTGAGAAAGAAGTTTGTAGAAGTTGATTTATGTATGAGAAAATTTTGCACCAGAAGCGCTTGATTTTCCCACATTCCCAGATGCAGTGGATATAAGTGGCAGATGAATGGAAGCATTTGCGACAGGCTCCAGTTTCCTCTGAGACCCAGTGTTTTCTTTGCGCTGGAGATATATATACCTTGTGAAGAAAGTGGAAATTAACTCCTTGTAGATAAGACAATTAAAGGTACTTGTAGACTAAACCATAGGTTTTGGATAAGTTGGGAATCATTTGAATATTTGGAGAGTCTTTTTCCCGATTTGCAAGGATAGAAGATCATACTGTAGATTATGTGTTGAGAGGAATAACAGTTGAGAATACAGATCTCTAGTTCGGAATGGATTGATTAGATGTGATCTTAAGATAGTGTTCAAGGGGAGTTCAATATATAACCATTCTTGTTCAAAGAGAGGGTGTAATGACGAATTTGTAAATACATATGAAATAGATTAGGTAGAATTGAGAATTTATCCCGAAGCGCAGAGAAAGAGCACATACTGTATGTCCACCAGGGTTAAATACTTTGGTTATGTTGGACAGACCTTAAGGATGAATGGAAGGCAGGGTTTCCCCAATATGGGACATAGGGTGAACAGTGATGGTCCCTGTGTAATTTTTTTATTAAGGGAGAGCCAGGCAAAATATGTATCCTGAAAAATAACATGATTGATCCTAAAGACATACCCAGTAATATTCTCAGAGGGGAGTAAGGATAAAATAAATCTTTATCTATGGATGAGCATGTGTAAGTGGAGGAATCTAGAAGCCAGTCTAATATATATCTGAAAAAGACAGACAGGGAGAACAATTCCAAATTGGGTAGTTTTAAACCTCCATCAGACCTGAGGAGTTGTAGCTTGTTAAGAGCTATCCTCAGCCTCATACCGTTCCAAAAAATTAGATATAAGTTTGAAATCAGAACGAGTTAGACTTATAGGGAGTATTTGATTAAATTTGAATATATTTGGAAAAAATATACTTTTAACTACAGCTATACGGCCTAGTAGAGATAAGGGTTAATGTAACCTGTTTTTTTGGACAGGGGAGCATGAAGCCCTTAAGGAATTGATTGAGACCCACAATTCCACCATTTCTCCAATGAAATTCACATATGAGATGGAACAGGAGTCTATCCATTACTTAGATGTTAAACTCAAAATTTCTGATGGTTACATTGAGACCTCTTTGTATACCAAACCTACGGACAGGAACAACATTCTCCTGTATTCTAGTTTCCATCCCACATCCTTGAAAAAGGGCCTCACGTTTTCACAGATGCTTAGGGCACGACGAATTACAAACAATGCGGGTGAATTGGATACAGCCCTAACAGGGATGGTACAAAAATTCAAGATGCGTGGATATGATATGTCTTCGCTACTTGAAACCAAATCCAAAGTTATGGCCCTCACTAGAGAGAAAGCTTTGGTGCCCAAAAAATCATCCTCCAATACTGCGGCCCAAAAAATAATATGAGTTAATTTTTACCATCCTGCCAGCCCAGACATTAAAAAAAGTAGCTAACAAACATTGGCCAATTGTAGCTACAGACCCCTCTTTACCATCCTTGAATCAGAAATCACTCATGAGTTCATACACCAAGGGTAAAAGTCTACGTGACTTTTTGGTAAAAAACGATGTGTCCTTCTTCCCCCCCCCCCCGAAACCCCTGACCTTTTTGGGTAAACCTAGGAAGGGATGCTACAGGTGCAATGGCTGCACAACTTGTAGCTTCATGACCCCAGGGGACACATTTTCCATCACCCCTATTCCTGAAAGAAATTTAAAATACATCATAGGGTAAGCTGTAGCACAAAATATGTAGTTTATTTAATCAGCTGCCCTTGCGGCTGCCATTATGTCAGCAAGACCGACAGAACCTTCAAGGAATAGGCAAAAGCCCACTGGCCATCTCAACAGGGCAAAGTGAACAACCCGTTGCTCGGCATTTCTTACACATGATCTGGCATTTCTGAAACCTGTTGTAACTCTTCCACTCAAACGCCAAAAAGCAATGAAATTCCGATCATTAAGGCTGACGCCTTAATGGATGTGTTCCTTGCGCAATACAGATATGGTATGCCATCACAGCCTGTGGGTAAGTGCAGATTCAGCACTCTCACAGAGTGAGATTGCTGTCACTCACACAATGGTGGAGCTGCTAATTCACAGATTTGTGTGCTCATTGGAATACACACATGCAGTCTATGTAACCTCTGAGTTATACCTCTCTAATTAGGGAGCTTGTAACCAGTGTTTAAAACCATATATTGACATGTTTAGTTTGGTGCATACCCAGAAGTGACCTCATAGTCCACCGATATTTAAAGCAGCTGGGAAATGGGTTTGACATACCTGCAGCCAGTTCAGTTTGCACATTCTGCTTCAACAAGGAAAGAGGATGTGTGAGGTATTTAACCATGGGATATGTTATATGTAAATATTGAACCTATTTATTGTTAAAACATTGCAGTATGCTACTGATGTATCCTTATTGATAGATATGATTTTCTAATATGGAGATTGTTAATGAGATTGGTTGTGTCTATATACTAAATCATACGGGTAAAATTTCATAATGAATGGACACATTTAATGCAACAGAGGTGATCAGTCTAGACCCAAACTGACTGATATATAGGACTAATGTTCTTTAGGTTCTAAATGGGCCTGATAAGGACACTCAAGTGATGTAAAAACACCATAATATACCCATTTTCTAATTTAGCGCTATTTACATTATTTATAGAAATTGAGCTGTCTACAGCCTATACCTACAACGTACCTTATCTACATCACAACTGAGCATCTGGTATGTAACCATCCTAATGTTATGATCGTTGATATGCCTCAGCTGTATGTGATTTTAGTATATATGAAGTATGTGGTCCACTTTTAGATATTGTGGATCTGGTCGTCAGTACTACATAGATCTGGTCGTCAGTACTACATAGACGGGATGGTCCCTTAAAAATTAAGACATCTAATACTTGCACCAGAAATAGGTGTACTAAGAAGGCTGTGGACATCCCATATGCTTGTGGATACTTCTGCCTTACATTTGAAACATTGGGTATGTAATTTACTTATTCACAGAAATTAAACATCAGCTGTGTAAAGATTGCACTGATCTCGTGGTTCCTTTTTAGATATCTGAGATCCAGAGTTTACCCAACTGATGGGGAGGCCATAACAGCCAACAGTTACTAACCTATTACACCCCGAAGGTGTTAATAGAAGGTTGTGGATACTCCATACGCATTTGAAGCATTTGATATTGTACCTACTGTAGGTATGTGAAATAGGCCCCTTCTGCCTATATATAATTTTTAACCATTTTAATTAATTCTGTGTGATAGAACATTATCCATCTATATTTTCTTTGTGCTCATCCTTATAGGTTTTTTATGGACATGAATGTCCAATTGTTTGTTAAGTAATGTTTTTAGAACAATTCCTGGTACTTATGTATTATCTGGGCTCCCATGTTAAATGCACCCCATTTTTTCATACCCTTACTATCCATCTACGCATGGAGTTGATTTTATATAGTGTGGCGAGCGCAGTGAGCCACCGTGCCCGAAGCGTGGCGCGCGCAGCGCGCCCCGCGAGGGGACGCGGTCTCATAAGAAAAATGGGAGCCCAGATATTACATAAGTACCCAATTCCTTTTAAAAAACATATGCTTCTTTATTTTTATGATTTTCAAAAAAATTTTTTATTGGTATGTACTTTCAAAATAAACGTTTGTACAACAATAGGTCAAAATGTGCAATTTATTGTATTATCTTTACCACCTACAGTGTAAAACCCCTGATGAAGTATTTTTCAAAACGAAACGCGTCGGGTTACTGATGTCACACTACGAAAAGGAAACAATGTCCAGATTTGGATCTTGAAATATAATAAAGCATTCTGGTTTTAAGATCATACATTGTATTGGGTCACTGTATTATGTACCAGTATTATTGGTGAGAAATCGATTAGGTGGTGAAAGCGCTCTCAGGGTCGGCATAGCAGGGGAGTGTGCCTCTCCAGCCCGGCGCCTCCCTGCTTTGCAGGCAATGCTGAGCAGGCAGCGCCGGCCCTGCCATGGGTGCTGATCAAGCTCCGGCGGGAGGGGGACAGCACAGCACTGTCCTCATTCCCTCCTCTCCTCCTCCTTCGTCCCCCGGCACCTGCCAGCTCTGTACTGCCTGCTTCAGCCTGCTGACTCGGCATGCAAAGGCAGCCTCTCTGCTTGCTGCACACTCCCCCCCCAGGTACCTGCTCACTCCGTACTATTGTGGCTGCCCGCCCGCTTACAGTCTGCACAGACAGCCGCTATGCTCCCTGCGCAGTGCGCACTCACTACCCCGGCGCCTACTAGCTCAGTACTTCCCTGCCCACCCTCTGACACGGCACAGGCAGCCGCTCCAGTCCCTGTTCTGTGCACACTCACTCCCCCCCTCCTGGTGCCGGCTAGCTCCTACAAGCTGCCCGCCCTGCTCACATGAAAAAAAAACTGTCCTAGTGTATAAGTTACCTTTCTGCTTATTAAGCTTATTTGTGGCGCACCATCTGACACCTCTTCATCAGCACTCACTCAGGACGCTTCTCCCTGCATCTCCGTCGGCCATCTTGGTACACCCAAGTGAAGCCTATCCGAGTACTCCTCCTGCTGGTGACCACAGCGCATGTGCAACAAGTTGAAAAGCCCTATCTCTATAATGTGGCATGTTTCACTAAATTATAAAAAAACTGTACCTACCTGAAAAGCCTAAACCCCAAAATGCACTACACTGGGACAATATCTACCTAATAAAACAAACCCCAAGTCTCAACTCTACCCTGAGTTATGCCTTCCCAAAAAAAACCTCATAGACTAACATGGGTGACAAGTTGTCATTTCTGAAGTGGCAGAAAAAAACTGACAGTTGGAAGTTTAGATCGCTCCCAATTGCTAAATTTTTTAGCAATTATTTTGCCCTGAAATTTGGTATGCAGCACCGGTTAACGATTCTACGCTTACCTGCCAAATTTCAGCTCAGTACATCCAGTCACTTTTGAGGTGTAGTCCCTCAAACACCATGCCCTCATCCGAAAAGTTCCCTATGGGTAAAATCCGTTTGATGGATTCAGCCTTAATATAAGGGCTCTACCGTGCCCTTGTTATATATATATATATATATATATATATATATATATATCCACACCTGGACCGGCACTCCCCTCCAATGAAGCAATGTCGCTGCGTGCCTTTGTTGTGAAGTATACAAAGCAAGGTCCCGATTCCCCTCAGGTAGCCGGAACAAACACGTCACTGCAGCCTTCTCACATATATGAAATTGCTTTATTAGACCTCGACGGGCCGTTTCGGGGTGAAACCGAGTTTTCAAAAGAAGATACAGCACATACAATCATCTTACCATTTAAATAGGACACCGTGGCGCCAATCTTCACAGATCCCCACCCAGATGCTCCCCTGGCCAGCCCCGTGAATCCGGGCACATAGATCAGATGTCAGCGGCTCCCACCCGCCGGCGTCATCACCATGGCAACCCGCAATCACATTAGACTGTACGGAGGTAGCGTCTATCTGACCCGTGCCTCTCAGCCAATCACAAGCGGCGCACAGAGATCGCGTCAGCGGCTCTCACCTGCTTCACGCGTTCCCGGAACGATCAACTAAGGGCAGGGGCAGTGGTGGTTCGTGCAAAGTTGATGCGCAGTTACCTGTACATACAGTCTTTAATACAAACAATACATAAATATATAACAAAAAGATCCTTTCATTTAATCCGTGCGGTGAAACTGTATTCAATCTATAGATCCAATTTGCCTCAAGTCGTAGCAATTTCTTAACCCTATCCCCGCCTCTGTTAGATTCGGGGATATGGTCAATTATCTGATACTTCAAAGATTCTAGTGTATGTCCCTTTTCCTTAAAGTGAATGGCTACAGGCTGTTCAGCCTTTTTGCCAGCCAGAGCCCCTTTAATAGATGACATGTGCATGGCCATGCGTTCTTTGAATTTGCGCGATGTCATCCCGACATAGCACAAATTGCATGGACATGTAATCATATATACGACAAATCTAGTGTCGCATGTCAATACTTGCCTGATTTTAAATAATTTAGATGAATGTCGATCTTGAAATTTGTCACCTGCACGCATGAAATTACATGTTACACATCGGGGGCATCTGTAACACCCTGGTTTTTTAACCTGCACATTTGAAGAAAGTGCAGATTCAAAACCAGTCACATCAGTATGGACAAGGATGTCCCTTAAATTCCATCCCCTGGTGTAACATGCTAAAGGTCTTACTTTTTTAAAGATAGGAAGCTCTGCTTCAGTTGCCACAATCGGCCACAATGCTTTAGTGGCTATTGGGACTACAGTACTTGATGCATCAAATTGAGACACAAATGGAAACACTTCTTCAGTTTTTTTCTTTTTAGATTTCAATAAGTCAGCCCTGTTGAGTTTCAGAGCCCTCATTTTAGCATTTTCCAATTCCCTCAGAGTGTAACCTCTCTGATGAAATCTTGCAATGACCCTGTTGAGTTCTTCATCAATTGTAGACCTGTCACTGTATATCTGAACCACTCTCACCATTTGGGAGAATAGCAAACCTTTTTTTAAGAGAAGGGGGGGTGGCTACTAGCCAATAACAATGTATTTCTGTCTGTAGGCTTACTAAACAATCTGGTGCTGATTTTACCATCAGCCAATTTAACAGATACCCGCGCACATGGGTCCCAGTTTTTCAGAGGCCGGGGGATGGGAACCCTGCTTCAGGGAGATGGGCAGGGTTAGGAGATGTGGGGAGGCAGCATGGACCTGCAAGGAGGCAGCAGGGACCGACACGGAGCTCCTTCGGAAGAAGACACCCGGGCACCCCCTTCTGGTGGGGGCTGGTGGTTGGCGATCTGACTGCTAGACCCCAGCTAGATGACCCTTGTCCCCATATATATTTTGCAGGCAACACTCATCTTCTGAATAAATGAGAGTACCCTCCTAAGAATCCTCAGCCAGGATCCAATAATACGATAATATAATATCCATTTAAATTTGAAGGACTTGGAGTGATTTTTTTTAGGGTCAACGTATCAGCAATAGTTAAAGGGTAAATATAGGTTGGTTTGTTTCTAAATGAATTAAAATGTAAATATTCAGGCACTGAAATCGCACCACCCCTGCATCTTGCATATTATTACATAAAGCCCGTTTTGGAGTAAACATAGGTATTTTGGGGGATTTGGAGATTAATAGTTGTTTTTATGGTATGTTTAAGATCACTTTATAGAGTCATTAAAGCATTTCACATACAAAACAATACACTTAAAAAACTTTTTTCTTCAAAGATAGATATATTTTAATATCTAAAAAATGTTTTATTCTAACAGACGGTTAAATAGACTACAAAAGATAGGTGTATTATTGAAATGTGACTGTCAGGGGACATATGTTGGATAGGGCAGGAGCATAGAAAGTTACATAATAAATATGTGATAGAATTCAAAAATCTGAATTTTCAATGCCCATCATTAGATTGGCAATTATTCCTCCAAAACACATGTTCCTTCATTCCTTATCAGGAGTTGTGATGAATGAATTGGGGTAAAAAATAGACTACTCTTTTTAAAACTTCACTTCCCCCAACTGCTGTCACTTTATTTATATTTTGAAATTAACTATTGGTTATTTTCCATTTCAGAGTTGACAACACTGGCCCCTGTATTTAGAGGAGACATGCTAACTTTGCAACAGTTCCTACTCTTTGAAAGGAGGAAAATAGCTGTGAGAACCTGCAAGAAAAATATTCTCTACCAGGCCTAAAGACTTAAAGATTCTACTTCAAGTTTCGTGGATACTATTCAGGTGAGTGTCCCTAACTCATCATACTGTCTTTGCACATCACCATTACTTCACCATTACTTTCTTCTGACTAAGGTGTCTATAAAAGGGAGAATATCCCTAATGGTGCGTACACTTTACACAATCTAGGGCAGGACATAGCCACTACATTGCTAATTTATTCACTTTCAAGTGAATAAATTAAGTGACCGGCTATGTCACGCATGTATACATCACTCATGGTGAGCGATGTGCAAGCTATTCATGATGTAGGCAATTTGAGCACTCCTAAATCGCTATATTGACCTTCATGTTCACTTAATGTGATACGTAGCTAGCAACATAGCAGGAGCTTGCTTTTACGTCACTACTTTGCTGGCAAAGCCAGCGATGTAGCAAAAATAGTGACCTAGCCATCAGCAATGTCAAATCACCAAGTGTGTATGCACCATAAGTGTCACATACCTGGCTATTCTTGTATCCTGTCAGATATCTTCCCTTTAGCCTGCAGCATTTCAGAGTTTCCCCAGCATTGCTCCATACAGATTGCATTAATGCAGCTAAGCTTCAGTGAGAGACTGTGTACTGCTGCTGCATTACTGATTGGACACCTGTGAGACCTCTGACCAGCTATTAACCATTTGGTTGTCTTTTTGCTGAAACTGCTGGCTCTCCTATTAAGCCCAGTTGATTTCATACTGAGTTGTTCCTGGTTTTGCAGCTACCACCTCGCCAGTTAACCAATCCATGCAAGGCAAGGGGGTTAAATATCCTGCTCAAGGAACAGGAAATTGCCTTGAGCAATGTCGCTGACCACCCCTGTGGCCTGGCACCCTGCTCTGTAACTTTGTTATCACCTGCTACAATTCTTGGATTCTGCTTCCCATATCCAGTGTCCTAACTGCCATTTTACCACAGCCGCCATCAGGTCATCTGCTGCTGTCTGGCAGCTGCAGCCACCATCTGCTCCACTGGGTCCAATCCAGCCACAGTACACGCTACAGTACCTGCTAGACCACTCCACTGGGTTCAGCCCAGCTGCAGTACCTGTTATTTGCCTCACTAGGTCCAGCCCAGCCACAGTACCTGCTAAACCACTCCACTGGGTTCAGCCTAGCTGCAGTACCTGTTATTTGCCTCACTGGGTCCAGTCCAGCAACAGTATCTGCTACCTGCTTTACTGGGTCCAGCCCAGCCACACTATCTTCTGTCCCACTACCATAGCTGTTTGTGGGTTGTCCAGCTCCATCCGGATTCCAGACGCTATTATCAAATTATCCACCCACTGGTTCTCCGCCACTACAAGCATATCATCCACTATCCAGATTCAGTCACTATTAATGCATTATCTTCAACCCAGTTACCAGTTCTGTTACATTGTCAAGTCGACTATCCTGAGTTTCCTTAAGTTAGTTCCAGTGTCCCTGGATTCCTTTACGTTGCCAAGTTGGCTATCCTCAGTTTCCTTAAGTTAATACCATAGTCCCTGGATCCTGTTACATTGCCAAGTCGGCCATCTTGAGTTATTGTTATTTTGGCATCCCTGGAATATATTATCAGTCTGGCTTCCCAGAATTGAGTACCTTAGAGACTTTCCGGCATCATCGGTCTCCTGATCCTGTCTGGTGTCCCCAGAGTAAAGTGCCTCCAGTTCCATTCTGGTATTTCCAGATCCTGTCAGCTTCGCTGTAAGTCTGATCCAATTCTCAGCCATTGTATCCAACACAGCCCACCACGGTTACGACCGAGTGCTCAAACCCTCATTCGTGACAATAAGTCTAGGGAAACATATAGTAATGATGGCAGCTGCAGACAAAAAATCAGTGGGTGGGATACATCGATAATATCATCCATGGATGCATTCTAGCATAAAGAAGCAAGTAGGCTGCTGTGGCCATACAGAAAGGTGGCTGCAAATGTGTGCAATTTAGAATCAATCTCTATATGTCCACAATGAAAAGAACACAGCCTTCACTGTATCCGAAATAGAATATGTGTGTTGATTATTTACTATATCTAATTATGTGTTGTATTTGTGTTTTTGTTTCCATGATGATTGCTATAAGGGTATAAAGCAGGCAGCAGTGACAATTTTCAGCTATGGCAGAAGCAAACAAAAGAGCTTAAAAAAAGAAATAGCAAACAGACTTCGCTTGTTTAAAGATCTTTGGCGAGAAAAGCACCCTTTCCTTAAAAAATCAAGGCAGGGGCTTAATTAGCTTTTTATGAGTTTTGCACGTCTGATTTTTCTATAAGTCATGGTGGATATAATGATATCACCAGACACATAGCTACAGATGAGCATGAAGCTTCTGCTAAGACAGTCACCAAAAATCCACCATTAACCTCTTTCTTCTCACCTCCTGAATCTAGATTAGCTGATAATGTAACAAAAGCAGAGGTTTTATTCACTGGGTTCTTGGAAGAACATAATGGGGGAAATTTACTAAAGGAAATTTGTAAAAAATAGGTGTATTTGTATCCAGAAATACACTTATTTTTGACATTTACTATCCCGAAAATACGGCAATTCGTATTTGTATTGATAGCACATCAATACGAATACGAATTGCCGTATTTTCGGGATAATAAATGTCAAAAATGAGTGTATTTCTGGATACAAATACACCTATTTTTTTACAAAATTTCCTTAGTAAATTTCCCCCAATATATCAATTGCTAGCAGTGATCATGTGAAACACTTATTTAAAAAAAAAGTTTCTAGATTTAAAATTTGCAGAAAATTATGCATGTGCTTCAACAAAAACAAAACACATCATTCAGGGTGCAAAAGCCCCTGAAGCACTTAAAGATGTTAGATCCATTATTTCAGGGTTTTTTGGAATATTTTTGAATTTCTCTAGATGCTAGTTCTGAGGAATCTGATAAGTATTTCAGTACTTGTGTACTAGCACGGCGCCCATGATATTTGGTCGTACAACATATAATCGCATTGCATTGCATGGCATACACCCGATGCACTGCGATGCGATTTAAAATTGTATAAGCCCCCTATACGATGTTTAATTGTATAACCACCCTAATGGGGGCTTACAAGTTACATGTTAAATGCACCCCCACGCCACCCCCACTATGAACGTGAACCCAAAGCGTGGCGAGCGCAGCGAGCCCACGACGGGCGGCGGTACGCGTCCTACGACCTTTTCATACCCCCACTATCCACGTCGGCGTGGAGTTGATTTTATATAGTGTGGCGAGCGTAGCAAGCCACCGAGCTAGAAGCGTGGCGAGCGCCGCCGCGTATTACTTTACATGTATTCCGCGTCACCTCTCGGGGCTCGCTGCGCTCGCCACACTATATAAAATCAACTCCACGCCGAAGTGGATAGTGGGGGTATGAAATGCCGATGTGGATAGTGGGGGTATGAAACGGTTCGGGTGCGCTCGCCACGCTTCGGGTTCACGTTCATAGTGGGGGTGGCGTGGGGGTGCATTTAACATTGTAAGCCCCCATTAGGGTGCTAATACAATTTAAAATTGCATCGCATGGTATGGCATTGTATGCCATATACAATGGTATACAATTTTAAATTGTATACCATCGGGTGCCAATCGTGTCGCATCGCATACCATCGCATGCCTTATGGTTTGCGATGCGATGGGCGCCGTGCTAGTATACAAGTACCAGTATCTCCCTGTTCTGGTGACATATGAACACCCAGATACAAGGCTAATTGTCAGTGAATTTCTAGATATGGTGTTTTGCAAGTCAAACAAATCTCAGGACCTGTTTGATGTTTTGAATATGATGCTTACAAAAAAACAACATCAATTGGAATAAGTGTGTCACATACTCCGCTGACAATGCAGCAAATATGCAGGGGACACATAAGTGTTTTGACTAGAATAAGGGGAAAACAAACATAAGAGCATAAAGTGTATGCTGTAGGTGGTCCCTGCCGTTGGATTCACTTAATGGCTGAACTTTTATCAAAATGCTTGCAATAAATGCGGAGGATTTGATAATTGATATTTATTATCATTTCCAAAAAATTGCTAAAGGAGTATCATCACTGCATGAATACATGTCATTTTGTAACACTGGTTTAAAAAGTTGTAAAACATGTCAAAACATGTTGGTTTTTACTAGAAAAATCTGTTGATTGTACTTTATTTTCTTGGGATGGGCTATGCTCCTACTTTCTGAGAACCTTTAATGATGAGCAAAGTGCTCAATTTGGCCCTAGAGAACATTTTTTTTTTAAACACAATAAAAAATCCTTTGGCAAAAGTTAACCTTCTTTTCCTACACATGATCCTGCCTATATTTGCAAAGTTTAATGTTCTGTTACAAACAGAGGCACCCATCAGAGGCAGAACTCTGGGAGGCAATGGAGTCATCTGCCGCTGGGCTCCTGCTCCCAAGGGGGCCCCTCTACTCCCCCTGCAAGTTTACATCAGTTATTTAAAACCCAATGATATTGCTTCTGTGGCTGATTTCTTAAAGATAAATGTGTTCTCTATCTATCTATCTATCTATCTATCTATCTATCTATCTATCTATCTATCTATCTATATTTCTTAACATAAATATATATTTTATATAAGGTTATATAGGGTTGCATGTGCATGTGTGTGTGTGTGTGTGTGGGGGGGGGGGCACCAATATGTATCTTGCCTCCGGGCAACTGTAACAAACTTACGCCACTGGCACCCATGATACATGTATTGCACCCAGCCTTGATGTCATTATATAAATAAATATTACTGAGATTTGTGCAGCCTTCAGTTCTTACTGGAGCTGATCACATAACTGACATCAATTACAGAGACCCTTTTGTACACTTATCACCCAGAGAGCTCCTTCTGGGCTTTGAAACCAAAAATTATGCACCACTGGTTACAGAAGACTGATGCTCTACAGTTCTTTTGCAAAGGCCTTGATTATATGAAGAAGGTAATGCTTTTGGAGGATGAAGTTCTCAAAAACTTGCAATTTGTAAATCCCAATATAGTCGTTTGTCTTCATAAACTCCCTAATGGTCAAGCCACCATTGCTAAACTCCCAGGTGTTATATGTGCATGTGACTTGGAAAACTTCTTTACAGAATTTAGGGGTTAACAGACCTGTGATATACTACCATTAGAAACCAGCATATAAGGATAGATGGATTCTGGAAAAGATTTTCAGAAATAAAAGATCCTGTAAGTGGGCAATTCTGATTTTTGGTGCTTTCCATGCTTACTAAATGTATTTGCCTTATTCCTCATAGCAATGCATCATGTGAGGCTCTTCAGCATAGTGAGGAAAATAGTGACAGACCAGTGTTCCTCTTAAGGCAAAAATCCACTTACTCTGCAGCCTGGGCTCAGTGTTAATGAAGAGGCATCTTCAGTAATAAACAATCTTTTTGCAATACTGGCTGCAAAATTAAACTTGTTTCACACATGAAGTGTCACCAATGGCAACCTTCTTCTCACTTACTGAAACAGGCAAAATCTGCAACATATGTAAGTTTATCCAGCAGAAGAGATCCAACTCCTGGTCCTAGTGTAGAAACACATTCCTCTGATATAGAGATAATTGAATAAAAGTTTCACTCCTTATGTACAGATCTAGTTATATAAAAATATACTGTAGGTCAACAAGATTCTGTTTCTGTATGTTAATTTATGATGTAAATATGTTTTATAAAAGGCTTAATATAATTAATGTTTTCGTGTTACTGTGTGTGTAGCCTAATCCTTTCAATCAGCCCAACTTGGATAACCAGAGTAAAAAAAAAAAGGTTTTCTCAGCATGTTGCACACTACAGTAGACCGCCCACTGGGTGTGTCAGAACATGCCCAGTGGGTGTTTAAAGCAATGCCCACATATGGATTAAGCCATGCCCCTTTCGGCTTTGCAGTGGCGTGCTGCGGCATACTGTCCCTCTTTCCCATTTTCAAATTTTGGGAGGCATGGTACAGTATTCTTTATAATAAATCAAGTAATTACATCTAACTAAAAGGATTAATTAACAATACATTATTTTGTAAACTTATAAAATTTATGCTGAATTAGATTTATGTGTGTGTGTGTGTGTGTGTGTGTGTGTGTGTGTGTGTGTGTGTGTGTGTGTGTGTATGTATTATATAGTGAAAACATTGATGCTAAAATATATCTTGAATTATAATATAAGTATTTCATAAGGAAAGAAAACAAAAAACACTTGCATCCTTCATTGCTCTTATCTGTAGCAAGGCACTTAAGGTACACAAAAGAGTTATCACCACTCTTTTAAATATATTTAATAACTTTCTTACAGGAAGTCTCCCTAAGAGCCTTTAACACACTTGTACCTGTAATGGTCTTGAAGTGCTTTTAGATTTTGTATGTAGAGGGAAAAAAAAACCTGAAGTTGACCTGAAAGAAAGGTAGTAAAACTAAAACTTTTAAAGCATATCTTTTCTTGTAATAACAATATTGTAAAATAATTTCCATAGTATAAATAAAATCTGTAGTACTTCAATATGATGTAGTACTTATAACTGCATTCATATCAGATCTGTTGTTTCAGCTTTGTATCAATTGTATTCTTATTTTCATTATGAATTTGCAGCTGTCATACATAGGGCCTAATTTATATATGCACACTGGCACACAGTAACTGCTTATGTTTACACAGCCACTGTGCTAAATTATGATAATGCCGCAGGTCCTCTCAGGTACCATTATTCAAATAAGCAACCCTTATTATATTCCTAATGACCGCTGCAGCTCCAAAGCTCAGACCAGAAAGACATGGACCTTGGAAAAGTGGAGGCAAAGCTCTTATATTATGAATTGGAGCCCCACAACCTCCTTACACCCAGGTATCAGGATCTCACTTGACATAAGTAATAACACTAGGTGCAAGTCTTAAAAAACTGCCAAATTAATGCAAATTATTTTCCTGCTCCTGTTTAAAGGCCATACACCAGAATCGACTTCTTTCAAATCAGTAATGAATTTTGGATGTGTACCTAAAGTTTTAAGCAGAAAAAGAGGAATTTTTTGCAACTTAATTTTTTGACCAAAACGATAGTTCCGGCCGGGGCTTATTGAAATGTTCTTATGCATGTGATAATATTTGAAACTGTGGATTAAAAACCATGCACCAGAACTAACTTCTTTCAACTCAGTAATACATTTTGGATGTGTACCTAAAGTTTTAAGCAGAAAAAGAAATACTTTTAGAATTTTCATTTTTTGACCAAAACTTTAGGTCCGGGGCTTATAAAAATGTTCATATGGATGTGATTGTTTTTCTGACTGCGGTTTCAAAACCATGCACCAGAAACAACTACTTTCAACTCACTAATACATTTTGTATGTGTACCTAATGTTTAAAGCAGAAAACAGGAACTTTTTGTTTGAATTTTCATTTTTTGACCAAAACGACAGGTCCGGGGCTTATGAAAATGTTCATATGGATGTGATTATATTTCTGACTGCGGTTTCAAAACCATGCACCAGAAACAACTTAATTCAACTCATTAATACATTGTGTATGTGTACCTAATGTTTAAAGCAGAAAACAGGAACTTTTAGAATTTTAATTTTTTGACCAAAATGACAGGTCCGTGGCTTATAAAAATGTTCATATGGATGTGATTATTTTTTGACTGCGGTTTCAAAACCATGCACCAGAATCAACTTTTTTCAACTCAGTAATACATTTTGTATGTGTACCTACAGTTTAAAGCAGAAAAAAAAGGATCTTTTAGAATTTTCATTTTTTTACCGAAACGATAGGTCCGGGGCTTATAAAAATGATCATATAGATGTAATTGTTTTTCTTACTGCGGTTTCAAAACCATGCACCAGAAACAACTTCTTTGAACTCAGTAATACATTTTTGGATGTGTACCAAAAGTTTAAAGCAGAAAAACAGGAACTTTTAGAATTTACATTTTTTGACCAAAACGACATTCCGGGCTTATATATATGCATGTGATAATATTTGAAACTGTGGATTAAAAACCATGCACCAGAACTAACTTCTTTCAACTCAGTAATACATTTTGGATGTGGACATAATGTTTAAAGCAGAAAAATAAGGACTTTTAGAATTTCGATTTTTTGACCAAAACGACAGGTCTGGGGCTTATAAAAATGATCATATGGATGTGATTATTTTTCTGACTGCGGTTTCAAAACCATGCACCAGAAATAACTTCTTTCAACTCAGTAATACATTTTGGATGTGTACCTAATTTTTAAAGCAGAAAACATGAAATTTTAGAATTTTCATTTTTTTACCAAAACGACAGGTAGTAGTAGTAGTAGTATGTTTATTTATAAGGCACTGCAAAGTGTCCGCAGCGCCATACATAGCAGGTCCGGGGCTTATAAAAATGTTCATATGGATGTTATAATTTTTCTGACTGCGGTTTCAAAACCATGCACCAGAATCAACTTCATAACAAACCCAATGAGCAACCAATCGCAAAGCATTTTGCGCCACTCAAACATAATCTTGCCATTCTGAGATATACCCTTATTGACCATGTGCCAGAAAACATGCGAGGCGGTGATAGAAACTTTAATTGGAGACCCACTGGATATACAGACTCCAGACTGTGTCCCCGAAAGGGCTCAATGAACAAATTTCTTTTAATACGTTTCTTTAATGTTTAACCGTTTATCTGCATCCCCTGCTGCCACACTGTATGCACATTCATATGTCTTCTCTGTGTCACTGTATATATTTTGTGTTTCACTCGATGTTGGTGTTCATGTCTTGTTTCCTCTTTACAGACTCCTGTGCGTCATGGTTGCCCAGCAACCGGGACGCCTGCTCAGGATTCCGGATGTGAGAGCGAGTGACGTCTCCATCAGGTGATTGACTGGGGCAGGAAGTGCCCAGGGCGTGCGGCAGATGCTGTGGTGAGACTGACAAGATGCCTGAGAGCCTATTTAGGTGAGTGTTTTTTGTATTTTCAATTGTTCTTTTCTTAAAGACAGAGTAAAATCCGAAACGTCGGAAACGTTTGTGCATTATTTCTAAAGACCCCTGGAGTGCTATTATACACGTCTCTATTCTATCCCAGCTGTTGATTTGTTTCTTGGAGTGCCGGTATTATCCTACATATATATATATATATATATATATAAAAGACAATGACTAGGTATAGGTGCGCTGACATCTGTACATTCATGAACCCTTTTAAAGGCTAGTTGTTGGTATTATAAGATATATATATATATATATATATATATATATATATATATATATATATATATATATATATATATAGAAAACACGTCCATGCACTTGTCCTTTTAATATGGACCGCTACTCCCCGAGTCAAGTGCCCTATCCACGGCACTGCGTGAAATATGGAAAAAGATAATGGACAAGGGGGCGCCCAATAGTGCAGTATGTTATTTTGTTACTTGTGTAGTTTCACGGCGGCAGCCTAAGCTATGTTGTCAGCATAGCCCAATGGCTGAATAGCGTAATCAGCGTAGTGTCTCCACGGCAGCCCTGCATAGTTAGTGTTGTCAGTGTAGTGTTCCTGCGGCAGCCCTAGTCACCGTACTGTCAGGCAGCGTAGTCACCGTACTATCCCCATGAGCTGCAGCTCTGTCCACAGTGTCCCTGGCAAGCCTGCAGAGCACCTCTCACACAATGCCGGTAACCACCAGATCCCCTGCGCTTGCGGACACCGGCGGAGAGGGGATAATGCGGGCGCCGGCGGAGAGGTGCTCTCAGTAATTCTTGCGGCATGGTATGGCAACCCTGCCAGTGCCCGCTACAGGGAGACGGGGTTAGGGGGTTTGGTAGCACGTGTGTCTCGTGCACAAAGAGTGGTGCGGGCGCAAGTGCATCTCATGCATAAGAAAGGACACATTTGCCAGTGCTCTATGTTACATACTGGCAAATGCCTCCATTTCAAATCCCCACTATCCACACCAGCCCGAAGTGTGGCGAGCGGACGCATTACGCGTCCTCCCGACCTGTTCATAGCCCCACTAACCATGTCAGCATGGAGTTGATGTTATAAAGTGTGGCTAGCGTAACGAGCCATCGAGCCTGAAGTGTGGTGAGTGCACGCGGATTACTTCACATATATTTCATGTGCGTTTGCCACACTTGGGGCTCGGTGGCTCGCTACGCTCCCCACACTTTATAAAATCAACTCCACGCCAACGTGGATAGTGTTTTTTTTTTAAAGAAAACATTCACACCTGGCATATTATACATCTGAAACAGAAATGACGACATGTGTTAACTGGTAACTGGATTTTAGTGAACAATAAAGAAGAAAAAAAGAAATGAACAATGTACAATAATATCAAATAACAAGTCGAATAAACTATAAAATCCTTCATTATAAAAATTTCTAAACTAAGTCATTCTTCACTTTCTGCATTGTCTTCAAATGCAGCTGATGTTGACGCAGCTGCATCAGAATTTGTTTCGGATGATTTATCGGCTGTTGGGATCAGTTAGTGCAGGGCTGGGCAACACCGGCCCTCCAGATGTTAATGAACTACACATCCCAGGATGCTTTGTATTAGTTTTGCTATGTGACCATGATGAAACTGATGCAAGGCATGCTGGGATGTGTAGTTCATTAACATCTGGAGGGCCGGTGTTGCCCAGCCCTGAGTTAGTGCATACAAAATGCGCAGTCAAGCGTTCTCTGCTCCAAGTGTTTTGCGCCAAATAATATCCTGCAGGTACGAGTCAAGGTATTGGTGCGCAGTGCCCCTGTGTCTCTTGTTTCCTCCATTTTCATGACCCCCAGAGCCATTCAATGTTTTGTGTATGAACCCCAGTGTCTGGGTCCATGAAATTGTAGCAGTGGTTGATGCACCCATGATGGTAACCTGCCTGCTCAAGTTGTTTAGTGTTGTATGCACGCCAAAAATCTGAATATATAGTGATACCCGGTTCAATATTCATCTGGATTGCAGAAATCAGGGTGCTGGCATCACAGCTGGCCACAGGTGTTTCGAAACATTCACCTGTCTCACGGGATATGCCAACAAACAGCCACTGCTGAGGCAGGACGTGTCGCTGTACAAATAAACTTTCATCCACCTCAACTATTTTTCCAGGCCAACCAATCCGGCGTTGGTGCTGTGACATCAAATCCAGGGTACACACCTCCCGCATAAGGTTGTTGTAAATAATGGTATTTTTGGGGGGAAATCATGAGGTGCCGCTCACAAAATTTAATGCTAGTTAGCTCCTCCGCCCAAGAAAATATGAACCGTAGAAAGGTCATAAATGTCAGGTGACATCCTTGAAACCATTGAGCGGCCTGGAGACTAACCTTCTTGCCACAGCTTCTGAGGCAGTGCCACATCCACTCCTTTATATTGAGCCTCATAGGATGCCTGTTGACACATGTCAGTGTCTCTGGCAACAAGTGGTGGCATTGTAAAAACTGCACTGACTCCTCCTCCGTCTGCAGCAGGTCAAAGATGGATAATGCTGCGGCAGCCATAACTGAGACAATGAAATTAGTGGTGACAGAATGCTGACTGAGTACGCTTACTGCGTAACGCTGACTGACTACTTTGTTAAGCGGCCACGGAAACACTACGCTGATTCTGACAGGGACGCTACACTATCTAACTGCCGCTGTGAAACTACACAAGTACCATTTTTTATATTTGTAAAACACCTTAGAATCGACAATTAGTATCTAAGTATGATACTCGTACCAGAAAGTTCATCCGTGTGGGCTAAAAACCACATGATACATTTTAAATCCAACTGGCAAGTCTGCAACATTAAGACACCCACACCATTCAGATTTCACTCACCTACCTGCACTGTATTTGAGAACCACAGTGTGTCCCACATTGTACAACAAAAGAGCGTGAAGGAAACATTAACCACACTTCCTTTAGGTTACTTTCCAGTGCATTCTTCTCTTTTTAATCAGTTGATATACCTTACCCAACCTTGTTTAGAGGAAAGGAACAGACCAGCACTCAAAAAGGAAGTGAAAAAAACGATTGTATTAGAGATTTACAGCATGTTTGTACAAGAGAACATGAGGGCTGACCCGACAGCCATTTCAACTGGAGCTCAGTCCAGTTTTCGTCAGATATATATATATATATATATATACACACTAAACATCGGCACTCACCTTTCCTAGTTTTGGGGTGCCCTATGGCTTGTGACCACATTGTTTAAACAGACATTGTAGGGGCTCTGCACACACTAAATTAACTGATAATAAATAGTCGAGATTTGGTTCATGAATTGATCAATGCATTTAAGCCTGCAGCCCCCTTCACGGGACCCCACTTTTCTGCAGGTCCTAGCACTATCACTCAATATAACTACAATACACATAGCTATCACATGTTTGATTCCAGGCATACTATCTGGTCTAAAGCTCACAGCAGACTGTGCTTTTACAGTTAATTTAGTGTGTGCAGAGCCCCTACAATGTCTGTTTAAACAATGTGGTCACAAGCCATAGGGCACCCCAAAACTAGGAAAGGTGAGTGCCGATGTTTAGTGTATATATTGTTTATTAGATTAATTTTTTAAATTAGTCTTATTGTGGTCACATTCTCTCATGCACCCTGTTTTAGCTAAGACTCCATAGCTTATGTTAACCAGTTCCCTAGATGATTAGTGACAGGTGTGTTGGTAACTGCTCACCTATAAAAGCACAGTCTGCTGTGAGCTTTAGACCAGATAGCATGCCTGGAATCAAACATGTGATAGCTATGTGTATTGTAGTTATATTGAGCGATAGTGCTAGGACCTGCAGAAAAGTGGGGTCCCGTGAATGGGGCTGCAGGCTTAAATGCATTGATCAATTCATGAACCAAATCTCCACTATTTATTTTCAGTTAATTTAGTGTGTGCAGAGCCCCTACAATGTCTATATATATATATATATATATATATATATATATATATATATATATATCCTCCAGAAGAAAGGCACTCCACACAGGTATATCCACAAAAAAGCTGTATTGAGGTTACTTCATAAGCCAAGTACTTTCGGAGCCTCCGCTCCGTCCTCAGGGCATTAACCACAGCCAAACAGCTCAACAGTAATACATACAGTGTCTCCCCCAGTGTCACCTCAAAACAGACATTTATACGTTACCAGCCTTCATCTCCCGTGTTCGGCGCCGGTGTCAGCGTCCCGGAAGTTTCCTGACCCGAACTTCCGGTATCCAGAGGCGGAAGGACTGGAGCGCACACACTGATGCGTTCCAGCTCCATTGTTCCGCGTTCCACCCGTACTTCCGGGTCTGTAGATTATTCCGCTGCGCACAAAACATCCAGTTTTGCTGCCATGGGGACAGAAGACTTGGCAGATCACTACAATATAAATAACAAAAACACACATTAAAATACAGTAAATGCATGAACATTACATAGAGGACCAGAACCCATCTACATATAACAAAAAATATACTAACTACAAACGCAACCCTAAAACATTGAAGGGAGCCTGGTGGTTAATGTACATAACCATTAAATATATACACATCAATGAGTAGAGCTCAGGGATCATCACAACTATAGCTAAACAAGACTGTTCCAGTTTATTTTATCATTAAGGCCATTAGGTCTTATAGTATTTAAACATAAAATCCACAGAGTCTCGCTAATGAGCAGGGACCTTGCCCTATCTCCACTCCTCAGATTGATTGGAATCTGATCAATGATGAAATATTTTAAAGATTCCAGTGAATGTCCCAGTTCTTTAAAATGTCTTGGGACTGGCTGATCTACAACTTTGCCCTTTAGTGTATTCCCAATTGCCGATCTGTGAGCAGCCATCCTCTCCTTGAATTTCCTTGTGGTCTGCCCAACATAGAACAGACCACATGGACACACAATAATGTATACTACGAAGGATGAGCTGCATGTCAACACAGAACGGATGTCATAAATTGTGTTGTTATGAGCACCCTCAAGTGACAAGTACAATAACAAATATAAATACCTATCACCACACCATGTGCAGGGCGTCCGCTTCCCCGTGTGCATATGGATCACATGACGTCACCGTCCGGCGACGCGTACCAGCTGGTAGATGACCCTAAACAAAAACAATGAATCCAGTGCAACAATTAAAAACAGTGTTATGATACATATACAACAAACTTGCAGTAAGAGTACCCTATCCGGCTTGCAGTTTTCTGCTACCCCCGAATCTAACTTCCTCACATGAAAACCTGGATGCTACAAGTGCATTAATTGCACGACTTGTGTTTCATGGAAACAGGTTCCACTTTTGCTCAACCTAATACCAGAGCCAGAATACCTATCTGTCATATCCTGACATGCAGCACCACACATGCGGTATATATCATCTGCTGCCTGCGTGGTCTCCACTATGTGGGGAAGACCACACGGCATTTTAAGAAATGCATGGCGGGACATCGTTCTCATATTAGAATGGCCCTAGAAGGCATAAGTGGCCCGTTAGAACAACCTGTCTCCAGACACTTTAGTGAATTTAAGCATGGTTTAGCTACATTGTGCTACACCATAATTGATCATGTCCCTAAAAGCATCAGAGGGGGCAATCGAAACAAGAAACTGCTGCAGCTTGAATCTCGTTAGATTCATAAGCTCAAAACAGTGTCTCCATCAGGGCTTAATGAAAGTTGCAGTATGCTATGTTTTTTATAATTATCGTTATTTACATGCTTCACGCTAGTTAACACATACCCTGGCTGAACTGCCATGATTCCTTGCTGCCATTGAGAACCCTTAAAATATGCCTACATAGAGCAGCTTGCTACATTTATAGACGCAAGCCGGATAGGGTACTCTTACTGCAAGTTTGTTGTATATGTATCATAACACTGTTTTTAATTGTTGCATTCGATTCATTGTTTTTGTTTAGGGTCGCCAAGCAACCCAATGTATGCAGCTGGACGTACCAGATGGTACGGGTCTCCGGACGGTGACGTCATGCGATCCAGATGCACACGGGGAAGCGGACGCCCTGCACACGGTGTGGTGATAGGTATTTATATTTGTTATTGTACTTGTCACTTTTGAGCTTGAAAAATATCAGTAAAAGAAATGTTGCTACCAGACAGTAGTCTGTGCTTCCTTTCTTCCTGCAAGTCCTGTGAGTGCCGCCAGCTGCTCTGGTCTATATATATATATATATATATACTGCACGATATGCTGGCACACTCCCCTCTGGTTGCGTCTGCCCGTGTGCCGGCAATTGTATTTTCATATATATGGATGAAAGATATAGTTATATACCCTCCCCAAAGTCCACAAGGATATGTCGAACCCGCCTGGAAGACCCATTGTGTTGGCACGAGAGTCCTTGTATAGTAATACATCTATATACTTGGACTTTTATCTCCAACCGTGCGTCCAGGCGGGCGAGACATATCTGAAGGACACCACGGCCCTACTTGTGTCATTGAGCAAGCTGGGTGATGTCCCGGAAAACACCTGGATGGTGATCCTGGACATCACCAGCTTGTATACTAATATTCCACAATATGAAGGATTGAGAGCCATTGAGGAATTGATTAAAACTCATCCAGAGTATTCAGGCCCTAACCCTGACTTTTTTCTCACATTATTGAAGTTAATTTTGGAAAGAAATTATTTTTTCTTCAATGGCAAATATTATATACAACGGACTGGGGTGTCTATGGGATCGAATGTATCCCCCACATATGCGAATGGTTAAATGTCACACATTGATTACAGGTTCTTCCTTAATCGTGAAAATAGAGACAAGATTCTCAACTACAAACGTTATATAGATGACGTCATCCTCTTCTGGCGTGGAACGTATGAGGAATTCCACATTTTGATGGAGGGGGTTAACAATGCAAATTGTCCCATAAAATACACGTTCTCCATGAGCCTGGAAGAGATACACTATTTAGACGTCAATATTAAGCTGTGTAATAACAAAATTCAAACCAGTGTTTTTTCTAAACTAACTGATAAAAATACCATTTTGAGGGCGGATAGTTTCCACCCCAAGTCTACCATTAGCAGCCTCACCTTCTCTCAATTTTTAAGGGCCAAAAGAATTACGAGTGAACCAGATGTACTAGAGGCCACCCTGGATAATTTGGCAGACAAATTTAGGGAGAGGGGATATAGTGAGATGACCATCAGTGCAGCAAGGGAGAGAATAAAAACCATTCCCAGAGAAGATACATTAAAATCTGCTGACAAAAAAACATCTAATCCCAATGTAAATTGGGTTCAGAAATTTAATACCTCATCCCACACTGTCAAGAAAACAGTGAGAAATAACTGGCCAGTAATACAACAAGAGTTCAGAAGCCTGAAATGAGCAGAAGTAAGACACTGCTATGAAAGAGGAAAAAATATCCGTGACTGGGTGGTACACAGCGACATCACGAATCAGCTTAAGGAGACCACCATGGTAACCAGAAAAACAAATGGATGCCATAAGTGTACGGGCTGTAAAACATGCAGCCACATGATATCAGGAAAACATTTCTGTCATCCATACACAGGGCAGAAGTACTATATCAATCATAACCTGTCATGTTCCAGTTCCTATGTGGTTTATCTGGAAAAATGCCCTTGCGGCTTAAACTACGTAGGCAAGACCATGCGCACCTTTAAGGAGCGCATGGCCTTGCATCGCTCTGCTATTAGTGCTGCCATTAAGGGTAAAAGCGTGTACCAACCACTAGCTAAGCATTTTGCAGAAGCTAAGCATAACTTGGCAAGCTTTCGCCATATGGTCATTGACCATGTGCCGGACGATGGGAGAGGGGGTGACAGACACCTAAAGTTACTTAAGTGCGAGGCGAAGTGGATTTTTACGCTTGATACTGTCAGACCACAAGGTTTGAACGATCAGCTTAATTTGAATATTTTTCTTTAAAACATCCACACATATTGCCCGCAGTATTTAACGTGTTTTTGTATACAGTAATGTTTCAGGGATGCATGTACCTACATCTTTGGCTCTAATTGATCCACATTTCCATCAGTACTTCACCTTGATCGTTTTAAATGTAACTAATCGTTTGTATGTTATGTATTGTAGCGCACTCTGTGTAATCAAACGTCTGTGACAGCTGACCTGCCCCCTCTGACGTCACCGACATCCCAGTATGTGGACGCAGTGACCCTGTACCCGGAAGGGAGTTGGAGGCAGGAGGACGCTGCACGCAAGACGAGAGGCAATATAAGGTAAATGTCTTGTATCATTCTTTGTATTTGTTACCTAGCCTGAGGACGGGATAATAAAAGTTCCCGAAACGTTGCAGAACATTGGCTGTCGCCTATTGATTTATTGAAAGTGGAGAACAGTCCCGTGCTGTGCGGCTCTTTCGTCCATATATATATATATATATATATATATATATATATATATATATATATATATATATAAAACAATACGTGAGGTCGGCACTCACAGTAGTCCAATGGTTTCTTAATTGCCGGTGCACTCTGTAATAAACTCGAGGAGCATGCTTACATACATACAAACAGGAACAGCGTCACTCCGGTCTTACTGTGGATTTAAATGAAGGAGACTGCAACCTTGGATCCTGCAACGTTTCAACTCCTTTATTGGAGTTTTTGTCAAGCCACAAAAGACATACAGATCTCATTAACAAGTCACCTCCCACATCCGGACAAGTCCGTTGGGGGTGAAGTCAATAAAGAGCCAATTAATTACAAACACACGCAAATACAATAATACAAAAAATGAAAAAGATACATATAAAACATTAACCAACATAAAGGTTACACATAAACAAGATAAAAATCCCGATGTTATAAAGTGATGTATAACACTAACCTGAGAACGCCTAACATCAAGAATCACAGTAGTGGAGCATATCATTGTTAATAATTTAACTTAGAAACAGCAAAGTATTTTAAAGGCTTGCAGACCACCAAAAATAATGTTTAACACATATGTCAGGATTACTAGAGAAAGCACTGCAAACCTAGTGTTTCATTCAAGCCTTTAGGCGTAAGGGCATCTAATCTAGTAATCCAACGAGACTCCAATCTCAGCAGCATTTTCAACCTATCACCACCCCGTGTCAAGGAGGGTATATGATCGATAATGCGATACCTTAACTGTAACAAGGTTGCTCACTTGTCCTTGATTGAAGCGCTGCTCTAATTGCGCTGCGGTGTTGGTTCATACGCTCTTTGAAGGTACAATCTGTCTTTCCTACATAAATCAGGGAACAAGGGCATGTGATCGTGTAAACAACGAATTTAGTGGAGCATGTTAAAAAATGCTGTATATTAAATTTTTTGCCTGTAAAGGGATGGTTGAACACAGCACCTGTTTGTAAGAAGCTACAGGTGGTGGGAATCAGGCATTTAAAACACCCGAGTCACCTCTTAACCCAAAAAGGACGTTACTGTAGGGGTTTTACCAAGTTTCGAAATATCCTTTTTGACAATTATGTCTTTGATATTCCGTCCACGCTGAAAACAGGGCATGACCCCAATGTGGACAGATGGAATAGAACCCTAACAGGTGGCAAAGTCGACAGCTGTTTCAGAAGTTTTTATAATTTTATTAATGATTTGGGTTGGACTGACCCGTGGAGAGTGGCAAATCCAGGCAAAAGACAGTATTCGTGTTTTTCCACATCTTACATAGCGTTCTCGAGAATAGACCTTGTTCTTGTATCTAAAGAGTTACTAGCGTCGGTCAAAAATGTAAGCTACAAAACAAGAGGAATCTCTGACCATTCCCCATTAGAGATTGTACTAGATGACTCCGTAGTAAAAAGCTGCGCATTTTGGAAATTCAATGCCATTTGGTTAAATAATGTCGAAGCTATGACAGGATTAACTGAACAATGGGAAGAATTTTGGGCCATCAACAAAGACACTGCCCCGGACATGATAGTCTGGGATACTTTCAAAGCCTATTTACGCGGCACTCTTAAAAAAAAAAATAGGCGAAATAAAAAAAGTGAAAAGGCAGAAGGTGTCTGATCTCGAGAACGCTTGTAACACCTGCGAAGCCAGTTACTTGTCAGAGGGTACCCCTGTGGCCAAATTAGCATGGGATCAGGCTAGGGAAAAATGGTTAGATTTTATAAAATCAGATAATATAAAATATGCCAAAATGGATACCCAAAGATTTTATACCTTTTCTGATAAAGTGGGTAGCTATTTGGCTTATCTGGCACGTGTTGAAAAGCCCTCAAACAGCATATATGGAATATTAGACAGCAGTGGGGTTATGCAATATAATATAGAGGGTATTGGTACGGTGTTTAGGGATTTTTTTGTGGACTTATACTCAACTAGGAATCAATTTAAGTCTCCAGAAATTCAGAATTTTTTGAGCAACATAGAAATGCCTACTCTGCCCCCAGAGGACAGAGTAGTTCTTGATGCTTCCATAACCATGGAGGAAATAATAGGCGCTATAAAGGCGCTCCCAGGTGGAAAGGCCCCCGGCCTGGATGGTATACCCATAGATATTTATAAAAAATATGTAGATTTTTTTGCTCCATTATTGCTGAATTTGTTCACGTCTTGTTTTATAAAAGGGGAGTGCCCTTGCTCCATGCTAGAGGCCAAAATAATACTCTTGTTGAAACAGGGGAAAGACCCCACCAACCCCGAGGCATATAGGCCGATTTCATTGATCCCAGCAGAGGCAAAGATATTGGCTAAGATATTGGTGACCAGGCTGAACAAATATATGGAAAAAATGATACATCCTAATCAGACGGGGTTTCTTCCAGGCAAATCCACATCATTAAATATAAGGAAAGTCTTTAGACACTTACAGATTTCGCAAAATAGTGTAAATAATGCTGCAATAATGTCTTTAGATGCCGCTAAGGCATTCGATGCGGTCGAGTGGGATTATTTGTGGGCGGTCATGAGGGCATTTGGTATTGGGGATAATTTCATCAGGTGGATACAAATTTTATATAATAACCCGACAGCCAGGGTTTCAATGAATGGGTGGACATCTGCTGCCTTCTCCCTTCAACGTGGGACGAGGCAGGGTTGCCCCTTATGCCCAAGTTTGTTTTCTTTGGCAATTGAACCCCTGGCTTGTGCCATAAGATCTAGCCCAGTTATATCAGGTTTCGCAGCAGGTATAAATGTTGATAAAGTGGCATTGTATGCTGATGATTTATTGATTTTTATGCAGGATTATACAACCTCAGCAATGGAAGTGTTAAATTTAATTGCACTCCATGGCAAATACTCAGGCTTCAGTATAAATGTAGATAAATCTAGTATAATGACCATGAAACAGTGCTCGCCCAATACACTATGTGTAGATTTGCCCATAGTCTGGACTAAGTCTTTTAAATATCTAGGGATCTGGATATCAAGGAACCCACATGAATTCTGCCAGTTGAACGTACAACCCCTGCTGGAATATATCGCAGCAAAATTTAAATCCTGGAGCAAGTTGTTGCTCACTGTCACGGGCAGGATCAATTTGATCAAGATGATCATTTTGCCAAAGGTACTATACATTGTTCAGCAGTCACCGGTCTACTTGCCATTGTCTTTGTTTAAAAAAAATAAACTCCCTGTTGTCCTCTTTTATTTGGAATAATAAAAGAGTTAAAATCCAAATGAATACTCTCGTGAGGAAAAAGTCCCAAGGAGGGCTTTCCCTTCCCAATTTTAGATGGTATTATTTAGCGGGGCAGTTATTGCATATTAAAGACTGGGTTACTGCTGAATATGATAATAGCCTAGTTAAAATCTTGGTGGAACAAGGGAATGATACTAGTACTCCGCTCCAGTACTTACTGAAGGGGAAAATTTCTAAAAAAGATCCACCCTTGGTGATACAGGCTGCAAAGGTATGGCGTGAAGCTAACAGTCTAATTAATTTCTCAGATACTGAAATTGATCATCCGCTATCAGACTATGGGAGGTTTGGTGAACTAACACATTTGCAGCCTGATACCGCTTGGGGTCCATATGGGGTGGTAGCGGTTAGCCAACTTTATGAAAGTGGGGTACTAAAGTCCTATACAGACTTAGTGTTAGAATTTTCACTCCCAAAATCTTTTTTTTTTAGGTTCCTACAATTGAGATGTGCTCTTGAAGCCCAATTTAAAAATAATATTCCAACTTTCTCTATATCCCCAATAAAAAGGGAACTATTAAAGGAGGGAAAAAAAAAATGATTTTTGAACGTTTAAACATTTTCAAATCATTGTCAGAAGTTATAACAGGCCACAATTCTTTAGCTTTAACAGTGGCTAACGGAGACAAATGATTAAATTTGTTAACCCACACATGTCTGTTGGAATTGTGCCTCGATTTTGTACTAAGAATAATTTGGTGTGGAAGGATCTTAAGCACTTTATTCTTCACAATGTCTAATGTCAACTGATCGTAACCCCTAGCCATAAATTTGTCATACATTATATCAATTTTTCTGATACCTTCCACCCGATTACTTGACAAGCGAAATGCTCGCAAGAATTGGGATCGGGGCAAAGCTTTTTTCAGGGGCTCAGGATGTGCACTAGAAGCTAGCAACAGATTATTTCTATCTGTTGCTTTACAGTACAAAGATGTTTCAAGGTGGCTGTCCACTTTTTTGATTGTCACGTCTAAAAAATTCACCTGGGTGTCATCGATGTTATATGTAAATTTCACCGGGTTATCTGAATAAGTGTGCTAAATTTAATGGCAGAACCACTCCAGACGATAAACAAATCGTCAATATAACGAAAAAATGCCACAATCTTATCTGACACTGTACTGGAATTAAAGAAGACATCTTGTTCAATCATGAACATGAAGGAATTGGCGTACGATAGGGGCCACGGCCGACCCCATCGCACACCCTTCACACTGGAGAAAATAATCTCCATCATGGAAAAAGTAATTTTTACACAACACTAATTCAAGCAACTCTAAGAACAACTCCAACACTGGACCCTTATACAGTCTGTTAGTCAGAAGTAACCTCACCGTCTGGAGCCCCATGGCGTGAGAAATGCACGTATATAAACTTACTACGTCCACTGAGCATAGTTAACAATCAGAGGGTAAATCTTTTTAATCGTTTTTAATGCTTTGAGCAAGGTACCGGTATCCTTTAAGTACGTAGGACACGCCTGAACACCGACTGACCGATCCATCCCTCAATACATTGGTAGGATCCCTAGATAACTTTTTGTATGTATTAGTGCAACCCAGTTGGCGAGCAATCTCAGCTCTATAGACATCCAAATCTTGGATGACTATAGAGCCGCCCTTGTTCACCTGGCGGATAACGATGTCAGTGTATGAGGCCAACGATATTAGAGACAATTTCACATCAACAGAAATATTACAATATTTAGGACAACTTCATCATTGTCACATTCTGTGAAGCACCAGCTGAAGTATAACGGAGGCTAGGTGCTTTAATATAGGGATGTTGCATTAACGACAGAAGTGAAGAAACAATTAAGTAAAATAAACCTTATTTATTAAAGGTACTGTAATATAGGTGGTAAATGTTGGCACGATAATATACTGAAGGTTTGTGAAATGATCAAAGTCAATAATATGTCTCTTTTGAAGAAGGTGAAGATGCTTCATAATTGAAAGGAGTATTGCAGGATTGGTCGAAGAATTGGATGATTGGTTTCAAGGTTGGATGATTGGATGAAGACTTGGATGATTGAATAATAAGTTGTATGACTGAATGAGGATTGGATGATTGGATGAAGGATTGGATGATTGAATAAAGGATTGGATGAATGATTGGATGATTGGATGAAGGATTGGACGATTGGATGAAGGATTGGATTATGAAGTCTGGGAGTCCTTGCTTATTATGAGAATAACCGTCAGGATGTAGCCCCCTTTGGGGGCTAACCTTGTCCGGTCCTTATTGGCGGCAGTAGGTTCCAAGGTGCACAGGTAGGCTGTAGACGATTGGCGGGAGAAGAGAAGACTTTCACCGGAGGTCAGGAACTGTAGTAAACACTACAGAGAGCCAGGAGAGAGCAATGCTGTTCAAGGCATGGACATCATTGTACTGACTGCCGGTCTGTCCGGCCAGTCAGTACTTAAGAGGTGAGCTGTGCAGCTATTGGACAGGCACTTGACAGGCGGGGGTGGAGCCGCACAGCACAGGTTGGAGAAACCAAAAAGATGGCAGCCGCCAGCGGAGGCGACAGAACCCAGCCGGCATTGAGTGTGCGCAGCCCACTTTCCAGCCCAGGGCCTATCCAGGAACAGACACACATGTTGCCTCACACACACCACCCACGTCCTGCGCGGCACTGGAGCACAGCGTAGCATTGTCACCACGCGGTGACAATGCGGACACCTGCACCCCACCAGCACAAGGCACCAGAGCAGAGGTGATCGCTAGAGTATGAGACACGCTTCTGCAGGGCCCAGAGCCAGGCACAGCATAGGGAGCCAGGGTAGCAGCCATGGCGGTCGTGACAATCATTACAGATGCTAGAGTCCAGCATGCATGCAAAAGTTTTAATAGATGGATTGTAACTTACAGGATCGAAGACAGATTTCTTCTGCAAACGCTGTAATTGAGGGGGGACATCATTGGGGGCGAAGGGGATGTCCGAAAAATGTTCTTTAAGATATAAACTTCTATGTAGTTTATACATTTCCACCTTCCAAGTGTGTTTATCAAAGGGGACTGTAGGCACAAAAGATAACCCTCTGCTAAGCACGGCATTTTCAGCGGCAGATTTTTGAAAGATTGAAAATCAACTCCTTGTCTGCTGTAATGGAGGTTTGTTGTACCTTCTTCTGCCTTTCACATTGGCCACCTCTGCGGGTGGGTCTGGAGCTGCATTTTCAGCGGCAAATTATCCTTTTTGAAAGATTGAAAATCAACTCCTTGTCTGCTGTAACAGAGGTTTGTTGTACCTTCTTTTGCCTTTCACATTGGCCACCTCTGCGGGTGGGTCTGGAGCTGGATCCCGATGCTGAGCCCGGGTGTGGACTGCTACAGGGAGAGGACCAGGGTTGTGGGCATGGTTCTTAGGGCGAGTGTCTGTCTCACTTACATCGTTATCCACCAGGCGGACAAGGGTGGCTCTATAGTCATCCAAGATTTGGATGTCTATAGAGCTGAGGTTGCTCGCCAACTGGGTTGCACTAATATGTGCAAAAAGTTATCTAGGGATCCTACCAATGTATTTAAGAAAGAGTTTGATTTCTTGTTGGGTAATGCTTTGAGTGAGGGATGTGTCGGTCAGTCGGTATGGAAGGCTCTGATTACTGTCTTTCCGATCGCACCTGTACACGATCCCTAAAGTACATAAAAGCTTGTCTAATCCCCCATGTCGACCGATTATATCAGCCCGGGGTTCCTTAATGCAACTAGTTTCAGTTGACCTGGACGCGATGTTACAACCGTGTGTTCAGGCGCGTCCTACGTACTTAAAGGATATCGGCACCTTGCTTAAAGCATTAAAAACATTACAAGAATTACCCTCTGATTGTTTGCTTTGCTCAGTGGACGTAGTAAATTTATATACGTGCATTTCTCACACCATGGGGCTCCAGGCCTTGAGGTTACTTCTGACTAACAACAGACTGTATAAGGGTCCACTGTTGGAGTTGTTCTTTTTTTAAATAATATTCTTTATTGCATTTTTTGCACATTTAACAAAACAATCACAGTAAGGGCATACCAATATAATAATAACACAATATAATTAATACAATAAATTGTTGGGTAAATGCCCCTAATTATCACCCCCCCCCCACCCCTCCACCACTTGGTTGACCGGTCTGCCTCCTCAATAATTAAATTTTGGTCCTAATTCTATCCTATACTACGGTTGGCCAGCGTCTTTACCGGTATATACAGTACCATTGTTCTAATCCATATTTACATTCTTAACATCAATTTGTCTTACATAATTTGTGAGTTTTATTTCATTAAAGCGACTAAAGTGCCACAAGTAAGTGATTTTATGTTCTTATTAAACATTTTTAAAGTGCATTGTGCAATTAATATGAAACTTTACAGAGTGCAAACTAATAAATCTTATACATCCTATTGCTCTTAGTTTGTGAAATGTGCCTGCCTAATTATTGTGTGAAAAATTTACATTCTGCGGGGCATTACTTGCCCGTTCACTAGTTTTCTCAATCTATTAATCATAATGTGATACTAACGTGTCTGATATAACCATTACTACCTTATTTAATGTATAATACCTACATACTGGGAAAAAGCTTGGACCACCGATACCAGATTTTATGGTGTTTATACATCGTATTTCAGCTTATATAGAGATATTTTTTGTGCTTAAATGTTACTTTACTTTAATGTGCTTAAAAGTTACTTATGCTTTCCAGCAGGCTGGGTTCGGTCCATTCTTTGCCATCCAGCTTCTGGCAATTATTACTTTAGCTAACGCACAAGGATTTGTAATATATTGCCGGTCGCCAGGATCGAGCTGCCTCGATTCCATTATGTTAAGCAGACCACCTCTTGCGGACAGTACCGTTCTGGGTTTACCTGAGTCCACTAAGGTTTGGATTATCTCCGCCCAAAATGGAGTCACCGTTTGGCACTGCCATAAAAGATGAAAAAAAGTGCCCTCATACAGCTTACACTTCGGGCATAGTATGGATGGACGTCCATTAAATTTTACCAGACGGGTTACTGACATATAGACTCTATGTACTATAAAGTATTGAACCTGTTGTACTCTAAGTGCATTTGTGGCTTGTGCCATATTGGAGACCGCAAATCGGCAATCTTCCTCCTCTATCGGCCCAACATCCTGCTCCCACTTGTTCCTCAGGGCTTCCATACCATCCTGACCCTTGTCCCGAGCAAGTCGTTTGTATATTCTACTAACCAATTTATTTTCCCCACCTGTCCTTATTATTGTTTTAATCGGGGATTCTCCTAGGGTTCCCCCCCCAGGAACTGTGCCCCCATTGCAGTCTTCAGCTGCAAGTACCGGTAGAGGTATGATTTAGGGCAGGGGTGGGGAACCTTTTTTGTGCCAAGGGCCGTTTGTATGGCGAAAAAATACTTCTCGGGCCATTTGTAAAAATTTCTCTTACAAATTGTCCTGGTGCAGCCCTCACACGCTTCGGCGGCTGCTGCTGAATAGGACTGACAGTCTCTGGCTTCTATTGATTAAGAGGAATCTCGCGAGAACTACTGACCTCTCGAGAAAATTCCCCTGTATTTGACTCCCGGCAAATCCACCAGGCGGGTGGGAGGGCCACTCAGACCGGCTACGGGGGCCGCATACGGCCCCCAGGCCTGAGGTTCCCCACCCCTGATTTTGGGAGACCGAATTCAGCCTTTAATTCCGCAAAAGTTTTTATACGACCGGAGAGAAATATTTGGCCAAAAGTTATGATGGAATAGCTATTCCAAACTTCTTTATTTATCTTGTATTGTTGTTAGTTCTTTAAAGGTCAAGAGGTCATCTATTGGGTGCAGTGGATCTATACTTTGTATATTCAAAATTGTATTGGCTTCCTGACAGATTTTTATAGCTTGTTTCACTAATGGTGGATCGCGGACATGGATGGATCTCACCTTCCTCAAAACAGCGGGTTAGGATGGCATGAAATTTAGGGGCAATTACCTCTATATGTTTTTTAAAAACCTCAACTGGGATCCCGTCCAGCCCAGGTGCTTTACTCCCGGGGAGCTCTTTTATGGCCTGGCGGACTTCATTGATATCTAATGGTTTTTCAAGATCTTGACTATCAGTTGGGGAAAGGTTAGGAAGTTTGAACTTATCTATCTGGAGCAGGATCTCGTCCGCGGTAATCGTAAGCTCGGAGGAGTACAGCTCCTCAAAATAATCACAAAACATTTTCCCCAACTGCGGTGTATCAAATATCATCTGGCCTTGCATATCTCTAATTGGGCCTATACAGGAGGAGGGGGCTTCCGCTTTTGCCTGGTATGCGAGATAACGCCCTGTTTTGTGAGATGTTTGGTAGGCCTTAAAGGACTGGTGGATCAACAATTTGGTGTTTTCATCCTGGATTGCGACTAACCAAGTTTTTTGAGCTTCTTGCTAGCTCTGCCTTGCTATTTCCGTTTTATTTAATAAGTATTCAGATTCTAACTCTAAACATTTTTCCTCCATCTCCTGTAGGTGCTGTTTCTTAGCCTTCTTAATTTCTGTTATACATTTTCTGAATACCCCTCGCATATAGGATTTAAATGCATCCCATTCCATGGTGGCCTTTGCCCAGAATTCTCGCCAAAGATTGTTCATAGTATCCTCTTGTCCTATGTAGTGTAACCATGACGGGTTTAATTTCCAGAACCCCTGACCCCTTTCTAGTTCATCCGAAAATTCCATGATTATGGGGGAATGGTCGGATATACCCCGGGGTTTATATTCTATGTTCCTGACAAAAGAAATAAAGGCCCGAGATACCAATATTAAATCGATTCTGGAAAAAGTTTAATATGATAGGGAAAGACAAGAAAATTGCGAGACCTTGGGGTTCCGCTCCCTCCAAATATCCACCCAACCTACATCTTGTATGAAATTAGAAAAAGAGTTGCTACCGTCAGCCACTATGGTGGAGCCACTTCTCCATCTATCCAGTAGTGGATCTAGAATGTTTTTAAAATCCCCTGTACATATTACCGATGCAGAGGGGTTGCCTGCCACAAAGGTAATGGCTTTCACTAGTATTTCATATGAAAAGGGAGGGGGAATGTATACCGCTAATAATACCAGTGGAAGGAAATTAATAATACAATCCAAAAAGACGTATCTACCACCCTGATCTATCTCGACCCGATTACTAATGAAAGCTAATGATTTTCTTATGAGTATAGAGACTCCTCTGGAAGAGGTTGTAAAAGGGGCGTGAAACACCCAGCGCTGCTTGAGTGCCATAAGTTTTCCCCCTATTAGGTAGGTTTCTGAAAGACAGGCAATATCTGCCCTATAAGAACGTATCTGGTTCATCACCAGGGAATGTTTAATCGTATTATTTAATCCCCTAATGTTCCATGATAGTAACTTAACCATTTACTGATTTGATTATTTTATACACAATTGTTATATAATACCGTCTACACATATCCCTCCAGACTTTTACAACATGATCACTAATTTGCACCTCAAAAGGGCCTTCCGAAAAATCAGTATAGATCATCATAAACACATAGTAGTACTTTTCAGATTTAGTGATCTCCAAGCGGGTCCCGCCCACCCCCTCCATGTATACCCATTCCCTGCCTGTAGGCATACCTGTCCCCCCCCCCCCCCCAAAAAAAAAGAAGAAATAAAGAGACCAAAAGGAAAAGACAAGTTACCAAAAACACAAAAAGGAAAAACATCACTCTATAGGGGCTAAAAAGAAAAAGCACAAAAAGGGCAACCCCTGAGAGGGGAGAGCACCCCAGCAGGTTACATTATCTTATTTACATATTTATAACTATTTCTGCACAGACGCCATTTGCCTAGGGCCCAGAGATTTTGTATCGAGCCACTGAGCTGCCTCGTTAGGGGTAGAGAAGAAATGTGTTGAATTATTGTCCACCACTCGAAGTTTAGATGGAAATATCATGGAGTAGCTCAAGTTCTGTTCACGCAATTTTTTCTTTATGTCTGCAAACTTTGCTTGCTCCCCCTGCACTTCAAGCGCAAAGTCTGGAAAAACTGAGATCTTATTTCCATTGTACAGCAATGGACCGTTAGCGCGTATTGAGCGCAACACAATATCTCTGTCCACGTAACTTAAGAATTTTACAATGAATGTTCGCGGTGGAGCCTCAGGAGGGGGAGGTCTGGGAGGAACTCTGTGGGCACGCTGGGCCGCGAATTGAGGTGTAAATGCCGTTTTACCGACTGTGTCCATCAGCCAGGCTTCCACAAATTTTTTAGGGTCTTGACCCATTGCGTGTTCCAGCAGACCCACAAATCTAAGGTTATTACGCCTCAACCTTTCCTCCATCTCTACAAGTTTGACTTTTGATTCAGAAGTCTGCTGGGTACAATACTGTAGGTCAGCTTCTTGAGCCATTGGTTATTGGTATCTTCCAAAAGTGATATATATGCTTTTCAGCTTCATCCATGCGCTCAATGGTAACTCTAAAGATCTTCAATCTGAAATTTTGTCTTTAAAGTCTGATCTTAATTTGCCCAGAGAGGCGTTGTTCTGAATTGGTAATAGCATCAAGGACCTGCTGTAGCGTAGGATCAGTGGCTTCCTCTGAACTTTTATGTTTCGTCGGGGTAGCATGCAGGGTTGTGGACGGGGTCTGTGGGGGGTTGCCGAGCTGTGAACTAGCGAATTTCTCAAGCCGAGCTGCGGCCGTGGCGTTGCTGGTTTTACCCATATTTTAAATGAGGCGCTTAGTGGAATGGAATAGAGAAGTCTTTGAAGGGCCCAAGAGTAACCAGGTATGAAACCTGGGAGTCCCTCTGCTTACAGTCACTGCAAGGTATCTCCCCACTGTAAACCGAAGCTATATACTGAGCACCTAACCCCATGAGGCTGGGAAAGGCTGGGGCTTTTTTTTTTTTTTACAGTTGGAGTTGTTCTTAGAGTTGCTTGAATTAGTGTTGTGTAAAAATTACTTTTTCCATGATAACGATTATTTTCTCCAGTGTGAAGGGTGTGCGATGGGGTCGGCCATGGCCCCTTTGTACGCCAATTCCTTCATGTTCATGATTGAACAAGATGTCTTCTTTAATTCTAGTACAGTGTCAGATAAGATTGTGGCGTTTTTTCGTTATATCGACGATTTGTTTATCGTCTGGAGGGGTTCTGCCATTGAATTTAGCACACTTATTGAAACACACAATGCAGCAGATAACCCGGTGAAATTCACAGATAACATCGATAACACCCAGGTGAATTTTTTAGAAGTGACGATCAAAAAAGTGGACAGCCACCTTGAGACATCTTTGTACTGTAAAGCAACAGATAGAAATAATCTGTTGCTAGCTTCTAGTGCACATCCTGAGCCCCTGAAAAAATCTTTGCCCCGATCCCAATTCTTGGAAGCATTAAGCTTGTCAAGTAATAGGGTGGAAGGCATCAGACAAATTGATATAATGTATGACAAATTTATGGCTATGGCTAGTGGTTACGATCAGTTGACATTGTGAAGAATAAAGTGCTTAAGATCCCGCCACACCAAATTAATCTTAGTACAACATCGAGGCACAATTGCAACAGACATCTGTGGTTTAACAAATTTAATAATTTGTCTCCGTTAGTCACTGTTAAAGCTAAAGAATTGTGGCCTGTTATAACTTCTGACAATGATTTGAAAATGTTTAAACGTTCAAAAATCATGCCCTGTTTTCAGCGTGGACGGAATATTAAAGACATACTGTAGTTGTCAAAAATGATATTTCTAATTTTGGTAAATCCCCTACAGTAACGTCCTTTTTGGGCAAGAAGCGACTCGGGTGTTTTAAATGCCCGAATTGCACCACCTGTAGCTTCTTACAAACAGGTGCTGTGTTCAACCATCCCTTTACAGGCAAACAATTTAATATATAGCATTTTTTAACATGCTTCACTAAATTCGTTGTTTACACGATCCTCATCCTCACATCCTGGTGTTCCCATGCGGCCTGTATTATGTAGGTTTGACCAAACGCAATTTTCGAGAGAGGATGGCAATCGATCGCACCTCAATAAGGGCAGCTTTGGAATCCAAGACTTCGGATAAACCTGTTGCCAAACACTTTGGGAAATGTGGCCACAGTGTGGCAAGTCTGCGATGTATGCTCATCGATCATATTCCCAAACCACAGAGGGGTGGAGATCGTGACTTGATGCTAAGAAAAAGAGAAGCAAGATGAAGTTTTGACCTTGATACCACATCCTCGAGAGGGTTGAATGAGTATAATCCTCTTTCAATATTCTTTCCATATTTTTGAGTTTTTTGATTATATTTTCCATTGCCTTGGTTCGGAATTTTTTATTTTTGAGGCTGAGGTTGGTGTCTCTGGGCTGTTCTCATATATGTTTTTTTTTGTTGTTGTTGCTTGTTGGTGTTTCCCTAAGTTGCGGTACTCTTGATGTCATTGATAGGGATCTATCTATCTGAGATACCTGAGTGTTCCAACTGGGTGATTTATAAAATGATGTTGTAAGTTTAACACCAATGACTTTCCAGACAGCTTTTCTAGAAAATGTTATAATATTTATAAAAATGTATAAACATTTTAATTTTTAACAAAATATATAAAAAAAAGATAATACTATAAAACAATTATTTGAGTAAAAAAATCTTCAAAAAATGTTTTTAAAATATTTTAGATGTGTCTTTTTAATTATATTATGATCATTACAATACCTGGGATGGCTCTCCCCTAGTTACATAGTAGGTGAGGCTGAATAAAGAATTGCGTCCATCTAGTTCAGCCTATGTTTTTAGTAGCTAATCCCTTGTTGTATAGTTTATGTTCTGATATTTTACAGACAGATTATGTTACTTATTCATACCAGTGGGTGTTTTTAACCAATAAATGTTTATCCAACCTTATTTTAAATGTATTTATAGTGTCTGCTGACACCACTTCTTCAGGAAGAGAGTTCCAAAGTTTGACTGTTCTGACTGTAAAGAAACTTTTTTTTCTAGATGAACAAAATCTTTTTTTTTCTAATCTAAACTCGTGCCCTCTCGTCCTAGATTCCTGTCTAGCAGAAAAAAGGGTGTTTGACAGTTCCTTATATTGGCCCCTGATATATTTGTACATGTTGAGCATGTCCCCCCTTAAACGTCTCTTCTCTAGTGTAAATAGTCCCAGCTTGCTTAATCTCTCCTCGTAGCTTAAATTCTCCATTCCCCTAATAAGCTTAGTTGCTCTTCTTTGGATTTTTTCTAATTCTATGATGTCCTTTTTATAGTGTGGGGACCAGAATTGTACTCCGTATTCGTGGTGCTGTCTAACCAATTATTTGTACAGAGGCATAATTACTTTTGAATCCCTAGTTTCCATGCCCCTTTTAATACATGCTAGAGTTTTATTGCCCTTTTTTGTTGCTATATTACATTGAGCACTACAACCTAGTTTGTTGTCTATTTGGACTCCTAGAAACTTTTCGAGTACTGAATTACCCAATTCATCCCCGATTAGGTTATAACTAGCACACTGGTTATGTCTCCAAAGGTGCATGACCTTGCATTTGTCCACATTGAACCTCATCTTCCACTTTTTTGACCACCCATCTAGATTGTCAAGATCATTTTGAAGCGTGGTGACATCTTCTGATGATTTAATAACTCTGCTCAGTTTTGTATGAATACATTGCTGAGTAACCCCATCCCAATATTGTTAATAAAAATTTTAAACAAAATGGGCCCTAGAACCGAACCCTGTGGCACTGGTATCATATTTGAAACTGCACTGTTCACGACCACTCTTTGTTCTCTATTACACAGCTAATTCCCTACCCATCTGCAGATATTTGCCCCATATCCCAGGTCCTCCAATTTATTTATCAACATCTTGTGTGGTACGGTGTCGAAGGCTTTTAGCAAAATCTAGGAAAATCACATCTACAGCGTTTCCATTATCAAGGTTTTTGCTAACCTCTTCATAGAAACCAAGTAGATTAGTTTGGCATGAATGATTTTTCATGAACCCATGCTGGTTATTACTGAGTAAACTATGAAGGTCTAAATATTCCTGGATCCCATCTCTTAAAAATCCTTCAAATAGTTTACCCACTATTGATGTTAAACTAACAGGTCTGTAATTAGTCTCGCCGGCTCCAGTATTCAACGAGTCAGGGGCTCGCTGCCCCTGACTGGCGAATTTTGACTCATGCGGCAATGCCGCAGGTAGCCCGAGGACGGCGGCAGGCAGGGAGATGGAAGTCTCCCTGCCTGCCCCAGAACGTATGTGGGGGGGAGATGGGGTCCCCGGGTGCCAGGCAGCACAGGCTGCCCCCCCGGGGGTGCCAGCAGGGGACAGGGTATATTCACTACACCCGATCATGCATATGTAATGATCGGGTGAAGTGAATATATGAATATCTAATGAGCAGCTCGGCTCCGGCCCCCTGCTGGCTGGTCTGTGTAAAAAAAAAATATATATATATATATATATATATATATATATTTTTTAAATTAAATATATATTCATGTGCTTACAGCACATGAATAAAAATAGCATGCCCTCCTCAGAATAAAATTCCTGATTTTTTTACACCAATTGTAAAAAAAAAAACACTTTATTTTAAAAGTTCACATTCCACTTCACCATAAAAAGATAGCGATTTCTACTCTGTGAATCATGGCGAAAAAAAACTTGAAATGTATTCGCCATCTGGTCATTGAATAGGGTGATTCACCGTTTTAGTCAAAAATTCGCCTTAGAGCACAAAATCGCCATAAAAACATGGCGGATCAGCCTCATTGAATACCGCCCATAATGTAGAGGGGAAGCTAATTCCTCCCTTAATTCCATTAGTACCCTAGGATAAATCCCATCTGGCCCAGGTGATTTATTTGTTTTGATTTTGCTGAGCCTCAATATTATTTCCTCGGCAAAGAGGTATATATATTGAGGTCTGCCTTGTTTATCCCATTTGTGGTATGTGTGCATTCCACAGTCTGCTCTCCCTTAGTAAACACTGATGAGAAGAACTCATTTAACAGTTCTGCTTTTCCCTTATCCTCCGTAAAACTTTTTCCTGTGATATCGGTTAGTGGGCCTATGTTGTCCTTAATTATACGTTTACTATTTATGTATTTGAAACACTTACTGTATTGGGGTTAGTTTTGCTTTCAGTGGCTATGCGCTCTTTATAATCCCTTTTAGCTACTTTGATTGCCCCTTTGCAAATTTTGTTTGATTCTTTGTATTTGGTGAACGCCTCCTCATTTAAGTTATTTTTATAGAATTTAAATGTCTTGTTTTATTGTTGTTTGCTGACCTAACTTTTTTGTCCAACCATGGTGGCTTTTTTTATTGAATTAACCCTTATTTACATTAGGAATGTATTTAATAGTTAATGATTCGAGTACATTTCCTCAGCATTTTTCCCCTCAAAAACAGTTTCCCACACAATTCTTTTTAGGGCTTCTCTGAAAAGTTAGCTTTTCTGAAGTTTAGTAATTTTGCTGATCCTTTATGATGTAATTTACTGAAGTTGATTTCCAGTGAAACCATATTGTTGTCACTGTTCCCTAGATGTTCAATTACTTTTGTGTTTGCAACTAGATCTATGTTATTTGTTAATACCAAATCCAATAATGCCATTATTTTGGAGCTTCTACCGTTTGTGTGATAAACTGGTCATTAAGTAAGCCTAGGAACCCACTGCTTCTTGCCGTTTTACATGTTATGTTTTTCCAATCAATATCAGGTAAATTAAAATCCCCCATAATTAATACCTGACCCTGATCTGATGATTGTTTGATTTGGTTTAAAAGAAGAGACTCGTCCCTTTCGTTTATGTTCAGTGGTCTATAGCATACCCCTATTAAAATTTAATTAGGTTTTTTGTTATTGTCGGTTATCTCTGCCCACACAGCCTCAGTGTAATCTTCCTCTGTACCTGTGCTCATTTCTTTCTCACACGATGTTAAGTTATTTTTTTACATATAGGCTCACACCCCCACACCTTCTATATACCCTACCTTTTCTGTAAAGTGTATATCCCTCCATGCTAAATGCCCAGTTGTGTGACTCGTTACACCATGTTTCTGTAATACCAATAATGTCATAATTGTCCCTAGTGACCACAGTTTCTAGTTCCAGCTCCAGACTTGTTTCGAGATGTATTTATCTTTTTCAAGATGCCTCTTATATACATCTCGAAACGCGTCGGTAGAGAACTTGCTATTCCATGTATTGACACTCTCTGCTGGAGGCTTTGGACTTAGCACCACCCTTCTGGGATCAAGGTAGGATTGAAGCTCTATTGATTACACGGAAGCTGTGATACTGGTCCGCAGCTCTGTTGTACCCTGCCTTATCCACGAAGGACGGAGCGGTCACTCCACCAACAGACAGCATTTTTTATGAAATTTTATATTGTTTTCTTAAAAATATTTTTATAATAAAATATAATTTTTGAAAAAAAAAAAGCATCATTAAGTGGAGAAAGAAACCTTTATGAATGTGACACTGCACACCTTATCGTGAGTACCGGTACGCATTCTTATATGTCAGATACCCCCATAAGAAGAATCTTAACGTATGAGGAAGATATCTCTACATAAGATCCATCCACTAAAGAAACCCAGATGAGCTTACTCTCACTGCATGTCTATGTAAGTGAGGTATGAACATCAAGACACTGGGACATCCCTTCCTTTTCTAGGGACATTTGCAGAAAAGTTCCCTTATCACTAAAAAACTGTCTTTTTTGTTATTTCTTCTATCCATATAAAAACGACAACGAGGATTACTCCAATACAAGAAGAAGCACAAAAAAGAAAACTGACCATCATCAACCACAAGAAGCTAAGTATTCAAATTATCTATGATTAATCTGATGTAGCGCCATATCCCTTACCAAAAAAACTATTTTTATTGCTTCCATTGGGGCGAAAAAAGGAATAGCCCTCTCAGGTTAAGGCAAGGCAGCATAACATCAGAAAGAAGCGCCCAGGACTCTGTTTGCTACCTCTTTTTTTGCAAGGTATATAAGCTGGCCCGGTGAGGCAGTTGAGGTGTGTCCTCTCAGGAGGAAGGATGCCATGTTGCCTGTCTGATGCTTTCTATTGATATGCTGTACTAATTCCTGATGATGGTCTTGAGAAGACCGAAACGTCATGTTACTTCGGAATACAACATGCTGCTATATATGCAATAAATCTACAAAGTTGACCCTTGACCTTGGTGAGTGCCCATTTCTTCCACGATATATATATATATATATATATATATATATATATATATATATATACGGTCTGTGGTTGTTCGGCACTCTGTATAAAGGAGCAACTGCGTACCGGAGCCTTCCTGAATGCTGAAATATGTAAACAGGATCCAGGGGACATTGGAAGGGTTACCCCAGGAAAAGAGGCGGCACTCAGTCTACTTTTTTTTGAAGAAGTTTATAAAGGTTGCAGATCAAAACATAGCTGTGGTTGTCAACATTTCGAGACTGCTAGAGTCTTGTCCTCTGGACGTGCGCTGAAAGGTGCAAGTGTATATAGAGAGGGAGAATACAGAGCCATTAGGCTATTTTACCTTATATGTGCTGCGTGTGTGTGGGAGACACTGTTCCCTGCCATCAGGACTGAATGCTCAGCTTCCGGGTGTCTGGCTCTGCCTCTGTGCCGTGGCCATTGCCTAGACTCCATTAAACGCTGTGTGTCTGAGTTCTCCGGCGTCTGGGGGAAGCCATTCTCATAGGACCAGCTCAGAACTGTTGGAAATAAGTGAAAAAGAATACGTGCATGATCAAAACATAAAAAGTGTGTTTAGCAGCATTAAAACACAATGGCAGGGATAAAAGTGTATGGGAACCAATTTAGACTATATATTTTATCAGCTGCACTCTGCAAGCCCTCCCTGTTAGTGAAGGGTAAGCTAAATAGGAATAGATGTAGAGTGCGCTACTACCACCTTAAGATATGATTGTTACCGTGGAAACATATCACTGATATTTATGAAATATTTTTTATTAAAAATAAGTTCAAAACAATAAACATCAGACACAGTATCTTCAGTTCAATTTGATCAAGGCTGAAACCAACCCAACGCGTTTCGTCATAAGGATGACTTCTTCAGGGGTAATGGTTCTAAAAAAAGTGTATATATAAAAGTTAATTTCACATATAATGATGTGGTGGTTTAAAGAGGGAGGTCAAGAATACTAATACATACCAAAAGCCTGTAGTAGCAGGGCTTGAGAATAAGCCTTTATTGGCCCATTGAAATTCAAATTACATCTGTAAATATTAAATTAAAACATTTTTCATTATATTAGGATGGGAGGGGAGAGCATGTCAACCAGGTAACTTGTAAACTTAATCGTTTTATACATACCAAATGGGATACATAAAGAAGGAAAATCATCTGTGTTGTGGTAAATCCACTATTTGCAAGGTACACCTAAATGGTGATGGGACCTCGTTAGTTTTGGTGCAACTTGGTTTCAATTGAATGCAATTTGCTATCAGCAATATATTAGTTAAGTTATTTTTAAAACCATGACAAATTCACAATGAAGAATATGGTGTACATACACAGCATAAAGTATTGTGATTATCAAGGATCGAGGATCATTCAAAGGGCAACCTACCTATAGCTGAATGGTGTATCAAGTCTCCAGTGTCTGCATGCAGACTGTTTAACTCCTGGGGCTGTTATATATATATATATATATATATATATATATATATATATATATATATATATATATATATATATAGCTATACGTCTGACATCATTTCCTGTGAGCTAGTTACTAGTAATTGTGTGTTTTGGCTAATATACTGTAAGTGCTGTTTTAGATATTTTGCTTTACCTCTTATTAATGGTATTGAGGCGTTAATAGAAAGATTGTAAAAATATCATGCCCACTGTGCCCATTATAGAGTTTGCCCGCTGCGTGGGTCGGCATGCGTTCCGGCATGCATTCCATGGCAGGGTTACTTCCACTTCCGTTGTAATGTATGCTAGATATCACCTGCATTACAAATGCAGGAGTTCCTCCGCTTCTGGTATATTGAAGACGCTGCTGTGCGCTCCAGCTTTGCGTGTCATTGTGGGTTTCTCTTCCTGTATATTCCCATTAACTGTTCAGTCTCTCCGATTTAACATACTTGTTATGTTGGCACATGCGCACCACATATATTGTTATTATGTTGTTTTTATTTTGTTGTTTTTATTGTATAGTTTGGTGCTTTTATAACTCCCATATAATTATTACTAATATACAATAATTTAATGTGAGTGTGTCTATTTAGCGCATTAATTTCGTTTAGTGTATCTATGTGGTGATCCTATTTTTGCTTTTTATTACTTTAATCCATATGTCCCTTTTGTGAGACATAGAAACATAGAATTTGATAAGAACCACTTGGCCCATCTAATCTGCCCTTTTTTTAAACATGTTACCTCAAACCATATTTGATCCTAATTTTTTTTGTAAGGATATCAATATGCCTATCCCAAGCATGTTTAAATTGTACTACTGCATTTTCTATTCCACTTATCTACTACTCTTTCTGTGAAGTAATTCTAACTCAAATCTTCCTCTCTAGTTTCAGTGCATGTCCTTGTGTTCTGCAGCTCCTCTTCCTGTGAAGAATGTCTACCACATGTACCTTGTTAAAACCCTTGATATATTTGAAAGTTTCTATCATGTCCCTCCTTTCCCTTCTCTGCTCTATAGTATACATATTAAGATCTTTTAGTCTTTTCTGGTATGTTTTGTTATGTAGGCCATGCACCATTTTAGTTGCCCTTCTTTGTACAGTCTCTAATGTATTTATATCCTTCTGGAGATATGGCCTCCAGAACTGAACACAATACTCTAGATGAGGTCGTACTAATGACATATACAGTGGCATTTTTACTTCTTTCTTTCTACTGCTGATTCCTCTCCCTATGCAACCAAGCATCTGACTTGCATTCTTCATTGCTTTGTTACATTGCCTACCTGCCTTTAAGTCCCATGAAATAATAACACCTACAGTAGATCCCTCTCTTCCTCAGTAGTTTCCATTATAGTGCCATTTATACTATATTTAGGCTTTGGATTTTTGCAACCCAAGCTTTGCACGATTTTGCATTTTTTGGCATTAAACTGTAGTTGCCATGCTCTTAACCATTCCTCTAATCTAGTTAGATCATCAATCATTTGTTTTACACCTCCTGGTGTGTCTACCCTGTTGCATACCTTTGTGTCATTTGCAAAAACGCACATTCTACCCTCAATTCCATTGCAATATCACCAATAAAGATATTATAAAGCACTGGTCCAAGTACAGATCCCTTGGGTACTCCACTTGTAACCTTTTCCTCCTTTGACTGTATTCCATTTACTACAACTCTCTGTTTTCTGTCCTGCAACCATGCTCTTATCCATTCAACTATCTTAGAATCCAATCCCAAGCTTTCAAGTTTATTTAACAGTCTGCGATGTGGGACAGAGTCAAAAGCCTAACTAAAGTAATAGATCAAGGTGGGGCTGTAGATGTAGCTTATCTAGACTTGAGTCACCCAGTTAAAAAAGTCAATTAGATTTGTTTGACATGATCTTCCCCCAGTAAACCCATGCTGTTTTGGATCCTGTAAATTGATGGTTTTGAGATATTCTACAACTCTTTGTTTTAAGAGTGTTTCCATCAATTTCCCTCCTACTGATGTAAGGCTCACTGGTCTATAGTTGCTTACCTCTTCCTTGCTTCCACTTTTGTGCAGTGGGACTACATTTGCTGTTTTCCAGTCCTCTGGGATTACTCCAGTAGCTAGTGACTGGTTGAATAATTCTGTTATTGGTTTTACTAGCTCCCCTTTAAGCTCTTTTAGTATCCTTGGATGTATCCCATCTGGCCCCATTGATTTATCCATTTTCAGTTTTTAGAGTTCTGTGAGGACTTTCTCCTCTGTAAATGTACTTGTTTCTCCCTCAGTTTTCTGACTATACTAACTTAACTGTGGCCCCTTTCCCTCTCTTTCAGCAGTGAATACTGAGCAGACATACTGTAATTATTAATATTATCTGCTATCACATTGTCCCCCTCAAGAAAACTTCCACTCTCTGTCTTTAGTCTTATTATTCCACTTTTTGTTTTTCTCCTTTCACTTATATACCTAAAAAAAGTTTCCCCCCCCCCTTTACCAACGGACTGGGCCATTTTCACTTCAGCCTGTGCTTTTGCACATCGGATTACCTTCTTAGCCTCCTTCTGTCTAACAAGATACACATCTTTATCCTCATTCTTCTGCGTCTGCTTGAATTTCCTAAAGGCTAACTTTTTTGCTTTCACAATAGTTGCTACTTCTTTCGCAAACCACAATGGCTTCCTTTTTGTTGTGATTTTCCTAACTCTTTTGACACAAAGTTCTGTTGCTTTTAGAATTGCACTTTTTAATTTTTCCCACTTATCCTGCACTCCTTCCAAGTTCCTCCACTCTGCCAAAGAATCCCTTGCAGAGTTTCCCATTTCTACAAAATCAGCCTTCCTAAAATCTAACACCTTTGTTTTTGTGTGCGATGAGTCAGTCTCTGTCTTTATTTTGAACCATACTGCTTGATGGTCACTGGATCCCAGGTTTTCACCCACATTTATGTCAGATATTCTGTCACCATTTGTAAGTATTAAGTCTAATATTGCATCCTTACGAGTGGGCTCCCTCACCAATTGCTGGAGGGATGCTCCTTGCAAGGAATTCGGCATGTCCCTACTTCTGGTGGAACTTGCAACAGGCAGCTCCAAGTTTACATCAGGTAGATTAAAGTCTCCCATGATTATCACATATTAGAGTATCCTACTATAGGTTTGTAACTGTGAATGATCTTTCATTCACACTTGGATTTTATACAAAGTTTCAAATTTTATACAGTCCCTTGCTACATTTATATTTGTGATGTTAATTATTCTGCTACTATTAGTTTTTGATACTTATTCAATGTGTTTATACAAATATTTTACAAAAAGTGCCCTTGTGTTGATCACACAATCAATCATACAAAATTCAGTGTGTTTATACATAAAAAATAGAAATAAAATAGAATCATTATTTTAAATAATTACAACTATATAGTCCTAGTTTCAGTGCATAGTATAAAAGTGCTATACAATATTAATATACTTTGGTGTAAAGGGGAAATTGAAGTGTTAAAGATTTTCTATACCAAAACTATTGTGTGGAATGGGAGAGGGGTGAATGAAAATGTGTAATATATAAGGAATATTTCTATAATAGGACTCATCATGAGATCATGTTGGCTGTCTTTCATAGAAATGATACAATGTCAATATTTTCATTTAACCCCATTGGGTGCTGAACATTTAAGGAGTAGATCCAGAAGGTTTCTCTTTTGGATAAATTCCGATCTCTATCACCCCGTGATGGGTTAATTGGGACATGTTCCAATACGGTGAAGGTGAAGTTTTGTTTTTCTACTATTGAATTATGTTTTTTCTTTATAATGCCTTGGTAGGCTATGTGATATTAATTTATGTTCGATGTTCCGCATGTGTTCTTGCACTCTGATCTTAATTTGTCTTTTAGTCTTCCCGATGTAGATCATCCCGCAGCTACATGTGATTCTGTATATCACATAAGTCGAATGGCAGGTTGCTGGTGTGTTCAAAGTGTATTCTTTATGGTCAATTGTCCACTTGAAAGTTTGCTTTTCCATATATTTGCAACAGATGCAATGTCCACACGGGGTGCATTTGATAGCATTTCCTAGGAATGTCGTTTTTTTTTTCAGTTCTTATTTTTTTTTGGTTTTTATTTTGCTTGGAGCTACTATGGTCTTTAAATTCCTAACTCTACGGAATACCATATTGGGCTTAGAAGGTAAGTGTGGACCAAATATATTATCTTTTTTTAAGAATTTCCCAATGCTGGATGAGGACCTTTCTAATCAAGTGGCTTTCTTTATTATATTGGGTAATGAAGGGTCTTTGATAGGGCTGAGATGTTTGGGGAGAGTTTTTAGCTTGTTAGTAATCAGTTCTTCTCTTGGTCTTGAGGTTGCTTTCTGTTTTGCCAGCTCAATTTTCTCCAAATCGTAGCCTCTCTTTAGGAATCTTTCGGACAGTAACTGTGACTGTTGTTTAAAGTCCTCCATATTGCTACAATTACGTCTTAATCTGGTGAACTACGCAAATGGGACATCTTCCTTACAGCATTTAAGGTGACAGCTGTTAAATGGTATGTAACTGTTTGCATCCACTTCCTTAAAGTGGGTTTTTGATGTAACAAGTTCTCCTGGTTTCCCAATCAGTACTAGGTCGAAATAGTCAATGCTGATGTTATGCATTTTTAAAGTGAATTTCAAATTGAAATCGTTTTGATTTAAGGATGTCATGAAGTCCTCAAATCATAACCTCATCTCTATTCCACACAAATATGAGGTCGTCAATGTCCCTCATGTAGAATCTAATACATTGTTGCAATGGTGATCCGTAGATTCGTTTTTCTTCCCAGATCCACAATAACATCACAAATATAAATGTAGCAAGGGACTGTATAAAATTTGCAACTTTGTATAAAATCTAAGTGTGAATGAAAGATCATGCAAAGTTACAAATCTATAGTAGGATACTCTAATATGTCCTCTTGTCACAAAAAGGACATATGGGTTAAAGTAAAAAAAAAAAATAACAAAATAGGATTACCACATAGATTCACTAAACAAAATTAACGCACTAAATAGACACATTCACATCAAATTATTGTATATTAATAATAATTATATGGAAGTTATAAAAGCACCAAACTATACAATAAAAACAACATAATAAAAACTACATAATAATAACAATATATGTGGTGCGCATGCGCCAACATAGCAAGTATGTTAAATCGGAGAGACTGAACAGTTAATGGGAATATACAGGAAGAGAAACCCACAATGACACGCAAAGCTGGAGCAAATGCCAGCATCTTCAATATACCAGAAGCAGAGGAACTCCTGCATTGGGAATGCAGGTGATATCTAGCATACATTACAACAGAAGTTGAAGTAACCCCACGGTGGAACGCATGCCGGAACGCATGCTGATCTACGCAGCGGGCAAACCCTATAATGGGCACAGAGGGCATGATATTTTTACAATCTATCTATTAACACCTCAATACCATTAATAAGAGGTAAAGCAAAATATCTAAAACAGCACTTATATTAGCCAAAACACACAATTACTAGTAACTAGCTCACAGGAAATGATGTCAGATGCATAGCCCTATATATATATATTAGCCCCAGGAGTTAAACAGTCTGCATGCAGACACTGGAGACTTGATACACCATTCGGCTATAGGTAGGTTGCCCTTTGAATGATCCTTTCATAAATTGTAATAGTGATTTATGGATAATCACATTACTATATGCTGTGTATGTACACCATATTTTTCATTGTGAGTTTGTCATTGTTTTAAAAATAACTTAACTAATATATTGCTGATAGCAATTTGCATTCAATTGAAACCAAGTTGCACCAAAACTAACGAGGTCCCATCACCATTTAGGTGTACCTTGCAAATAGTGGATTTACCACAACACAGACAGTTTTCCCCCTTTTTGTATCCCGTTTGGTATGTACCTGTATAAAACGATTAAGTTTACAAGTTACATGGTTGACATGCTCTCCCCTCCCATCCTAATATAATGAAAAATGTTTTAATTAAATATTTACAGACGTAATTTGAATGTCAAGGGGCCAATAAAGGCTTATTCTGAAGCCCTGCTACTACAGGCTTTTGGTATGTATTAGTACTCTTGACCATCTTTGGACCATCACGTCATTATATGTTAAGTGAAATTTTATATATACACTTTTTTAGAACCATTACCCTGAAGAAGTCATCCTTATGATGAAACGCGTTGGGTTGGTTTCCGCCTTGATCAAATTGAACTGAAGATACCGTGTCTGATGTGAATTATTCTGAACTTATTTTTAACAAGACTTAAGATAAGTGAAAACAGCACTCACCAGAATTCTGTACTTAAATTTATCCAGGTCAGTGTCCAGTTTAATGGTTCAAGTGAAAAAGCCTGCCGACGTTTCAGTACCCGAAGACCGTTATCAACGCAGCGAAGTAGGCAATAAGTACAGCAATAGTCTAAGTATGGGGTAGGGAACTGGGGCCAGATTTTATCTCTTATTTTAGGTCTTCATGGAGCAAAACGTTGGCAGGCTTTTTCACTTGAGCCATTAAACTGGACGCTGACCATATATGACCAGTTTAACCTGCGGAGTGCCGTCAGTCTTGGAAATATATCTACTTCATTGCTTGTTAGCATTGATTAGTTGTATGGCACCTGCCATCTCCATTGGACTTTCGTTTGTGATTGCACAGCACTACTTTTATTACTCTCTGCTCTCTCAAGCAACATCATGGAGCATGCAGGAGTATCGGCTTCCCAGGATGCCCCTGGATGCCAGAATGTGTCCATTGCTATTGGAACCACCTTTACATATACACCGGCAGAGATCAGTGATATCCTGTTTGAGGTTGATCCTGCACTAGCTGCAGTGGATCACAGTATCGATGAATTGCAACATCATCTATTTAAATTACGCCGGCGGGAGATTGATTTTCAGTTGCATGGATCCTCCTTGTCAGATTACTATCGGGCTGGTAAATTGCCCCGTGGCTTTCGCATTAAGAACACTCCTACGATTGAGCGTCATAGCCCTGAATTCGTGCGAAAATGGATTGGGATCTTGAACCATGCGTCCCTGGACTTGATTGTTCTTGTGATCGAAGAATCAGGTCGGGAACTGCAGGTGACAAAAGCCAAAATTGCTTCATTTCAAAATGATCATCAAGAGGCTCTCAATGACCCTGCCAATGCTAACAGTCTGTTGAAACTTGAACAGCAGTGTGAGGCCTATAGGAGAGACCTTTTGAAATTTAAGCGCAGCAAACGTAGTACAGTCGATTCTGACTACGATGAAAATAGGGTCTACGGCTGGCTATCAGGAGATTACCCTGAACGTCGACAAGAGCCTGGGCAACGGTGGCGGAAGCTGTGGCAACACAAACACGGTAGAAATCGCAATCGCCAACAGAATACTCAAAATATGAGCGATAGTGAATTCGCTATATCAGAATCCGATGATGCGAATGAAAATCAATTTGCCCCTTTAGCCAAGGCAGCCTCTTCCAAGGGAAAGCGCGGAAGAGGCCGGCCACCCGCAGGGGCAAACAAAACAACAGAATTAAGAAGAAATCCACCCCGGATACCAGGCCCGAAGAAACCCTAATTTTCAATTTATCCAGCCGAGACCTAACACCTAGTGAACTTTCTGTGCTGCCTAAAGGCCTCTCTTTCGTGCCAACTAACTTCTTTGACAAATTTGACTGGCGTTGTGACCACCACAGACTATTGAGAAAACTTTGTCTGAAAGAGTTCTTTCAAGCCAAACCATCTACGACCGGAGTTGGCTTTTTTGATGAATTTTTAGCGTCATCCTCAAGATCAAAGTTTGATCCTGTGTCGACAAATCCGTCGATTAAGACATTTGGACGTTTAATGGACGACTCCGTTCACAGATTTCTGGCAGCTCCTGGAAAGGTTTCCAAAAATTTGTCCTTGGCCGAGGCTAAAGCCCTCCAAAATCTTGGTAGCTACCAAGACATCACAATTAGGCCCGCCGATAAAGGCGGTGCCATTGTGATCCAGGATCTTCATGAGTACCAAGAGGAGATCTATCAGCAATTGGCCGACAAAGCTGTTTATTCTAAACTTCCAGGAAATCCTACTATGAAGTTCCAACAAGAACTGGGACTGATCCTCAAATCAGCTGTGGCTGAGGGTCAGTTATCTGCCAATGTGTGTGAGCGGTTAGTGGTAGCGGCCCCTGTGGTTCCTGTCCTATATACCTTACCTAAGGTGCATAAGGACCCCAGGAAGCCACCGGGCCATCCCATAATTTCAGCTTGTGGTTCTCTTTATCAATCGGTGTCTCAATTGCTAGATTTTGTGTTACAACCCCTGTTGTGTCTTCAACAGTCCTTTTTGAAGGATACCGCTACTTTCCTTAAATTGCTATTAAAATTCCCTGTGGTGCCATCTGGGACGTTATTATGTTGTTTGGACGTTTCAAGCCTGTATACGTCTATACCCCATGCAGTAGGGTTGAGGGCAGTTCGTTCCTTTCTAGACAGGCATCTGGATAATGCGTGTTTTAACCATGACCTTTTTTTGAAGTTGTTGGGTCTGACCTTGGAGCGTAACTTCTTCCTCTTCGATGGTAATTTTTACCTTCAGCTACGAGGGTGCGCAATGGGGTCGGCGGTTGCATCCTCGTATGCTAATATATACATGTTTGATCAGGAGAATGATATGTTTCTGGGTCGGCCTGAGGTTGGGCAACATCTGCTCCTGTACACCCGCTACATAGATGATATTTTCATCTTGTGGACGGGTGGACAGGAGCGGTTTGATTGTTTAATGTCTGAAGTGAATGGGAGGGACTCTACCATCAAGTTTACCTATTCTTGTAGCGAGACTGAGGCTCAGTTTCTTGATGTGGCAGTTGTGATCAAAGATAATCGATTATCTACCGATAATGTGGATCGCAACACTTTCTTGATGGCTTCTAGCCATCATCCTCCAGCCCTCAAACGTGGGCTACCTCGCTCACAGATGATGAGAGTGGCTCGAGTGATCAGTGACCCCCTGATTGTCTCTGAACGCCTTGATCAACTGATTGCCAAATTTGTGACCAGAGGCTATGATTATGACCTCTTGCAGCAGCAGAAAGCGCAAGTTTTGTCCTTGCCCCGTTCTACATTGCTTCAGCCCAGTAAACGCCAGTCTAGAAAGGTACTGCCTTGGACCAGTACGTACACAGTGGCCTGCCCATCCATTCATGTTGCATCTAAAGAACTTTCGCCCATCGTTAGAAGTGACCCTGACCTCCCTGTGTTTAGGGATGTGCGTCCTTTGGCAGCGTTTAAAAGGGGTCATAATTTACGTGACCGTCTCGTGAAGACGGACATCACTGGGATGAATATACCCCGAGCCCCCAATGTGTATATCAAGCCCCCTGGCTGTTATAGCTGCCATAGCTGTATCACCTGTAGACATATGGTGACATGCAAAAACTTCAAACACCCGTATTCTGATAAAATGTATGAAATTCATACAGTTTTGACCTGCCGGTCAGAATATGTTGTATATATCATCGTGTGTCCATGCGGCCATTACTATGTTGGCCAGACGACACAGTCGTTCCGGGTGTGGATGGCTCTCCACAGGTCGGCCATTGATTTGGCGCTCGGTGGTAGAGTCATCGACCAGCCGGTAGCCCGACATTTTAAGGCTGCAGGGCACCCTTTATCTTCTCTCAAATATTTCATGATTGATACTGTCAAAGATTCACTGCGAGGAGGTGATAGAGCGAAACGCTTGCTCATCGCCGAATCGCGGTGGATCTTTCGCCTCAAAACTATTCACCCTTTTGGTCTTAATGACAAAATTAGTTGGAATTCGGTAACCTCATAGCCGTGTTATATGTGACACTGATTTCCCTTTAGCATCTGGCTCTTATATTATGATTGTACTTTGACTTATATTTTTTGCATTTTTCTGTAGTTTTTGCACTTATTTTTCCTGTATGCTTTAGGTATGTTTCTTTAATTTTTATTTTTTTATGTTAGTTTTGATTATTCTGTATGTATGCATTATACATGTTTATGGTTTGGTGTCCTGCTGTTAACATGTCCCCCTCTGCTTGTTTTTATCTGTAGCTGCAGCGGCGCATAGCCGGGACGATGTGCGTGTCACCGTCATGGCAGCAGTGGAACGCAAACAGCCGGAGGTTGCTAGGCGACCCGGCTGCACGCTGGACCCGGAAGTGAGGTAGCCGCCGTCCTTGTTCCGGCTTCTGCACGTGTAGCCACTGATGATGGGAACAGCCTGATGGAGGGGCGTGAGATACAGACAGTATTTATGTGGTGAGTGTGCACTGTTTATTTGCTGTAGGATTGTGCTCTGAAGAAGGGGGTCAAACCCCGAAAGCTCAGTAATACACATCCGTTTTCTTTGATGACCTTGCCTCCTGAGTGCCAATCATTTCTTGGAGTATTATATATATATATATATATATATATATATATATATATATATATATATATACATACATCAAATGATGAGAGGCGTCACTCCAGGACTGCTGTGAGACAAACTTTACTTGTGCATGGTCAATGCACAAGTAAAGTTTGTTTTACAGCAGTACCGGAGTGACGCCTATCTTCGAGAGGCGGCGGTGCAGACGTCTTACACCGCGGCTTCAAGCGGGCTTACGATCCCAGTGAAAACTGGCGTACGTTCGCCCTACCGTCAAGCAGCCAGGACACACAAATCAGTAAATCACCCCTCCCCATTGATATTGTGATATTGTGATTTACTGATTTGTGTGTCCTGGCTGCTTGACGGTAATGCGAACGTACGCCAGTTTTCACTGGGATCGTAAGCCCGCTTGAAGCCGCGGTGTAAGACGTCTGCACCGCCGCCTCTCGAATCACAGAGCGACCGTGAGACAGACGGCGCTATTACTTACACGCCGCTGCCTACTCAGCTCTGTGCGTCTACTTTGGAGCAGACGGAAGACAGACGGCGGTGATATATACACGCCGCCTGTCCACAATCAGTTCCGCTCTGCTAAACCACTGCTTGTCAGCTCACCTCCCGGCGGTAGTGGGAACTTTGGCTCCGAAGTGGCAGTTCTGGCCAGTTTTTCACTCGCCGGGCAGGCGCTCAGCCCCCATACACACTCACAGCAAGGGTGGCTACAATATATTTCTGCATACTTGCTATTTGTACCACTCTGGTGACCATTTGTGCTAATCCTCCCCCAGCAGGATCAGGGAGTGTTATTTACACCACGTCCCGAGTCACCCGGTCCCAGGGAAATCAGCAGCACAACCTTGACATTAGAGCTGAGCCATAATATTGTATCAAGAGACAGCAGTGGATAAGCCATTTGAACACCTATCAGTGGCTGACAGACATTGGAACCAGAGTGTTCAGTACATACATATTTAAAGTGTCCAACCTGTCTGCCAGCAGTGCCATAGGAGCACATACATATACTCACAAGGGGTCACTTGGGGAATTGGGCCACACTGTACAAGGATAAAAACTTATCCTTTTTTATTACACTGTCCGTGTTTCATGTTTGTCATTTGTTTGTCAATATTTCGCACCTTTGTCTTTTATAAAAATGAAATAAAAGTTACTTTTTAAATATTTCTGTATCTTAAGGTGCACCACACTGCAACATTTCTTTTCCTCTCCTTGAATAAAGTCTCTCCTCTGTGTCCAGTGGTAGCACACCCTCATATTAATCATCAGAGTGGAAATCACCTATATAAATTCCTGAGGGTCCTCATATATTATATTACTGTGTAAAACATACAAATCCAGTGCGACTGACCTTCCCCCATACCCCCAACCCTGTTTTTTATAATCTGCATCAAGGGAAGCTAGAGCTCTATTTGACTTAAGTTTATAATAGAAAAAATTGGGGGGGGGGGGGGCAGATAAAACAGTACTCGGACAAAGACACGCAGGGGGGGGGGGGGGGGGCAGACATGAGGGAGTTCCAGAGATGGGCAGTAGAACACTATATTATACTCCACACCGAAGTATTCAACAAACATTCCCATCTTGTGCCAGAGATAGAAGTACTGATAAGTCACCACGGGCCGAGGCTGCAGAAGAGGTGCCTTGTTTTTCTCTGTATTCTCCCCATTTAAGCCATTTAAAGTGAATTGAAGTGGCTGAGGAAATATGAGTGCAGTCAGCTGTTTCAAAAAGAAAGTGTTTGTGTACCTTATTGATGATGTGTTGAATATCTGGAATTGAAGCAGTTCTCCAGAATTGCCCAATGGCGGCTTTAGTGGAGATCAAAATATGACCCAGTATATAACTATCCTCCAGGGGGATCTGTGTAGTATGGTGAAACAGAGCAGTAATAGGGTCTTCAGGTAACCCGGTCCCCAGCACGTTCCCAATAAGAGAGAAGACTTCCCTCCACAGTGGGCACAGCACAGGGCATTCCCAGAAGATATGAAGGATGGTGCCAATTTGCCCACATCCCCTCCAACAAAACTTTGAGGTCAAAGGCCAGATCTTATGCAGCCGCTGTGGAGTGAAGTAAGCTCTATGGAGTTTATAAAACATTTCACAATGATTGATACATTTAGAAATCTTAAAGCAGGAGTTGGAGATCTTGTCCCACTCCTCCACCTCCAGCGTCCTAGAAAGATCGGACTCCCACCTGGTCTGAGCATTCAATTTACCCGTTTTGTATCTATTCATCTGGCACCTATACCAGGTTGAAATTCCACCTCTGTGCGTCTGAGATGACAATCTAAAGGTCCAGATTTTAGCAGGGGAGGGGGGGAGTTTAGGCCCATCTGGTAGAGATGTCAGCCAATGACGCAGTTGCAAATATTTATAAAAATCTTGCCTGGGGACACTATATTTCCTTTGTATCTCCAGGAAGGGCTGAAGGGTACCTGAGGGGCAAATCAGTTTCAATGAGGTTATACCTGCTGCGTACCAGTTATCCAATCTCAGATCTGGGATAAGACTGGTAACGGTTAAAAGGGACAGTTCTGGGTTCGGCAGAGAGATGGTCCCGTCCTCTGAAACCAACCTGTGCCAGACAGAGAGGGTGTGTCTAATAGCTACTCCAGGGCCTGACCAATTCGGTACTGCCTGTGGTGGCAACCAGAACAGTTCTGAGAGACGAATATTAGGTAAGAGAGCCTGTTCGACAACCACCCAGGGCTTAGGTGCCTCGGTTGCAAACCAATCAAGGGGACACTTTTTACATAGGGTCGTTTTTTTGTGAAAAAATCGCAAAAGTCAGAAAATTGCATCTCATTAAGTCTTGCACATGATTTCTTAGTTGGATTTCTGTGTTGTATTTTCTTCTATTGCAAATCTTTACAAAACGACAACCCAAACTGAATGAGGGGCAAAATTGTGGGAAAATAATGCTATTGTGAATACAAAACTTAAGGAACAAAAAAGGTCAAAATTATGTGACTTTACCTTTTTCTTGAATTCTGAACAAAAAAACCCCAAGATCCATTACAACACAAAAACATGTAAGGGCAGTTTTGAAAAAACCCTAAAACTAAAACACTAGTTTGATACAGATCCAAAACCAAAATACAGAAGTCATTGTATACTGTATCTCTAGGTTCTATTAGTGTAATATTTTAGCTATTTTTATAAATGCCCTCTGCATACAGTATTTCTTGTTAATTATATTGATGCTTTTTGCTATTCTATCCATAGACATGAAAGTCAGCAGTAGTGCCAGCAGTTCCTAATTTGTAAGTTGACACACACATAAGAGGTCATATGGAAAGAAGAGGGGATTGGATAAAGGAATAAATAGGAACATATTATTAACTAAGGGCTCATTTTTTATTCAAAGCAGTCATTGTATTTGATGTATAAACAGTTAAAACACTCAAACAGTTAAAACAGTTAAAATTAGTTGATCTTGAGTGTCGCTTCATAATACATCACAGTGTACCAATAACCGAGATCTCCATCTTCTAATAACCGTAGTGCAGTAACATCCAGTCTGGTTATTTTAAAGTGCATTGTGATTTTAACTGCAGATCTCAAGAAAGAACCTGCCATTTTGAAGGCAAAATATCTGTGCTGAGATGCTCCAAATGCATATATATTAAATCCAGAAATCATGTAGCCAATACAGTAAATTGATTTGCTTTGAGAAGTTGGATTGTACATTGAAAGGATATTCCCATATCAAGGTCTGTTAAGTCAAGTGTAATAGCCAACAAATTATATAAATATAGAATTTGACAGCAGATAAGAACCACTTGGCCCATCTAGTCTATTTTATCATTTAGGTCTGAACAATTTTTGATCCTTAGATCTTGGTTTGGAAATTCATAAGACCCAAGGATCAAAAAGTCCCCAACTCTCGAACTCATAGGCTATTACATTTAGCCCATGGATTAAGAACAGAATTTTTGAAGACTGTGTTAAAACTTCTAATTGTTTTCAGCCAATGATGTTCAAGTGTTTTGCAGTGATGTACCAGCAAAATCTTGGGGGCACATCATGGGGCTTGAACTGTTGTTCGACACCACCTTGCCCTGTGTTGGGCATCCCCGGGCAGCTTAGTTTTGGGAGTTGAAGTTTAGTGAATCCTCACTAAACTAAGAAAGTTGGAAATGTACAAAGATCCAATGGGTATGAATGGTTGAATGCGTACCCATTCGATAGGAAATACGTAAGTATTTCACACATTGAATAATTTACTAATTTCACTAATTTACTAAATAAAAGCATACAATTCGTATTTTACCATTTGTTTTTTTTTTAGAAATTCTAAAAAAAATATGAATGCCTACACCATCAATAGATTAGGGCCGTAAGGCCCCATTCATTTCAATGGTATCGACAAATTTACCAATGATTCATACTGGTGAATAGGAATATGAATCACTAGTAAATATGAATGGCAAATATACCATCTTTTCCATTCGTATTTCAGTGAAGCCTGCATGAATCAGTGAGATCCGTCCACGCTTTTCAGTGTAAATAAAATAATAAATAAATAAATATTGCCTTTTAAAAAATGGCATGGGTCCCCCCATGGCTATAACCAGCCCCAGGATCAAAGAACTGGTCCTGGTTTTAGAAATGTAGGGGTCAAAAATAGTTGGGGTTCCCTGCTATTTCTAAAACTAGCACCAGGCTCGAGGGCTGGTCCTGCTTCCCAAATAGGCGGAACAAAATGAATAGGGGTCACCCATTATTTTATAGAAAGAAAATACATCCACATCCACCAGCCTTGCAGCCTGTCTTCCATTGTACTTCTGCCCATCCTTGCAGCAGCATCCACTCCCCAGCTGGAGACTTGTCCCGCGGAGAAAGACAGGACCTACACTGAGCCACACTACCACTCTCCCGGCAGCTGCTGACCAGCTTGCCTGGCACCGCTCACATCACAACTGTCCCATTACGCCTCACAGAATGCCAAGCATTGCAGCATAAGTTGGACATCTGCAAAGTGGGTGAGAATACAATCCCTCCCCTTCTTTATGCTTGCTGCGTACCACTGCATCTGACTGCCCATTTCTACGAACTGCTCCCTATAGTTTTCTGCATGTGAACTTATACATAGATAGAATACACTGCACTGGTGGGTTTGGAGAATTAGTTAATTTATACCTCTCATGCTTTTCATGACACATTGATTGTATGATTAAAATTCTTTATCAAACAATTAGAAAAAAGTATATATATATATATATATATATATATACTGTATATATATATATATATAGAAGACATACAAAAATGGTCAGGAATTGCGCTAGATATGGTTTTCCAACCAGCTGCACCTCTGGAGCGACTCTCCTGTTAGTGAGAGACAAAAGTAGAATGTGCAAAAGGGGGGGTGTCCAGAGTGTGCTCAAGTGATACCACTTAGCCACAGAGCTAGACTAAAAGTCCCAAATAGATGTGATCCTGAAGTCACTTGTATTCAAACAAAATGTTCATGAACTTCATAAATGAAACCGAAGACCTCGAGTGTAAAAACCAATTCTTTTATTGGAAGCCCAACGCGTTTCGTCTACACGACTTCATCAGGGGCATGGCATGGCCTAATACAGGCCGGAAATCCGGAGAGTAATGGCAGTAATAGACAATTTTTCCTTTTATACGTATAATCAGTTAAAATCCAAATAGGTAGAAACGAAAAATAATGATAACCAAGGATGACAATCCAAGACCAGGTATTTCACAAGACACTTCCTTCAAAGGTCAATACAGAAAAAACTGTATGTAGCCCAGTATATGAAATCCAGAGATTAAGGAAAAAACCTACAGGTTTGGAGGTGGGACTTTCCGTTCTCTCAATCAGTTAAAAATAGTGGTAAAATCCGCAATAGAGGAGTGTAGATGCTTACTCCACTGCAGCTAGGGTATCTACATATATCTATCTATCTATCTATCTATCTATCTATCTATCTATCTATCTATATATATATATATATATATATATATATATATAAAATAACAACACAAAATATAGTAAAATAAACAAATCATAGGTACATAATCACTTAATGTCTGATAACTTGAAAGGAGAACGTCCACGTTTATAATGCCCAAATCTCTGAATGTCTCTCTGCCATCTCATTTTGGATATCTTCTCGCCAACTCAAACTCAATATTTCCAAAACAGAATTACTTATATTCCCACCAACTAAGAACAGTTACCATCCTGATATCTCCATCACTGTTGACAACTGGACAATCTATCCTACCCCACAAGCTCGTTGCTTAGGGGTCATCCTCGACTCTGACCTGTCCTTTCTTCCCCACATTCAATCTGTCTCCAAATCATGTTACATGCATCTAAAAAACATATCCAAAATAAGAACATCTCTCACACAAGACACTACTAAATCTCTTATCCATGCACTCATTATATCCCGCATTGATTATTGCAATAGTCTTCTAACTGGTCTTCCCAAGAACAGACTCTCGCCACTACAATCCATTTTAAATGCTGCTGCTAGGCTGATCTTTCTTGCAAGATGCTCATCATCTGCTGATCCGCTCTGCCAGTCCCTCCGTTGGTTACCTGTATCTTACCGTATTCAATATAAAACACTTCTACTGGCATATATTAACCGTAATGCACCAGCATATATCTCTCTACTCATCACAAAATATCTCCCATCTCGACCACTCCGCTATGCACAAGATCTGCATCTCTCTCTCCTGCACAGATCACTAGCTCCCATTCACTATTAAAGGACTTTCATCGGGCTGCTTCCATCCTATGGAATGCCCTTCCACGCACAATAAGACTCTCCACTAGCCTCCAAACTTTCAAGAGTTCCCTGAAAACTCACCTCTTCAGGCAAGCCTATCATATTAAAGTTCTACACGCATAACCTTCTGAGGCACTTATGTATTATATAGCTTCCCTTCTGGACTTGTAACTTTGTGGGACTGATATGCTATTACTGATGCCTGTCCTTGTGTTTCCCTCCTATATACCTAATAGATTGTAAGCTTGCAGCAGGGCCCTCTAACCTCCAAGTCTCTCTGTTGTTACCCAGTTTGTTTTATCACTGTCTACTATTGTAAAGCGCAATGGAATCTGCTGTGCTACAGTATATAAGAAACTGTAAATAAATTACACAAAAGGGTTAATAGAGTTTGCATCCCAGCTACAGGAACCCATATAATAATCTGGATGTATATCTACCTAAATGTCCAGTTAATAGTAATAGGTCAGAATTAGCCTGGTAATGTAGTGTTTAGGGCTTTGGTCTGGAGCTCCTTAAACACTACATTTATATTTTTGGGGTGGTACAGGGATCGGCCATATATGGACGATATTAGTAAATTCCCAGCAAACTCTAAATCAGGCCCCAAATCAACAAAGTAGTAGTGTCTCTATGAAAAGTGAACATATTTTGACTACATGGTTTTATCCATTGAGTGCCATTTGAATTTGAAAAAATAGGTGTGAAAATTACCAAGAAACATTTTTATTCGTCATAAAGACCAGTAATGTTTACCTTAAATAGGAAATATAATTCTTTTTTGAAAAACATATTTTATATAACTAATAAGAGTGACCATGGCATTTTTAACAGTTATTTTGAGCATCTCTCACAGAGATGTTGCAACTCAAAGGGATAAAAATGCACTAATGTAAGTAGATACAATTAATACATGGTACAGACTAGGACAAATGCTCTATAGCAAGTAAGCTTTTGGCACTTTAAGATTTTAAGCGTACGCCAAGTTTTTTTTAAATTCTTTAATGCTAATCTAAGAATTTGGTTGAGTAAGTACTGCTGTCATTTATTTGGTGTGAAGCTTCTGCCTTGTAATTAGTTAAATCTAGCATTACAATGGATCCATATTTGTCTGCTCCTTTTATAATAGTAAGCAAGTAAGTTTAATTGGTACTTGTTTCCTAGCATGGCGCCCATCTCGTTGATTGTATGCCTTAAGTTTAAGGCACTTAAGGCATACAATCAGTGCGATGGACCCAATTTTGTGTCAATCACCAGCTAATTTGCTGGTGAAAGACAAAATCGGGTTGAACGCGATTTTCCCATAGGGAACAATGTTAAATTATTTTTAAAGTGAAAATCGGGTTGATCGCGTCGGTCGCGGGCCATTATACATTATACATTATACAACGCGATCAACCCGATTTTACATAGGTGACAATGTGAAATTGGCAAATATGGCCAATTTCACATTGAATATGGTTAAAAAGTATGTTTAATGCCCCCCCCATTGTTAACGCCACCCCACTATTGACGCCAACCCAAAGCGTGGTGAGCGCAGCAAGCCCGCGAGGGGCAGCGGTACGCGTCCTCCGACCTTTTCATACCCCTAATATCCACGTCGGCGTGGAGTTGATTTTATAAAGTGTGGCAAGCCCGGAGCATGGCGAGCGCACACGGATACCTGTGAAGCCCGCGAGGGGACGCGGATACCTGTGAAGCGCTCGCGGATACCTGTGAAGTGCTCGGTGGCTCGCTGCGCTTGCCACACTTTACAAAATCAACTCCACGCCGTCGTGGATAGTAGGGGTGTGAAAAGGTCGGAGGACGCGTACCGCTGCCCCTCGCTGGCTCACTGCGCTCGCCACGCTTCGGGTTGGCATCAATAGTGGGGTGGCGTTAACAATGGGGGGGGATTTCAAACATGAGGGGGGGGGTTGGTATTAAAATGGGGGGTTTTGGGGCTTCATTTGTAATTACTGGTAAATGTAAGATTTAGAGTAATAAACTAGAGTCCATATGCAGCCCCCTAGCCTAGTCCCTCATTTGCCTATGGGAAATTCACCGCCGGCATTTGATTATTTTTGTGTGAAATGTTATTGCAAGTGTCATTGTAATTTAGCTTTCCTGGAAGCAGAGGATTCCAATACACAAATAAATGTTTTAATTGATAAATTAGAAAAAGTTGGGATAAACTTTGATACACAGAAGGCTATAATTTTTGTAACTGAACTGGAATTTCCACTAATTTATTGATACCTAAAGCATCCTTCTGTTTCACAGTGTTCTATGATTTTAAACTGTCTTTGGAAATTATTGCAATCAGTTTTCCACTTAGTCATCACTCTAATTTATAGGTACAAATGATATCCTCTTGGACTATAATTTTATTTCTACAAGTTTAAGTGGCATCGAAGAGAGATTATTATTGTAAATTTCATTTGATTCCTTATTTTTGCTTGAAATATGAAATAAATTCTAACCTATGCTCATCAGCTTGCTAATACTGTTGTCACCATAACGATCATCATCATTATTATCAATTTAATGTTTATTAGCACCAGCAAATTCTAACCATTGTTGACATATGTACGATACAGTATATGGATCTCTCTGAGTAATAATTTCATAAACACACCCATAATGCACATGGAGAGTCAGCCCCAAGGTGTATTACTTATATTTACAATAACATATTTTCCAAAGCAGGAATATTTGTAAATTTTTTGGGGTCCCTAGAGCAGGGGTGTATGTACCGCATGTTCAGGTTCTACTTAATGGTCCACTTTAATAGACATTTACTGGTGACTTCAGGAGAGGAAGAATTATCACAGGGTAAATTAGCACTTTTAAGGTAAATACTAGAAGATTACACAACATGTAGCTACACTACAAAGTTCAACGTTCTAAATGTCTTTGACAGCTGCCAAAGAAAACAAATATTTAAACTGAAATACATTTTGTATGGATCATGAGAATTAGGGTACACTCTGGTGTTTAAACAAATTGGGGGTCTACATGCTTAGGTGTAAGCATTGATCAAAAAAACTCACGTCAATCTCTTTTGTATTGACTTTGTGCTTCTGGAACAAAATGGTAAACATTGCTCAAATTTGCCCTGCAGCTGCTAAACCAGGGACGGGGAACCTTTGGCCCTCCAACTGTTGTTGAACTATACATTCCAGCATGCCCTGCTACATGTTTGCCTTTTGGCCATGCTAAAACTGTTACAGGGCATGTTGGGATGTGTAGTTCAACAACAGCTGGTGGGCCAAAGGTTCCCCATCCCTGTGCTAACACTTAAAAAAATAGCTCAACCATAAACTATTGGAGAAAACTTTAAAACATGTATTTGGAGGGATATCACAGCACTGAGTTTAATGTTTGAAATGTCTATGGGTTTTGAAAAGATTTTATATACAAGTCCAATGAATTTATATATGATATCCAGGATCATTTGAAAATTTACAGAATGCTTTTATTATATCCACACAAAAAAAAAACAGTCATAAAACAGGAACACATTTTGTACAGGAGACAAAAACTGGTTATTGGAGCTCACTGGACCATCGGGTTCTGGGTTCCAGCTGCCACAGAGGCCTGGCTAACCATAATAGAGTGCATGGTTATGGGCCCTTTATAAATATATATAGTACAAGCTATTAGTGCATGCATGATAGTGAACCAAATTAAAATTAGTAAGGCACCATAGCCCTGTGCCGTATAAGGCAACATAAGTAAAATGTATAATTCAAATGCACAGTTTGAAACCTTTCTATTAATTATTCATCTTTATAGGGTATTTTATAAAAGACATTGCACATTACTTATACATAAACAAACATTTAACAATTACAATACATTACAAAACATCTAAACATGTGCATCTATACAGCTGCCCAGGTATGTTTATTGACTTTACTAGTTATCAGTTTATCAGTCTGTTGGTATCCCCCAGAGCTTAGATTTCTTTTTACTCCCTTTTGTATTGAGCCTTATATGGTAGAGTATCAAGGAGAGGGGGTAAGGGTGGATTACCAGGTGTGCCTTAAAAACAGAAACGAGAGAGAAAATGGAGACAGGAGGGGGGGGGGAACCCAGAAAACCCTCACCATTTAACACAACTTGTGATCTAGAGAGACTATATAAGGATGAGTATATAACAAATACGTAGCTCTTCTTTATGATTTACTTCAAGTGCGTAGTGTTATCTAATAAGTACAGTGGGCTAGTGTACACAACAAATATTAGTATTCACAGAGAATATAAAATACTATCTTGCAAATTTCAAATTCTATTGAAAACTTATTTAAGTGAATAGAATCGTGATCAATCTATACATTTTAAAGTGCAGTAGTGCATTATTATACTTTATGCGTTTCTCTGCATCATAAAGTATCTATAATCATACAGAATTCCCTTATTCTAAATAATGAAGTTTTATGAAGTGCTTAAATTTCGTGATTATACCATAGTTAATTTACAACCCATTCTACCGTAATAAACATTGTACGATTCATCTAAAGTATGTATTGTGTGTTTATTCCTCCAACTAATAACTATATAGAGCATTATAATATATCAGAATCATCTCTTTGGCCAGGTATACTTGCGTATGCTTGGAATTTTTTGTGGTAACAGTGCAGCATCAATCAGGGAACACAAGGGGGGTGGGAAGAGAGGCATAAGCATACATCACATACATTTCACATATATCTAGAACAGTTCGAGTTAGTATTTAGAATCTGGTATGTTCAATACGGTTTAGTTGGTGGACAGCTATTGGGAAGAAGCCTTTTGTAGTTCTTGTCGTCTTTGCTGGGATGGACCTAAAAAGTCTGCCTGACGGAAGGGGTTCAAACAAATTGTGGCCAGGGTGTAGCTTGTCCGCCAAGATCTTTCCTGCACGCTTATTGACCCTGGCTAGGTATAGTTCTTGGACAGTGGGGAGCTCCGCCCCAATGATCTTTTCTGCCATCCTCACCACTCTTTGCAACCTTCGTCTGTCATTCTTGTTTGCTCCTCCGAACCAGATTGTGATCGAGGAGCAAAGGACAGACTCTACTATGGCAGCGTAGAAGATGAGCAGTAGCTACTGCGGGATGTTGAATTTCTTGAGTTGCCTCAGGAAGAACAACCGCTGCTGAGCCTTCTTGACAGTTGTAATGAGTCGACCCTCGACACTACTCTGTCAGATATTATGAGTGGGTGCATGGCATTTGGTTTCCTTCTGAAGTCCACCACCATCTCCACTGTTTTAAGGGGGTTGAGGTCAAGGTTGTTTCCGCTACACCATTTAGTTAGCCGATCCACCTCCCGTCTGTATGCTGACTCGTTTCCATCCATGATTAGGCTGATAGCCGTTGTGTCGTCTGCCAATTTTCATAATTTTTACTGACTGTTCTGCTGAGGTGCAGTCGTTTGTGTAGAGGGAGAAGAGCAGGGGGGAGAGGACACATCCTTGAGGGGCACCGGTGCTAATTGTGCATGTGTTTGACATGAATGCGCCTGCTTTCACCGCCTGTTTCCTTTCAGTCAGGAAGTCAGTGATCCAGGAGCATGTAGGTCTGGGACTACTAGTGAATGGAGTTTTGGCTCCAGGATGTGAGGGATGATAGTGTTGAATGCCGAGCTGAAATCAACAAATAGTATCCTTGCATAGGTGCCTGGACTGTCCAGGTGCTGTCGAATGTGGTGCAGCCCTAGGTTGACTGCATCGTCGACACTTCTGTTTGCTCGGTAGGCAAACTGCAGGGGCTCGAGGTGAGCATTTGTAACAACTCTCAGGTGGTTCAGCACCATACGTTCAAGCACTTTCATGACCACCGATGTTAGTGCAATCGGCCTGTAGTCATTGAGGTCTTTCGCAGTTGAGCTCTTGGGAACCGGGACGATAATTGAGCCTTTGAAGCAGGTGGGGACCTTGCACATTTCTATTGAAGTGTTGAAAATCCTGGTAAAGATAGGGGCGAGCTGTGTTACACAGGTCTTGAGGGCAGGTGGAGACACTCCGTCTGGGCCTCCAGCTTTCCTAGGGTTGACCCTCTTGAACATTCCTTCTACCTCTGTTTGGTAGAGAGTCTGGAGGTGGCAGTTTTGGAAGGAGGGTGGGCAAGCCGTTTTGCCCCGGTCAGGGGTAGGACTGATGCAGGTAGCTTCCTTCTCGAACCTGCAGTAGAAATCGTTCAGCTTGTTCACTAGTTTCTGGTGCATAGTGGAGGGGGTTCGAGAGATCTTGTAGTTGGTTATAGCTTGCATGCCTCTCCAAGCTGACGGGGGTCGTTGGTTGACAGGTTGTTCGCCAGCTTGTCTGAGACTCTTTTTTTGCCAACTTGATTTCCTGTGTTAGGGAGTTCCTGGCCTGTTTGTACAGGACAATATCACCACTGCGATAGGAAGCTCCGTCGGGCAAAGGAAGAAGCCTGAGTTGACTGCTGAACCATGGCTTGTTGTTGTTGAAGGTGCGTGCTGTTTTGATTGGCACGCACAGGTCCTCGCAGAAGCTGATGTAGGCTGTCACTGTGTCGGTCAGATCGTCTAGGTTTGTAGCGGAGGATTCAAAGACTCCCCAGTCTGTGCATTCGAGACAGGCCTGAAGCTTCATTTTTGCCTCATTTGTCCAGCTTTTGACTGATCTGACCACTGGTTTAGCTGACCTTAGCTTCTGGGTGTAAGTTGGTAGAAGGTGGATTATGCAATGGTCAGAGAGGCCCAGAGCTGCCCGGGGGATAGCCCGGTAAGTAGACTTGATAGTGGTGTAGCAGTGGTCTAAGGTACGTCCTTCCCTGGTGTGGCATCTGACTTGCTGTCTGTACTTCGGTAGCTCTTCGGTAACAATTACTAGTGTTACAACCCAATTCGTTACATTTTAGACATCGATTACAGCTATTTTGGGAAAATTTACTGATCCTTTCTGGGGTTAGATATGTTCGATGCAAAATATTTATTTGTACCTGCTGGATTCTTAGCGAGTTTGTCGCTAAGCTGGGGGCCTCCAGAACTGATCTCCAATTTCCCACATTCATCTCTGGGATATTACTATTCCATTTTTGGACCAGACCACCCATTTCCTCTCCTTGAGTATTTACCAAGAGGTATTTATAGCATTTTGATAAGCGTTTATTATTTCCTAGTGTTTTAATAAATTTTTTAATTGGGAATTCAGCAAGATTCATTTGTTTTATCCGGTTTTGTTGTGTTAATGCGCTCCGCAGTTGCAGATATCTGTAGAACATGGTTTTAGGTAGAGCAAAATCAGTTTGCAATTGAGAAAACGATTTCAGACCGTTATTGGCAAAAACCTGCCCAATAGAATTTATTCCAAAGTATCCCCACATTCTGCCACCCTGATGTGAATTTAATTTGTCGAATGGGACCAATGAAAATTAGTGAGCGTCAGGATCTATTTCCTCATAGTCCATTTTTTTGCGTACCCATTGCCATATTTTTCTAGATTGTTTAAGTATCGGGGGGAATTTATGATGGCTTTCCTTCCTCAGGATTGCCTGTAATGGAGAGTGCCCAGGGAGAATTTTACCGATAACTCTGGCAATTTCCCCGATATACTCATCTCCGTTGATCCATACCGCTAAGTGGACCATTTGGGCGGCATAGTAAAATAATTTAAAATTGGGCATAGCAGCACCCCCTTCACCTCGTTCTCTAGTTAAGAAGGGCATTTGAATTCTAGGTGTTTTATTCCGCCAAACAAAGGATGAGATTACGTGGTTGATTTTCTTAAACACCTCTTCCTTAATGAGGATGGGTGAGTGCGGGAATATATAAAGAAACTTTGGAAGGATTGTCATTTTTATCAAGTTGAACCGACCAATTATTGTTAGTGGGAGTCTCAACCAGCTTTTGCACCTAGTTCTAGTCTCGTCTATTATGGGATCTAGATTTTCCTTAACATACTGTCCAGGGTTATTCGATACAACAATCCCCAAGTACTTAAATCTCTCGACTCTAGAAAGACAGAGAGCACTATCAATTATACCTTCTTCTTCAGTTTTGATTATGAGGAGCTGTGATTTACCATAATTAATTGTTAGTCCAGAATACAGCCCAAATTCCCACATGTTGTCAATTACTAATGGCAGTTGGTTCACATGATCAGCCATTCCTTCCAACAGGTCATCTGCGTATAAGGAGATAATATTGCTATTCAGGTTCTCCCTCCCACCCTCACTGCCCAATACCGCTCTTAGCTTGCACGCTATCGGCTCAATGGCAACCGCGAACATGGAGAATGATATAACAGAAAAATCTAATTTATAAACCTGGGACCCACCGCAAATGCAGATAATACATGTCTTAAATAAAGCCATTTCACCGAGTCGAATGCCTTATTTGCATCGAATGATGCAATTGCGACATTTCTTCCCAGCATGTCTGCCATCTGAAGATACATGAGTACTCTACGCAGATTTATTGCTGTGGATTTTCCACTCATAAATCTGGTTTGGTCCAGATGGACTATCTTCCTGATCACACTATTCAATCTAGTCGCCAAGATCTTGGCATAGATCTTGGCATCTGTCGTGATCAGGGAGATTGGCCTGTATGAATCTACTAATGAGGGGTCCTTACCACTTTTTGGCATTACGGTAATAATGGCCTCCGTCATTGATTTTGATAAGTTACCTTCCTGTTCCGTCTCCTGGAAGAACTGTTACAGTTTTGGAAACCTATCTAGAGGAGAAGGTGGGGCCCTCAATCATTGGGATACACTAGTTAGCGGTTTCCCCTGTAACCCTGTGGGCAAGTTCAAAACTGCCAACATGCATTTAAGAATTAAAAGGAGTCTGGTGTCACATAATACCACACAAAACAATGGTGTCACCATATTGTGCCACAGTATCGGTACAAATATTGCTTATTGGTAGATATATAAGTGCTGGCAGAAATAAATATTTATAACAGTTGTCAATAAAATATATAACAATAGAAATTACATTTAATCTATTTAATTATGCATTAAGCAAAATTATACAAATAGTAAATTATCATTGTGATCCTCCACAAAGAGCATCTGTGTTTATAAAAAGCATAAAAATACAACCAGTGAATGAAAATGCAGCTGTGTCTCAACATATGCTGGTGCCTTAGTCTGAATAACATTCTCGGATGCATTCAGAATCAGAGTTGTTTTCTAAAAATGTGTCACTTTTCCCTAGTAGCCACACAGTGACCTATTTATGACAGGGAATCTTGATTTGGGTAATGTGTCTTATACTCTACATATAAAACCCAATAGAAAAGCATCAAAAAAATAATTCTGGGTATGAACAAGCAGATACTGTGCATGTTCAATGTCCAAGAGAATATTTTAAAGCATTGTTTCTAGATTTTTTTTCTTAAACAATTTAGTCATAAGCTAGAGGCAGAAAGCAGTTGCTGTCGGATTGTTTTCAGTTTGCACAAAATGAAATAGCAAATACATGCTCATTGTCACTGGCAACACATTTTTATACACATTAAAATAGAGATAGATAGATAGATAGATAGATAGATAGATAGATAGATAGATATATAGCTGTGTTATCTATCCAGTCCTGCTTACATTAGGGTGCCTTTTTTACACCCTTCCATGCAGTATTTTATATGACAGGTAGATGTTCCAAACTGAGCTAAAAGGAAGAAGAGTAGAGCTCAAAGCCAGGGTCAGTATGTTTCCTGTAGCTTTTGTTCACAGATCCAACCAGTGTTGAAAACAGGTCTGGGATACTGTATGTCATCACATCTTAAAGAAAAAGAAAAGGAAGTAATTTCGTGGGCATGACTGTTCCCGGCGCTATGGGGTATCAGAAATAAATAAAAAAATATTTAATAAAAATGTTTAATAAATAACTATTATATCTGATATAAGCCTGACAATGCTGCACTAGACACTAGATGATTAGGCAATAATCCTCAGATTGGAAACGCAAAGGTTAAGAAGGATGTGATCACTGTGATTGGTGGAAATTATAGAAATATATAATGATGTCTATAGTGAAGAATTTTGCTTGCCTTGACAAATTGTACAATGCATGCTCATGTAGATATAGTATAATTTATTAATGTAATATAATAATCTTACTAAGCACAATACATTGAACTTTAGACGGACAGTTTAAACTGCACAAAAAACATACATACAGTATAAAAAACCTTCCAATAAAAATGCATGCAGGTCACTTGAATAAATGAGTCCATCAAGGAACTATAAACCAAAAATAAATTCACTTGATATGAAAATTAGAGTGGTTTGCTTAGTCCCTGTATGAATGTACTGCCGGCATACCAGTGAGACAGGGAAGAGTATATATTTTAAAGATACAGTAGTTTGTAGGGCTAAACCTCATAGGGCAGTGATAGGTATGGAGGTGTGGGATTTACAACAGCATGTTATTTACAATGTGCTGGAGGTTTTTTATTGAGTGCAATAAGCCATGTGAGAACTGCTGCTTGCAGCTATTGTATACCCAGAGCCAGATTGCTGTGGAAGTCAGCGGTATTTCTGACCCAAACTACTGCACTGGGGAGCAGGTACTTGGGAGAGTGCTGCTGGTGCTTACATGCCCAGACCATGGTAAGTGTCGGCGATGATTTGTCCCACTCTACCGCACTAGGGAGCAGGTGCTTGGGCTCTAGTTTAGGATGTCAGTGCCTCAGGTAATACAACAATTCTTATGCAGGAATGGGCCATTGTTAATATGCGTACTGATGAAGATAGTGCATCCGGAGGTGTGCTCTCATATGTGAACCAGATAGACCGCTGGGATTCCAAAAAGTCATAGATTGATGGTCAGATTGACAAAATAAAGATCTGCTGGTGGATCAAAGTTCAAGGAGATGGTAAGGAGATGACATTGAGTAGGACTTTTTTAAGACACCTTGAAGCAGCATTTCTTAGGAAAAATCGCAGATTTCATTGCATGGAGAATTTGACCATATGGCATAAATGGATAAAGGTGTGACCTGGAACTGTAGTTTTTAGTTTGACAAGAGTTAGGCAAATATGATGCATATTTATCACATTAGGATGCAGAGGTGTAACTCTGGGAGGCGTGCACGGGAGCGTGGACCCGCCAATTTATTGCTGGTGCACACTCCAATCGCTGGCAATAAGGTCGCTCAGAGACCATATTTCCAGCGATTTTAGCCCATGTGTACGCACCTTTAGGGACTCAATGGCCCTAGGTTACATCATTTAATACTCCTAGAGTAATAATGTGGAGTTGGTTTTGAACAATGGGGAACAAAAAGAATCATTTTAAAAAGGTTTTGTCTAAAAGACTATGGCCCTTATTCTAATCGGCTCGGTACGGCCCGCGTGCGGCCGTACCGCCGATGTTTTCTCTCTGCACATGCGCAGAGGTCACTCTGCGCATGTGCAGGGGAATTCTCCGTGGTAAAAATTTAGACGCCGCAAAGGGGGCGTATAGGGGCGTGAGGGGCTTCATCCCCTCATTTCCCTATGTGTACGCCCCGCGTTTCATGGGCGTTCCCATGCAAACGCGGGGCGTACGCATGGTAATGAGGGCATGACGCCACTCATGGGGGCGGAAAGCTGACGTCGCCGGATGTCAGCTTTCAGCCCCCATACAAGCTACCACACGGACGATTGTCCGTGTGGTCTCAGCTTGCGGGAGCTGCCGCGGCGTGCGGTCCTGCCTTCGATGGTCGTCGACCATCGAATGCAGGGGGCAGCTCCCAGCATGGTGGAGGCGTACGCCTCCACCATTTTCGTGCGGTTCGCCAGCCGTCCGTGTACGGACGGCCGTGGCGAACCGTATGGTGGGCGGGGATTCGTCTGGTGCGGTCGGAGCCGCATATGCGGCTCGACCGCACCAACCAGAATAAGGGCCTATGTCTTAACTTCCATTGTTGATTTATTGGGAAGAAAAAAACTAAATAGTGTTATGCTTTTTCTTTCACTTATGTATCTTAACTGAATTAAAGTTTATAGTCATAATGGGAGAGCACTCGTCAGCATACTGGTAATATCTTATTCCAAGCGTTTCTTTTTTCTTTTGCAGACCAAAGGCAAAATAATCAGACCATCTGCAGCTAAAGTTAAAGGGGTTAACTCACAGTTATGTAGCTGCAACAGCTTCAACCTAGACTGCACTATTTAGCTGGCTGATTTATGAAACTGATTGTCTCTGTTTCAGGAAGGTACTTTATTTCAGGAAGGAGTTTATCCCTGGATTCCTCTGAAAAGCTGTAATACTCCAATATTATTGTTGAATGCCACCACTGTTTAATGGAATCGGTACATCTGTCAGACCACACTTAGGTCTACAGTCATTAGGTCGACCCCACTAGGTAGACTGGCAGGAAGGTCGACCTGACTTAAGGTCGACATGGGCCAAGGTCGACATGACTTAAGGTTGAATTTGCATAAAGGTCTACATGAGGAAGGTCGACTGGCCATAAGGTCGACATGGGTTTTTCACTGTTTTTTTTATCCAAATGTCGACACAGTCGACATGAACACAGTTGGCAATGAGAATCGGACCCTCGCATCGCTCGCAATGCTTCGGGCACGGTGGCTCACTTCGCTCGCCACAGCTGTAATAACCTCTTCCACGCCCTAGTGGATGGTAGGGCATGAAATACCGCCTGTTGGCACATGTCGGCTCAAAAGACAGTGAAAAACCCATGTCGACCTTATGACCAGTCGACCTTCCACATGTCGACCTTTATGCAAATTCGACCTTGAGTCATGTCGACCTTGGCCCATGTCGACCATAAGTCAGTAAGACCTTTCTGCCAGTCGACCTAGTGGGGTCGACCTAATGACTGTAGACCTAAGTTCATTCTAATAGATGACTGCTTCCCTGTTTAATGATTGCAATATCCAATGTGGAGCACCTCACACCTCTGTTGTAAGTCTAGGTCACAAGTAAAAAAAAGGGACCCATTTACCTTGTTGATAAAATCCATTGAATTTCTCTCTCTCTTTACATTCTCAATCCTGTGGATAGCACATGGCAAAAGGGGCATAACTCTTTTTTACTTTGGACCCCAAAGGTAAGGACATTTGCTTCAATGTGGTAATATATAGTGAGTAACCAACCTGATACAAGTAAACTACTGTACCTTAAAGTGTTTCTTACATGTATTGAAGTATCTATCCATAATAGGTTAATAGTTAAATAGTGCAAAGGCAGTTGACAGACAGAGAGATCCAATGACATGCAGTATGGAGTTATATATGGGTAAGCAATAACAGCAGAGAGCAGTGGCGTAAGTTCATTCCAGTTGCCTGGAGGCAAGATATATATTGGTGCCACCCACACACACACATACATACAACCTTATATAAAATTTCTGTTCAGATAGATAGATAACACATATATATTTCAGAACTCAGCCACAAAAGCAATATCGTTGGCTTTTAAATAACTGATTTAAACTTCCAGGGGAGGAGAGGTGCCCCCTTGGGAGCAGGAGCCCGACGGCAAATGATTCCATTGCCTCCCAGAGTTCTGCCTCTGGCAGAGAGTGAACAGACAAGAACATGTTCCAGTTTGTGTGTTTGAGCAGGTTCATAAAACAATCACCTGGAAATAACTGCTAGTTGTTATCTCATAACTGCTATTGGACAGAGCTCTGATCAAAGACAATCATCAATACAAATAGTGTGACTTGAGGGCTAAAATGTCATGATTTAGTTGTAATGCTTGCTGTATCTCCAGGCAGTGGCATAAACAGAAGTTTGTGGGACCAATAACAATATAATAAAGAGGTCCCTGTCTATTTCTTCCTGAGAGACACCTCTCCACAGCAGTTATTAATTGTTATATTAGTTCCCCACATTAGTCCCCTAGTTCATTTCTGAACCATAGCAGCACTACACATTATTTAATTGAGTGTCCCAGTTCATACTGTGCCACATTATAGTGCCTCAATTCAAATACTACAGTTCATTTTATAACACTAGTGCCTCCATTTCATATTGTGCAATATTTAAATGCCCAGTTATTATTATGTACCATTATTATGCATGCTACATTACAGTGACTGTATAAGATTGACACATAACAGTGCCCTCCAGTTCATATAGTGTCACATCACAACTCAATTAATGCTGCTTTACAATTTCCCATCATCATCACCATTATACATTATGCATACTGCATACCTCCCAACATGACCCTCTCCAGGAGGGACACAATGCTCTGCTCCTGGACTTCCCTCTTAATGTATAATTGCAAGCACCTGTATTGAACAGGGTAATTAATGAGAAAGGTGTTTCACCACAGGTGATGGCAATCAATAATTAAGAGGGAAGTCTAGAAACAGAGCAATGTGTCCCTCCTGGAGAGGGTCATGTTGGGAGGTATGAATTACTGTACATGCTCCTCTCACTGTTCACACAGTTCAGGCTGGAAAATGGATCAGATGCAACTGCTTAGCAGGGAGATCTGTGAAATTGGTATACAACTTTGTATTCTGGATTTTTGTCACAGCCGTTAGGCTAGCGGTCGCCAACCCGTCACTCGCAAGCTACTGGTTGCTCGTGTCAGCGATATGGGTGGCTCGACCACTCTGTTCCTGGCCGCCTGCCTGCCCTCCCACCCCTCCATTGTCCACCGCCTGCCCCTTCATTGTCCGTCACTGTCCGCCCATCTGCCCCTTCATTGCCTGCCGCCTCTGCCTTCCCCTGAGGATGAGACAGACACTAGAGGTCATTTTTCACTAACTGAGAGCGCAATGCTGCAGCGTTACTCAGAACTTCCGGGTAACCTGCAGCGCTGCATCCCCATCAGATGCCAGAGGTGAAATATGACCTCTAGCATCTGTCTCCTCAAAGGACTTCAGTACAGCGAGATAAAGTGGTAGGGTAGAGGGCAAATAAGATTAGAAGGGGTTGTGTGGGAGAAAAAAGGTTGCCATGCAGGTGGGGATGTGTAGATGGAAGGCTGGCATTGCATGGGGAAAGGCTGGCATGGAGTTAGGGATGTGTGAGGAAAAGGCTGGTATGAAGTTGGGGATGTGTGGGGGAAAGGCTGGCATGGAGTTGGAGCTGTGTGGGGGGAAAGGCTGGCATGGAGATGGGGATGTGTGAGGGAAAGGCTGGCATGCAGGTGGGGAAAGGCTGGCATGGAGTTGGGGATGTGTGAGGAACAGGCTGGCATGGAGTTGGATTTGTGAGGGAAAGGCTGGCATGGAGTTGGGGATGTGTAGGGGAAAGGTTGTCATGCAGGTGGGGAAAGGCTGGCATGCAGGTTGGGAAAGGCTGGCATGGACTTGGGGATGTGTGAGGGAAATCCTGGCATGGAGTTGGGGGTTGTGTGGGGGAAAGTCTGGCATGGATTTGGGGATATGTGGAAGAAAGGAGGCTGGAGTGCAGGTAGGAAAGGGAAGGGAAAGGCTGTCATTGAATGGGGGAAGGCTGGCATGGAGTTCAGGATGTGTGGGGGAAAGGCTGGCATGTAGTTGGAGCTGTGGGGGGAAAGGCTGGCATGCAGGTGGGGAAAGACTGGCATGGAGTTGAAGATGTGTGGGGAAAAGGCTGGCATGGAGTTGGAGCTGTGTGGGGGGAAATGCTTGCATGCAGGTGGGGAAATGCTGGCATGGAGGTCCGGATGTGTGAGGAAAAGGCTGGAATGGAGTTGCAGATGTGTGGGGGAAAGGTATGGAAATGCTCGCATGGAGTTGGATGTGTGAGGGAAAAGCTGGCATGGAGTTGAAGATGTGTGGGGGAAAGACTGGCATGGAGTTGGAGCTGTGTGGGGGGAAATGCTTGCATGCAGGTGGGGAATGGCTGGCATGGAGTTGGGGAATGGCTGGCATGGAGTTGTTCCATGTATGGGGAAAGGCTGACATTGAGTTGGGGGTGTCTGGGGGGAAAGGCTGGCATGGAGTTGGGGATGTGTAGGGGGTCAGACAAGCATGGAGTTGGATGTGTGGGGGCAGAGGCGTAACTAGAACTTTTGGTGCCCCATAGCAACATTTTCAAAGCCCCCCCCCTAGGGTTACCACCTTTGTGTTGAGAGATTCCTGGACAGTGGCCTGCCCCTTGACACATCCACAGCCCACCCATTGACCCGCCCCCAGCCACACCCCTTGACCTGCCTTATCGTGTTTTTTTTTACATTTGCTTCAAATCTATTCTTGATTTTGCACACGGTAATGCCACATACACATTACGTCACACACTGTAATGCCCATTACACGTTATACCACACACTGTGATGCCCAGTACGCCAAACACTGTGATGCGCATTATACATTATGCCATGACTGAACAATAAAAAAATAAAAAAACACATAGGGATAATCTGGACAGTGCGCGCCAAAGGTGTGTAAAAAAATTACACCATAATGCCTATTACACGTCACACATCCAAAATAAACCACATGCCATAATTCCCATTACAGTACATGTTATACCAGGGCGCAACAATGTAAAAAAAATAAGAACAACAGGGACAGTGCATGTTGAAGGTGTGTGCCAATAACTTACACCGCAATGCCTATTATACCTAACACACCCATTACACAGTAAACTATATGCCCATTACACGTTAGGCCATGACTGGACAATTAAAAAAAAAATAGGGACAATATGGACAGTGCCACACACTCTAATGCCCATTACACATTATACCAAACACCATAATGTCCATAACATATACCACACACTGTAATGGCTATTACATATGCCATATAAGTGCTGCCTACCTACTGTACATGTTAATTGCCAGGGCCTTCATGCTTGGTGCCAGGGCCTGTTGCCAAGGGGGAGGGAAAATGGCCATTGCCAAGAGGGAGGGCAAATGCCCATTGCCAAGGGGAATGCAAATGCAGGCAGGCAGGCACAGGCTGGCAACTGGAGTCGGGCAGAGGAGTTTGCTTTGCAACCTGGACACGACCGTTCGAGGGAGACCATGGCACTGCGGCGAAACAAACAGCCAGCTAGAGATCGGCAGCGCCTTTAGGATGAGGCGAGCAGGAGGCTGGAGCAGTTCCGCCTGCGGCTATTTCTTCTGTTATATACACAAATACAGGCAGTTAGTATAGGGAGAATAATTTCAATAAACAAGGAGGTAGTCTCTTGTATTTATAAGGCAAACCCACTTATTTTTTGTATCTTACTGCTGTGCACTAATATGGAACATCAGTAGAACGCACACACACAGGAACACATGTGTATGTATGTACATGTATAGGGAGGTAGTGTAACATGTGAGAGAGACCGGCATGCTGACCAATATTGGGTCCAATATATCAACCTGACACAGTCATATATAGAGACAGGGTGGCAGACCGGGTCACAGACCTGTTGCATGGCTCCGTCTCCATTCAACTGTTCTCCAGGGATCCATGCATTTTGGAGGAGGCCCCGATCCCGGTGCTCATCGGTCACAGACCACAAATGGAGCCCCAGGCTGTTGGCCTGTCCAACCGTGATTCCCCCAAGGCCAAACACGGCGGAACAGAGCTGCTGCCGCCGTGGCACCATTTTTGCCTGACACAGTTTGGTCAGGTGTGGAGCAACATAATGAAATGTCCTGACTGGCTGCGGCGTGCTGGAAGCGCTGATTGGTCGGGGAAATACGGGAGTGATTGGGGATCGGTCAGAGAGGGTTTATATCAGAGTGGAAACCATAGCGCTGCAAAGATGCCGCCTGTGGCTGTCAAATATCGTGCCTGCCCTGCTCACAGTCCGGCAGCCAATCAGGAGCAGCCACAACCGATTGGCTGGCCGACTGCGAGCAGGGCAGGTGTGATATTTGAGATAGCCACAGACGGAACTGCTCCTGAGTCCTGCTCGCCTCATCCTCATGGCAGTGTCGGTCTCTAGCTGGCTATTTGTTACTGTTCCTGATGAAGACGTGTTAACACGTCGAAACGCGTTGAGCTACCACCTGCCACCTACTCATCTGCACCTGTTACCAGACTACCCGGACCGGCTTCAATAACAAACAGGATTCCACAGTCTCAGCTTTCTTCAATACAAGACGCACTTGGGTACACTGAATTGTTCTAACCCGAACAACTCTGCGGTCTTACTGAGTTTATCTGGATCCATAAAATGCTGGATAATTCTCCGGGACTTCACTAACTCCTCTCCCAAAAAACCACTTGGTAACTATTCCATATCATTGGTGCATTTGAACTGGTGCTCAAAACCACTCACTGGAGCAATACTTGTCCAGACTGTCTTTTATATATCCCCCATTTATTTGTTGTTACTAGAGAATTCTCTATAGATATTAATTTTAGACTATTTTTAATTGATGTATAATAAATGTACTTTATTGGTTAAATTGTGTTAGTCCTTCATTCAGTCAAACTCAGCGCTGTATATCTCCTACTTTCTCTAGCTGGCTATCTGTTTCGCGGCAGAGCCATGATCTCCCACTGGCGGTCACCTCTAGTGTCTATAGAGGTGTCTATATACATTGTATAGTCCGGGAATGCCACCCATCCGGGCTCTGGACACCCGGTCTAATTACCGGACTGTCTGTAGTAATCCCGTCCGGGTGGTAACCCTCCCCTTATACCGCTGTCGCTACAATGCCCCTAAGGGAGCAGAATAAGGGGAGTGAGAGACAAAGATGTTTTCGGGGACAGAGAGGTGAGAGGAGGGTTGTCAGGGAAAGAGAGGGAATGTGAAAAAAAGAGAGAGAGTGTGTCATATAGAGAGGGAGAGGAGCAAGAGAGAAAGGTAGGGGTAAGAGCAGGAGTTAGAGAGAATGTCAGGGAGGTGAGGGGGGAGGGGGGAGAGGGCAGGTGAGATAAGAGAGTGTAAAAGAAGAGAGAGAGAGGGGCTGTTGGAATGTGAGAGTGCAAGGCAGAGAACAAAAAGGGAGGGAGAGAGAGAGCGGGAGAGTGGGGGAGAGAGAGAGACTGCTTTGTACCTCTAGGCTAACAGTAGTGGAATAGCACCAGATCTCTGCATCAGCACCGGTTCTCAGGCTCCGCATCGAGGGTCCCCTCCGCAGCGCCTGCTCCTTAAATCGTCTTTGGGTTTCATCCTCCCCTCTGTGGCACCATCTCTTTACATCATTACCGGGTCTCCTTAGCAGCGCCGATCTCCACAGAGTGTGGGCGCCGACATCCACATCAGCGTGGCAGTGTCAGTGCTGACAGGCCCGGGTCCCCGCACACAGAACAGAAACAGTGGCAGCACATCATTTCCACGCCGGGGCTGGTCACCAGTTAGTGACGTTGAGCCCTGGCAGTGTTAAAGAGAGAGGGGAGAGCAGAGGCTGGATTAGCCAGACCGGCTCCTCCCCCTTCATAGCCCAAAACATAGCGCCGTGGGCGGGCCGAGCAGGGAGCAGTTACAGGACTTGGAGCAGGGAATGGGATGAGGCACTAACTAAAACATTCTTAAGGGTGCAGGGGATGCCTGCTGAGCCCTTGGGCCCCCCAAAGGTCTGTGCCCTATAGCAGTTGCATCCCCTGCACCCTCCATAGTTATGCCACTGTGTGGGGGGAAAGGCTGGTATGTGCAGCATCAGGCAGGAAGGAAGTGGAGTTGTTACATGCAGAAAGGAGAGGCACCTGCAAGCACTGTCAGCCGAGAAGAGTACCTGCTATGAGCATCAGGCAGAAGCATCTGCTGTGCACCTGGAAGATGCCTGTGCTCATAGGGTTATGGAGGTGGCTATCAGGTGACCAGCAGCTCTTAGAGCACTCGCAGGAGTACCACATTAGTAGGTCATGCCACCTCATTTTGGGCACGTGCCTTCCGCATGTGGAGATGTCCCTTATCCTCTGCCTCCAATGTTGGGAGGTATGTATGCGGCATATTGCACATGGCATTATGTGGCATAATATGTCTGGGGCATTACAGTGTGTAGCATAATGTGTAAAGGGCATTTTTCAGTTATTAGGCAGATTTTTTATTTTTATTTTAGTAGCTCTTCAGGCAGATTATTTGGTCTCAAGTAGCTCATGCCCCCAAAAAGGTTGGAGACCTCTGCTCTAGGCCCTACACAAACAGACTTTACTGTACTCAGTTTATATTGTCTACTTTTCCCTTTAACCCCTTTACTGGCAAAACCCAAAATGTTCTGGGCTATGCTTCAGTGGTAACACTGGTATTCCTCCTTGGCACTGGGCAACACCGCTGTGCTGAGCTGAGCAAGTGATGAGCTCAGCTTCAGCAGCTGCCCAACTCCAGCTGCTTCGGCCCCGACTCCTTCCTCCTGGCCAGGGGCGCTGGAACGTTTTTAGGTTGGGGGGGGCAAGATATAATCTCATTTTGGCGCCCCCTAAATTGCTATATGTTACCCCCAGGCACTGTACACACTGGCAGCGGCATATACACATGGGCATTATACACAGGGCAGCGGCATATATGCATGGGCATTATACACAGGGCAATACGGGCACAATGCTGGCAATACGGGGACACTGCTGGCAATACGGGGACACTGCTGGCAATACAGGCACAATGCTGGCAATAAGGGCACACTGCTGGCAATACGGGGACACTGCTGGCAATAAGAGCACAATGCTGGCAATAAGGGCACACTGCTGGCAATAAGGGCACACTGCTGGCAATAAGGGCACACTGCTGGCAATACGGGCACACTGCTGGCAATACGGGCACACTGCTGGCAATACGGGGACAATGCTGGCAATACAGGGTCAATGCTGGCAATACAGGGTCAATGCTGGCAATACAGGGTCAATGCTGGCAATACAGGGACAATGCTGCCAATACAGGGACACTGCTGGCAATACGGGCAATACAGGCACAATGCTGGCAATACGGGCACAATGCTGGCACTACGGGCACAATGCTGGCACTACGGGCACAATGCTGGCAATACGGGCACAATGCTGGCAATACGGGCACAATGCTGGCAATACGGGCACACTGCTGGCAATACGGGGACACTGCTGGCAATACGGGGACACTGCTGGCAATACGGGCACAATGCTGGCAATACGGGCACAATGCTGCCAATACAGGGACAATGCTGGCAATACGGGCACACTGCTGGCAATACGGGCACAATGCTGGCAATACGGGGACACTGCTGGCAATACGGGGACACTACTGGCAATACGGGGACACTGCTGGCAATACAGGCACAATGCTGGCAATACAGGCACAATGCTGGCAATACGGGCACAATGCTGCCAATACAGGGACAATGCTGGCAATACAGGGTCAATGCTGACAATACAGGGTCAATGCTGGCAATACAGGGACAATGCTGGCAATACAGGGTCAATGCTGACAATACAGGGTCAATGCTGGCAATACAGGGACAATGCTGGCAATACAGGGACAATGCTGGCAATACAGGCCAGCATTGTCCCTGTATTGGCAGCATTGTCCCTGTAATGAATACAGGGACAATGCTGATAATACAGGGCCAATGAAGGCTGGGCAGCTCCTTAATTTTGCTCACCTCTTTGGTGGGTGGTCGGGCGGCTCCTTGATTCTGCGGGCGGGAGGGCGGCTGGGCATCGCCGGGTGGGAGGGAGGGCAGCCGGGCAGCGCCGGGCGGGAGGGAGGGCGGCCGGGCAGCAGAGAGGACGGCCGGGCAGCGCTGGGCGGGAGGGTGGGCGGACGGGCTTGGCGCGCGCTGGCCGCATCGTCAGCCCCCGCCCACGTGAGCCGCGATGGGCCGGTCACTAGTCAGGGGCTTCCACTGCTCCTGGCTGTACGCAGCATGAACTTGCTAACGTCATGCTGCACACAGCCGGGTTGCCAGGGGCAGGGTCGGGCGGCAGCAGTGCTGCCTGGCCCTGGGAGAAACGGTGTGTGTGTGTGTGGGGGGGGGGGGGGGTGGTTAGTTAGGGAGTGCTCTCAAAAACAACCTGCCCTGTGGGAAGTGCTGCCTAAAAAAAACCCACCAGTGATGGGGTTAACATTGTGTTTTTCTAGACACTGGGATTTGTGTAAGATGTATACAAAATCATATAATAATAAAAAAAAAAACATAGAACTAAAAGGGCCCTAAGATCATTTGCAACTGTTAAATATGAGCAGAGTTGAAATCATAATAATAAAAATGCATACAGTTTCTAAAATGTCGATGCATTGAATTACAGTATGTATCCAACAATTCAACCAAAAGAAAAAAAACATATATCCATTTTTAATAAAATAGGACATACAAAAAAAAGATAAAAAATGAAAATACATTTGTTATAAATCTTGCAACAGTCTCAGGTTTCTCTTTTTCTAATTACAGTACATGTTATAGCAAGTTCAATACTTTTTTTCAAAGTCATGTTGTTTGTTGTTATAGCAACTGAAGTACTAGCTGCATTGAATATTTTATTTTGGAATCCTATTATGTTTCTTAATGCTTTAAAAGCATCTAACTCTTGTTTTTTAGTCCTTAGCTAAGTATAGACATGTATACTATGTGAAGGTGACCATTACGGGAGGGTGAGGTAAGTGCCATTGCATAATGTTCAGGGTGTAAAAAATTTATAAAATAAAAAAATAAATGTTCACATATTTAAAATTAAAGTTTTGCATATATACATTTTAAATAATTTTTATTGAGATATTTTTCAACAAAAGTATGTTTGCTTACAATGTATAAGTTATGTAACATGTATCAGTATACAGTGATATTCACTGAAACAATAAATCTTATATCATAATATCTCAATTTTGGTGTAGTTTCTGTGTAACGATTCCATACTGTAACCCACAGCGTGACCAATAAGATTACATGTTTCAATATAAAACAATTTACACTATACATGAACTAACACTTAACTAAATTATACCAAGACAATTCTAGCTAAATATCAAGACAAAAGACATAGGGCCTTATTCTAGTTCACTCTTTCTGACAAAATCCTTCTTAGATGGACAAAACCATGTGCACTGCAGGGGGCAGCTGTAAAATTTGCAGAGATAATTAGATTTGGGTGAGTTATTTTGTTTCTGTGCAGGGTAAATACTGGCTGCTTTATTTTTACACTGCAATTTAGATCTCACTTTGAAGTAAAACCCCACCTAAATCTAATTCTCCCTGAATAGTTACATTTGCCCCACCTGCAGTGCACATGGTTTTCTCCGTCTAAGAAGTATTTTGTCAGAAAGAGTAAACTAGAATAAGGCCCAAAGACACAAGACAAGGTTAGGGGGAGAGAGGTGGGAAAAGGAGGAAGGAGCTACCAAAGGAAAGTTAAGCCTATTCTTACAGTTTTTACGGCTAATAGGCAGAATTATTCAAGGTATTATTTTAAACACTTGAAATATTTCCAATAAATGTTCCTGCTCTTGTATTTATCCCTTATAAAGGATGAGTAATGAGAATCACAATTAAAGTTGGATTCAAGTTTTTAAACTTTTCAAAAATTGAGAGGATGTGTGATCTAGTATTAGAGTCCAAAGTATCTATAAAAAGATAGATAAATATATACTTATACAGTATATTATAATGAGCGTACGGCTCCTGTGAAATTTAAACAGTAACATTTAATATTTTGGTGCGGGCTGTGCGGCGACGCCATATTTATTATAAAGAGTGTACAGCTTGTGTGATATTAAAACAGCAATATATAATATTTTTGTGATTGGCGACACTGTAATTTAAACGGTCTGAGACAGCATCAAAGGAGAAAGCGCATAGCCCGGCATAATAATATTTAAATAAAAATTAAATCATGCATCAAAACTGAGCCATATATGTGAATATAATACAGTACCATCTCATCTACAAATATAGAGTGAAACAAAAAGTGATACATGTGAAGTAAAGAAACAGACACAAAGTATATAACAAAACAAATTGTTTCACTCAACAAGAATAGTGAAACTGTGAGACTTATACAGTATAAGGGGGGGGGGGGTAGTGACCATAAGCCACCCAAAAGCGCTGGTTTAATTAGGGCGATCAATTCGTATAGATGGGTATCAGGTGATCAATAGTAGCAATAATCCTTTTAACTTTGGGTAAAGCTGCAGCCTCCTATCAAAGGTATTGTGAACCTTTGTGAATCTAAACAACCTGGGGAGTGATAGAAATCTACCACAAGGTGGCGCTGCTTCACCACAAAGTACAATTTTATACCATATTTTTGTGATATCACTTAATTTTATTAAAAAAACATATTAAACAATTCTTATGCATATACAATCAATACACTCAAAGGGACAAACAAGACATATAACACTGAACATAAATTGCATAAAACTCTATTAGTGCAGAGCGATATATAGGAATGAGGCTTTATACTATACAAGTATATTTCGAGGCATTTAAATCATGGCAAATAGTTACCAGTCCCGTTCAGTAGTTTGTAGCATATTTGATCCTACTTTGGATCATGGAGATCCCAGTCACTTTCCCTATATCCGAGCAGTCCTTTTTAGGATTATAAAGTTAGACCAGCTCCAGGCGACAAGTGTTCATGTAGTTAGGGCTCCTTTATGAATATGCAGTCAGATTTGCTCACCCGACTTTTGTAACAAACGCTATTAAGTGCAGCGTAACGGGGTCCTGGCACCGGGCTGTATCGGGCTTCCAATACGCGTTTCTCCGCCTTGTATGTATTCGGCGGCTTCCTCAGCTGGAAATATAGTCAAACATGTATAAGTGCAAATTTATAGAAATAAAGTGAATTAAAACATTGCACTGTGTTAGTGTTGCATTTTGTTCTGCCTATCTTATATCAGTATAACCTCTGATGGTTTTCTAATATTGTGGTTGTAGATAAAGTTACTTTATGGTTGAAACAGTGTTGCTAAATGTTTGATATGAGACCATTGCAATACAATGTAACCACAGTATGTTAACTATGAGTGGTAACCTCTCGTATCCACTATCTGTATGGTCTCAAGTATAAGTAGCTACAGACCCTCCAATCTAATATGCTGGTGGGTGGCTACCTTTGAGGATATTTTGATTTAATTGTGCTTGGTTGTACTGTATTTTTAATTTGCAGCGCTATAACCTGATAATATATACTCTCAGCAGTCAAGATAATTGGATAATAGGTATAATACCGCTTGGCTGTATGAGTATGTTGATTATAAGTGTTATTATAAAGGGAGATTCACAGTAATAGCTGTAACGTGTACCAAAAATGTTGTCCTTTTTAATGATTGCACAATTATCAAAAAGCGCACCGCATAAGACTCCTGCGAAACAGGCTAATGTTCACCTCAGTGCCTCTAGGGACACATATTAACATTGCTTGCAAATATTGGAAGGTGGACTGTCGGTGACACCTTTTATACTGGTGTTACATACACACTGTGCAATTTAATATTACTTGCTGTAACCATGGAGCTAGTTATGATCTCAGCGATCAGGACAATAAAAGGATTGGTATGATACCACTTGGCTAATTAAGTATAGTAATCGTACGTGTGTATTCATAAATGGAAATACACTATGATGGCTGCATCGTGTATCAGAGGTTTGATCCTTTCAATATTTGCGTGTTTAGCGATACACACCGCATTGAACTCCTGCAAACAGGCTGATATTCACCTAAGTGCCTCTAAGGACACATATTAGCAATGCTTGTAGTAATTGGAAGGTGAACTATTGGTAACACCCTTGATGCTGGTGTTGTATACACACTGTGCAATTTGATATTGCTTACTATAGCCGTGGAGCCAGTCTTATTATATATTGCTAGCTCCAATCGGCAAACAGGTACACACTAATAGTAATGGTCACAGTGTGAGTTGTTAGTGCTCTTTTATCTTAGCACAAATATATCTGTGATACTTTTAGTTAAATCAAACATCAAGTTATTTATTATTGGAGTTCATATGTGTGTGTGTGTGTGTGCTATTTAGCGCAAAATTCCACTCTGTTAAAGCTGCAGAACTGTATATATAGCTCATGGCTCCATACACATACTCAGTGCTGTGGTAATATGCAATTGTGCTAGCACTGGCACCTTATGGTTTTACCCTATGTACACACCATACAATTAATTTGTTACACGTGCAGTAGGAGAGATCTCAATATAAACTGTTTCTGTCAGATAGTCATTTAGCGACTTAGGTTACCAAGGCAGGGAGACACAACATAATGTACATATACTTCGGATAATCCCATTATATGGGTAAGTAAAATAAGGCATTTTTTCCCTCAGCACATTGGGTAATGTTAGTAACCAATCTTGAACACTACATTATAATAGAATTCAGAGATATTGGTTACATATACCTGCGCATTACTATCTCTCTCCTATTTTAATTACATTTCATTTATCTCTCTCTTTATATATTGCTTCGGCTTCCTATCACTAATTAGTAACACTTAGTATCTCACTGGCATGCCGCACTGGGATTCCCAGCTTATGATGGTTTTTGGGGTGCCACACCCTGCACCTAGATATAGCGCTAGGTACCCCCAATATACAGAGATGCCTTGACGCGGCTTGGTGGCATAGCATACACCTGCGCAGGTATATGTAACCAATATCTCTGAATTCTATTATCATGTAGTGTTCTAGATTGGTTACTAGCATTGCTCAGTGTGCTGAGGGAAAAAATGTCTTGTTTTACTTACCCAGTATTAACCCCTCCCTCATGCACCTGGGTAATGTTACTGAACTAATTGAGCATCTACCACTATCTGTATGTATGTTGTTAGAGGCAGAAGGGAGCCCATATTAGGAGGAGATGTGGGTCCTGATATGCCACATGGAGTAGTCTGGGGTTGCTCCAAGGTAGGTAGCTCTTAGTTTGGATATATCAAGTAAGGAGCCATTATCATGTGGCTCCTTGCTGGTTGATCATAGACCCAATTTAGGGTAACGGTGGTGTGGGGTGTGGTGCTCCTGGACTGGATGGGCTGGGTGGCGTTAGTGCGGCATGCCCTTACATTCTATTAACACTTTTCCCTCACTAACACTATCTCTATCCTATTTTAATTACATTTCATTTATCTCTCTCTTTATATATAGCTTTGGCTTCTTATCACTAATTATTAACACTTAGTATCTCACTGGCATGCCGCACTGGGCTTCCCAGCTTATGATGGTTTTTGGGGTGCCACACCCTGCACCTAGATATAGCGCTAGGGACCCCCAATATACAGAGAAGCCTTGACGCGGCTTGGGGGCATAGCATACACCTGCGCAGGTATATGTAACCAATATCTCTGAATTCTATTATCATGTAGTGTTCAAGATTGGTTACTAAAAAATGTCTTGTTTTACTTACCCAGTATTAACCCCTCCCTCATGCACCTGGGTAATGTTACTGAACTAATTGAGCATCTACCACTATCTGTATGTATAATCCCATTATAACACAGTGCAATAGGAAAAGTTTTTAAAATTAAAAAGAGAGAAAGAGCAGCATCACTGCTAGGATCGTGGAGTGAGCTGCGTGCCAATGTGCATTTCGCCTCACCTTTTTCTAAGGCAAAAAAACGTGACCATGAAAACAGGTCAGTTATCAGGGATTTTTTTCTCCCGCCAAAGTCAGTAACTTTGCACTAGGACAAGCTTGTACTCCTTTTTACTATGCTAAAGTATATTAATAAACCACTCTAAGATATCCTGATGTAATTTTAATAGATCGGAGCTTCTTCATACGTTTAGTTATTTTCATCTAAAAAGCGAAACTTTAGGTGTCTTGCCGCAACAGGAGATATTGACTTAGAGCAAAACACTTTTGTACGTTTCTTATTCAGATCAAGTCATAACTTTTCCACACTAGCCAATATGAATATCTCAGTTTCAACTTTTTCACTTTGCCCTAATTTATTTCCCCCGGGTTCCTTCAGTGGTATGGATGTATACAAGGATATAATCTGCGTCACTCCAGGGAATTTAGGTACATATAAAAATTCTTTATAGTATCTTAACAAGCATATTTCCAATAGGTCGACGTTTCAATACACTACGGCAGTGGTTCCCAAACTGTGTGCCGTGGCTCCCTGGGGTGCCTCGGGACACATGCAGGGGTGCCCTGGGTTGGTGGTCCAGGACCAACTCAAATTATTAATGGTTAATTATTTATGAGCAAAACCAGTGCTGGTGGCTGACAATCATAAAATGTGTACAAACAGAAGCAAATCCTGCCCTTTACCACATAACTGACCCTAGGAATCGTATATAAACCCAATCTAATTAATTTTGTTTTGGCATAGGGGTGCCGTGAAAATAAATCTGATACTCTAGGGTGCCGTGATTCAAAAAAGATTGGGAACCCCTACACTACGGTATTTTTTTTAAGACAACATATGCTCAGAAATACATGACTTGCACGGCCGTGAGATAACATATAGAAACATAGAAACATAGAATTTGACGGCAGATAAGAACCACTTGGCCCATCTAGTCTGCCCCTTTTTTAAACATGTTACCTCAAACCATATTTGAGCCTTATTTTTTTGTAAGGATATCAATATGCCTATCCCAAACATGTTTAAATTGTACTACTGTATTTGCGTCTACCACTTCTGATGCTAGGCTATTCCACTTATCTACTACTCTTTCTGTGAAGTAATTCTTCCTCACATTTCCCCTGAATCTTCCTCCCTCTAGTTTCAGTGCATGTCCTCTTGTTCTGCTGCTCCTCTTCCTGTGAAGAATGTCTCCCACCTGTACCTTGTTAAAACCCTTGATATATTTGAAAGTTTCTATCATGTCCCCCCTTTCCCTTCTCTGCTCTAAAGTATACATATTAATATCTTTTAGTCTTTCCTGGTACGTTTTGTGATGTAGGCCATGCACCATTTTAGTTGCCCATTTTGTACAGTCTCTAATGTATTTATATCCTTCTGGAGATATGGCCTCCAGAACTGAACACAATACTCTAGGCGAGGTCATACCAATGACCTCTACAGTGGTATTATTACTTCTTTCTTTCTACTGTTGATACCTCTCCCTATGCAACCAAGCATCTGACTTGCCTTCTTCATTGCTTTGTTACATTGCCTACCTGCTTTTAAGTCCCCTGAAATAGTGACACCTATAAGCGCACGACGGCATGCACACAAACACTTATACTCACCAACTCCTGATCTCCGCCGTGGTAGATCGTTCACCTCTCTTGGCGTTGGCCTCTGTTTGTTTATTACTCAAGACCCATAAGTGCCACTCACCTCCCCCCGCTTGTTGGAATACATGTGTATATGGTTGCTGCAAGGCATCACGTTGGAGGCACCGGGGCAGCTTACAGTTTGAAATTGGAGTGCTGGGTCATTGTCGGAGTATATATATATATATATATATATATATATATATATATATATATGGATACAGAAAGAAAAGATAAGGGTTGTCAGCGCCAGGTAAACAATACAGCAGGAGAAACGGGGTAGACAGTTACTTCTTTGAAAATTACTCCCCCTATAAATATGGGGTGTCTACACAGGTCTTAGTGAGGACGGTGGTGTACCACCTACGAGAAGGTAAATATGGTTAAAAGTATTTAAGAACCCGGCGACTTAGTAATCAAGAATATATATAAAAACAATAATTTTGGTAAAAGGTGTAGAAATTTATTTTTTCATATATAATATATAATAAATGAGGGAGGGTATGTATAAAAATATAATGAGGTTTACCGTAAGAAAAAATACAATATAAAAAATGCAATACATAAAAGGCTTAACTTAGTGCACTGAGATTGAATTTCAGAAGCTGCCACTAAGTTAAGCCTTTTATATATTGAGTTTTTTATATTGTATTTTTTCTTACGGTGCCTCATTCACATATATTTGATTCTATTGTAGTTTTAGCATAGCACTGTGGCTTTTACTTACATAGCTATCTTTTATATTGTGTATATTTCCCCCATTGTATAGGATATATTGATATCCCCACCCTCATAATATTTTTATACATACCCTCCCTCATTTATTGTATTTTATATATGAAAAAAATAAATTTCTACACCTTTTACCAAAATTATTGTTTTTATATATATATTCTTGATTATTAAGTCGCCGGTTCTTAAATACTTTTAACTATACATATATGTGGGATGTGGGTGCTGTTTGCACCCCATTGCTAGGAATGGCGAGTGTGTTGGTACTTCTGTATCTATATATTTGGGTTGATTTTTAATTAACCTCTGTTACTGTGATCATAGCTTTCTCATGCACCCTAGATAAGCTCATTTACCTGAAATCTGTGACAGCTGCCCCTTTAATACTAATTCAGGTGCTGTGTTTGGGATTGTCTCACCTTATAAAAGCCATAAGTTACTTGGCAGTTGAGCATTAACCCAGGAAAAAAAAACACATGTTCATTTTAGCTATGATGTGTAAGCAGGTGCCAGGTTCCCAAGAAAACCAGTTGTTAGTGTAGGACTTGCAGTGAAATGGGGTCCCTTGGCGATGGGCTGCAAGCTTAAATGCATTGATCAATTCATGAACTAAAACCCCATTATTTATTTATTGATTATTTGAATGTTAAAGTGAGTTAGTTTGTTGCAGTGAGTGCTGGGCCCCCTGTGTTTGTATTTACTAGAGTGTGTGGTCACAGGCCACCGCACCCCACCCTGGGATGTGGGTGCTGTTTGCACCCCATTCCTAGGAATGGCGAGTGTGTTGGTACTTCTGTATCTATATATTTGGGTTGATTTTTAATTAACCTCTGTTACTGTGATCATAGCTTTCTCATGCACCCTAGATGAGCTCATTTACCTGAAACCTGTGACAGCTGCCCCTTTAATACTAATTCAGGTGCTGTGTTTGGGATTGTCTCACCTTATAAAAGCCATAAGTTACTTGGCAGTTGAGCATTAACCCAGGAAAAAAAAACACATGTTCCTTTTAGCTATGATGTGTAAGCAGGTGTCAGGTTCCCAAGAAAACCAGTTGTTAGTGTAGGACTTGCAGTGAAATGGGGTCCCTTGGCGATGGGCTGCAAGCTTAAATGCATTGATCAATTCATGAACTAAAAGCCCATTATTTATTTATTGATTATTTGAATGTTAAGGTGAGTTAGTTTGTTGTAGTGAGTGCTGGGCCCCCTGTGTTTGTATTTACTAGAGTGTGTGGTCAAAGGCCACCGCACACCCCACCCTGGGATGTGGGTGCTGTGTGCACCCCATTCCTAGGAATGGCGAGTGTGTTGGTACTTCTGTATCTATATATATATATATATATTGCTGAATAGAGTGTGCCGCTGTTAGATCCACCACCAGATGTATGTGACTCTAATTATTACAGACAAAAATAACAATTGAAAAATGTAATAAAAATAAATATAAAACAGTTATAAAAACTTTTTCATTTGTTTGAAGTCATTCAATCAGTTCATATGACAAGGAAGCAAACATTCAATGTGTTTCATCATAACGACTTCTTCAGGGGTAACATTCCATAGGATAACCCATAGATGAAGGATAACCCTATGCTTTTTTTCCTTCTTATACCCGACTTCATCGGGTATACAGTTTCAATCATAGGTGAATTATGACCTTAGATACATTGCTTAATTTTGTACAACTCATTATATGTCTATCCAGATTTTTGCTGAATAAACCACTTCACTGTGTGTCCAGGGCTTCCAACAGAATGGGCATGTGAATGCATGCATGCCATATTCTGTTGGACTTAGGCAGAGAGGCAGGGGGCGGTGCATGGCAAATCTATTACCAGGAACTGCTCCATATGTATTTGGGATGAGGAAACATGTACTGTTATGGGGGCAATTTTACAATCAACAAAAATAGAGCATCCAACAATGAGCAAATTTCTACCTCTTACAGCACTCCTCCTTCTTTAATAATCCCACTTTACTTTTTACCACACAGCACTATCCTCCCTTCCTCTCCTCAATAAACACCTGACAGCACATTCAGGTGCCAGCAAAATTACCTAAGTAGATAATTTCTCCCAGCATCCTTTTTAGGATGGGCTCACTCAGACTCGGCCATGTCACACAGAGACGTTCTGTAGTCTATTAGGAATTGTAGTTTAAAGAGGCACGTTTCATGTTTCACAAATCACAGAGCTTGACTATAACTCCAAGCAACTCCCACAGAATGAAATGATGTGCATCCAAGTGGTAATAGCAGCTGTGCTGTACTAGAAACCTGTGTGTCATGCGGTTATTGGTGATAAACTATAACCATATAGTACATAAGAACAAGAGGGGGAATCTGATTTTTGGTGTAGAACATGCACAAGTTTATGTTTTTACTAAAATAAGCTTATTTTAAAAGTCACACTTAAAAGACTTTGATGAAAAATTCACTAACTACCAAAAAGTTGCTTCTGGTCTCATCCGGGAATAAGCTTTATTAGTTTCATAGTAGATCCGGGTTGGGATCATTTGGTCTATTGCATTATGGTAGAAAGTCATAAGGTCGAATCCATTAGGTCGACATGCTAAAAGGTCGACATGATTCTAGGTCGACATGGGAAAAGGTCGAAATGATTCTAGGTCGAAAGGTCATTAGTTCGACAGGTCATTAGTTCGACAAGGTCATTAGTTCGACATTGTCTATGTCGACATTCACAAGGTCGACATGGGGTTTTTCACTGTTTTTTTACCTGAATGTCAACACAGTCGACATGGACACAGTTTAAAGTGCACTGCATCCCCTCGCATCGCTCGCTGCGCTCGCTATGCGTCGGGCACGGTGCCTCGCTACGCTCGGCACACTATTTTATTCTCCCACCACGCCCTAGTGGATGGTAGGGCATGAAATACCGCCTGTCGGCACATGTTGGCTCAAAAAACAGTGAAAAACTCCATGTCGACCTTGTGAATGTCGACATAGACAATGTCGAACTAATGACCTTGTCGAACTAATGACCTGTCGAACTAATGACCTTTCGACCTAGAATCATGTCGACCTTTTCCCATGTCGACCTAGAGTCATGTCGACCGTTTAGCATGTCGACCTAATGGATTCGACCTAATGACTGTCTACCATAATGCAGTAGACCAAATGACCGCATCCCGTAGATCCATGTCTGGCACAATTTGCTGTATAGGTCAATCCACCAAGTCTTTGAAACTCACTTACTGTACATGCAGCTATGTAATTTATGCCCAAAACTCTATTAGCCAGAGTAATGTCTATAAATTTGGCACAATAGGAAGATGTTGAACATCTAAGAATAATAGTAAAAAAACATTGAACCTGTGAGTATCTGATAGAGATCATGGGGAACATTTACTAAAATGTGAATGCTACTTCAGATGTGAAGTTGCTATGGGCAATCAATCAGAATTATACTTACAGTATTTATTTAGCACCCTCTAGAACAGGGCTGGGCAATTGTGGCCCTCCAGATGTTGAGGAACTACACATCCCAGGATGCTTTGGATTAGTTTTGCTATGTGGCCATGCTGAAACTGATGCAAGGCATGCTGGGATGTGTAGTTCCTCAACATCTGGAGGGCCGCAATTGCCCAGCCCTGCTCTAGAAGATAGTAGACAGGATCTGATTGGTTGCCCATAGCAACATCACCTGAAGTAGAATTCACATCTTAGTAAATTTCCCCCATAAGTATAATCTGTATTGCCAATAAAAAAACAAGCAATTACTTTAAAAATAAATGTAATGAATACAGCAATATAATATATATATATATATATATATATATATATATATATATATATATATATATATATATATATATATATATATATATATATATATATATATATATAGCAGCAGATGTAAATCGCACAACACTCCACGATAATGATGATTTTGACTGTGCACGGTAAACCAATAAGATATTCACAGTGTCCCTTGTTACAGAGAAACCAGCACCAGTCCAAGTAAATTCAATCCATTTTAATCTTTTCCAAAAGAAATCATATCCTCATAGCAACGAGGTAGTAGTAGACACCCAACAGGCTATACATTACATAATCCGCCAGACATGAAACATCATCCTCGACGGCCGTTTCGGTGCTATGCAGCACCTTCATCAAGAGGGGTCCAATGACCCCTCTTGATGAAGGTGCTGCATAGCACCGAAACGGCCGTCGAGGATGATGTTTCATGTCTGCAGGGCCGGCGTTACCATTAGGCAGCTTCAGGCAGCTGCCTAGGGCGGCGGCCACTAGAGGGCGCACTTTGTTTAACCCAAGTAGGTCCGATTTTTGCAGTTTCCACTGGGCCTTAACTATAAGCAGCCGTCCGACCTCCTGCCCCTCAACAGCAGCAGCCGCCCACCCGCCTGACCTCACGCCCATTACTAGCACAAAGCTGGGTTACCTGTCTGTGTCCACTGTCTATTAAAAATAATTTATATGCTGCGTCCGCACAGTGCAGCTACTGGTGGTGAGTGGTGACTGATGAGCTGCCCAGTCCCTCCCACCTTCCCAGAATACCACTGTATGTGCGACGCAGCATCATCCTGCCTGCACAACTCAGGGAGAGCACCCGCGTGGGAGAGAAGCTGGAAGAGCAGCAGAGCAGAAGCAGCACGGAGCTGAGTGACTACTTTGTCACCCGCCCACCAGAAGAATGTGTGCATAATACTGGCTGCATCCTCCTGAGTTCTGCAGGTACATACTTTGTTTCACAGTGACTGCTGGAGACTGACACAGCCTGCACCAGCAGTGAGATTGTCACAGCTGAGCTTGTTGTAGATATCCCGTTATTGTCAGCACCCCCTCCTCCTCCTTCTCTCCCTTTAGCTTCACTCACAGTCTCAGACGTGTCCCAGTCAGCCCAAGCACCCTCACCTTGACCCTTTTGTCCTGATAACCGAGCAGAGTGTCATTAAGATTTAGTGCAGCTGGGCTTCTAGCTTGCCCCCCTGAGGAATGTAGTTTACAGCGAGAGACAATGCTGATTTCCTAATATGTTTATATGTATTACAGGTTAAAAAATATTAATCTGTGATACCTTTCAAACACTTAAATATAAGCTCCTCTATAGCACATGCACCATAGAGAGGTCTGTTATCAGATACACAATGCAATTGCCACAGTCCAATATAGGGGTCCAAACTACAACCCAAAAATGTAAGCTGCACACCTGTGACTGCATCTATTACCTTCACTGCAACATGCTGCACCACCAGTTCCATCTATTGTGTCTTCTGTCACAGCCCAATAAAAAGAGTCCAGTGGGTACAGTTTTATACCCTCCTAAATCCTCCAGGGTGAGAGGTGCCCTGGCTGGAGAGGAGAAGGGGATTGATATGGATGCATTGTATAATTGTATGGATGTATGTAGGAGAGAGGCAGTATGCACATGAGGGCGGTTGACCGACGTTTTGCCTAGGGTGTCAAGAAGCCTTGCACCGGCCCTGCATGTCTGGCGGATTATGTAATGATGATGGGAATTGTTCTGAACAGCTACAAACTCCTCCAGCGGGCTAACAGGCCCTTGCCATAAGATGAGGAGATCATCTATATAACGTTTGTACATGTTGATTTGGCTGTTTATCACTGGATTATTAAGAAGCTGGACCTTTTCCCACTGCCACATGTAGGCATTAGCCAGGGATGGAGCTACCGGGGATCCCATGTGCCTTATGTGAGGCACAACTCTGTTTAGTGCTTTTTGTCATAACATGACATTTTGCGGGTCCCCCGCATCTCCCAGAAGTACAGGGTTTTTAATTTCCCTTCCCGCTTTGCCATTTATTTATATTCCTTAACTTCACATCTTTTCCACCATTCATCCAATGTAATTCTCACCATTTGTTATATGTGTTTGCTCACAGTCTTTGTTTTTTAGCATCCTCGTAAATGTTTGTTGTATTATGGATGCGTTCGCATTTTACATTGTTGATTACTGCCCATTCATGTTTTTGTATTCACAACACTGTTGCCATAGCACTAAGCTATTGTTTGCCTCCCCAGCAGTCAGTATCACGTGACCCCAGGACGGAGCCGAAGTGATGCGCCTGTCAGACGGCGCTGTGAACAGCGGTGACGTCACCAGTGTGCGATCGCACCCGGAAACCAAACCTGGCAGTCGCGTTGTGAGTGCTCTCTGCAGGAGGGGGTAAGTATGTTTCAAAGCTTATATATGTCTGTATTTTTTGCACATTGCTCATTCACCTTTACTTGTCCTGACGACGGGGGCGACCCCGAAACGTTGACATACCTATGACTGTGTAATAAACCAGTCCGTTTGTTTTCACCTACTTGAAGACCCTGTGTGCCCTTTATTCGGTTTCTTATATATATATATATATATATATATATATATATATATATATATATATATATATATATATATATATATATATAGGCAGCAAAAGAGAAGAAAAAGGTGCGCTCCATAGTGCATTAAAAGAGACAATTTTATTAAGGAAATAAAAATTCCCGGGTACAGCAATATAAAAGCCTCGTACCAAGTATCAAAGCTCTGTGGACTGGCTACCACATGACATGTACATATGATCCAAGGCAAGACAGCTCACACGATCAGCCCCTCTGGAACTCCCTACAGAACGCTGCCAGGCTGGATTGTGTGCAGAGGACGGGGGAAGCCACCAGAGTACAGCGTCACAGGAGGAGTGGTGGATGAGCGACGTAAGCCACGCCCTGACGCGTTTCGTCACTAAGACTTCGTCAGAGGGCGTGGCTATTACGTCCGCTCGCTCAGGTTTTATGGTGCAGTCACCCCAAAAAAATGCCCGTGATTGGACAGGTGGATAATGACGCAGCCGCGTGCTGGAACGCGTCTGTGTAGTACCATATGTAAATGGCATTAAAGGAACCGTAGTTCATGATAATATAGAAAGCCCTAATAGGCTCAATAGAGGGGGCGCGCCCGTGGGACAACCAATGGTTGAACTCCCACAGAGCTTTGATACTTGGTACGAGGCTTTTATATTGCTGTACCCGGGAATTTTTATTTCCTTAATAAAATTGTCTCTTTTAATGCACTATGGAGCGCACCTTTTTCTTCTCTTTTGCTGCCTAGAAAAATTTCCTCTGTGGATCCCAGAGGCTCCGTTCAGGAAAAGGTTGCTGCTGGGACGCATTGGTCCTTCCCTGTGTTCATATACACCCCAAGTGAACTATTTGGAGGTCTCATTATACTGGACTCATTTTTACCCATATTTGGCGCATGGTGCACCATCTGTGAAAAAAAAAAAAAAAAATATATATATATATATATATATATATATATATATATATAAAGTAAAGCATAAGATAAACATAGTTAGTATTACTAATTGTAAGTGACAATCTGGTAGATTTATTAAGATCGGTGAAGTGAAAAAGTGTCTGGTCTTTATCACCGGCCAATGAGCTCCTACCTGTCATTTTTCATATCAAGCCTATAACTTCACAGTTATGAGCTGATTGGCCGGTTATAAAGTACCAGCCACATTATCACTTCATCAAGCTTAATAAATCTGCTCCAATGTGAGCACAGAGACCATACTGTATAGTATGTTGAGACAGTCATCAATACAATAAAATAAGAGGATGTAAAGGAAAAGAGACTAATACAAGATCAAATATCTGAATGTCTGGAAAGTTGACAAGTAAAAAGCTTTCATAGCTCATGTGTCCTTGCAAAACATAATCAAGAAAGAATGTAAGAAATGTAACAATAAATTGTTTATGCCCAGAGCTGCTAAAAGGTCTTGTTTAATAAAAAAATATTTATTGTCATTGACTTTGATTACGTAGTAACACAGGACATAAGGGCTAACTGATTTGGGAGCAAAGAAAAATAGCAAGGCACTTTGTACCTAGAATACTGGATACTACAATTCATGGAGAGCAAATGCACTCTATAAAAGGGAGGAGATGGGAAAAAGAGGTGAACAAATCCAAGTACTTCAATTTACTTTCAGACCCTAACCGTGTTAGAGCAGTTCCACAAGACATGGGAAAAAAAAAAACTAAAGTGAAGTGCGCAATCAACAGCAGCTGGTAAGGGTATAGTCAACACTTGAAATATGAAACAAGAGAATGTAGCAGCTCTGGCTTAAAAAAAGATTGAAATTATGGTATCTCAATAATCTACTGAAGATGCTGGACTCCAAACTAACCATAGAAATGTGATAACCTTTATTTGCCACTGGGACATCTACTCCTCAGTTTATATACTTGACCAAGGACATCATTTTGGGACTTTGCTCCATTAATATGCAGCACCTTTCTTGACATGCTCTCTTGGCTTAAATCATCCATTGTGCCACTATTTTGGGACTACAGGATTGGATCAAGTGGATAATCACCAGGAACTGGTAACATCAATAGTTGCCTAGCCCTATTGGAAAAATGCCATAGTCCTGAGAGATGTGTCATGCTTGTCCTTCAGTGGTCCCCACCAGCCCCTTGAATTATTTATTTTATTATAGGTATATTATATTATAGGATTAATTTTATTGGTTAATACATTGTATTAATTGAGAAACCATCTTGTTAACCTTTTTTCATCCAGTGGTGGTATATTCTATTTCAGTTCCACAAAATACAATGGGCTATGCGAGCCTCTAAGTCAGTGATTTTCAACCTTTTTCAGGTCGCGGCACACCTGACAAGACTTTAAAATTGCCAAGGCACAGCAACAGTTTTTAATCAAATATAATAAGTAATAACAAATATTGACATATATTTATTATATGTTGAGATCTGTTAATATTTCCTTTAAAATTAGTAGAAACAAATAGGTTTTACTTACATAAAATATCAGTGGGAAACCTATGCCCCCACTATGCCAGATAACACATATGCCCCCAATATGCCAGATAACACATATGCCCCCAATATGCCAGATAACACATATGCCCCCACTATGCCAGATATCACATATGACCCCAATATGCCAGATATCACATATACCCCCACTATGCCCGATAACACATATGCCACCACTATGCCAGATATCACATATGCCCCCACTATGCCAGATATCACATATGCCCCCACTATGCCAGATATCACATATGCCCCCACTATGCCAGATATCACATATGCCCCCACTATGCCAGATATCACATATGCCCCCACTATGCCAGATAACACATATGCCCCCACTATGCCCGATATCACATATGCCCCCACTATGCCCGATATCACATATGCCCCCACTATGCCAGATATCACATATGCCCCCACTATGCCCGATATCACATATGCCCCCACTATGCCAGATAACACATATGCTCCCAATATGCCAGATATCACATATGCCCCCAATATGCCAGATAACACATATGCCCCCACTATGCCAGATATCACATATGCCCCCACTATGCCAGATAACACATATGCCCCCTCTCAGTGCAGCCGCTCGCCTCCTCTTCCCGCCTCCGCCGCCAATTCCCTCAGCCCTGCACTGTGAATCATATTAATTGGTTACATTGCCCCTATGCCTAGCCAGCTGGCACATGCCATTCACCCAGTGTTGCCTCCAGCTCCATCATATCATATGATGGAGCTGGAGGCAACACTGGGCGAATGGCATGTGTCAGCTGGCTGGCTGGGCATAGGGGCAGTGGTTACCTGGCTAATGATGATGGTTGCTGGTCAGGCTCCGCTCCGGCCTGTGCAGGGCATTGAGGTGGTTGTGGCAGGGAGGATGGGCCGCAGCTGAGTGCCCATGTCGGACCACCAGCCAGGTGATGCCAAAGCCTGGTTGGCCACAAAGCGAGTCTGGAGAGGAGCCGGATGCCTGGGCTCTGGCTGCTGCTAGGAAGCTCCGGGGATACGAGGAAGGCTGCAGGCCGGACAGGCGCGGCGCGGTCCGCAGCTCTGACAGACGCACGCTGTCTCAGGCTGCCTGGATGAAATGACGCCGGTGAAGAAGGACCCGGGTGAGTCGGCGTGACACGCTGTCACGCGGCACACCTGAGGACTGGCCGCGGCACACTTCTCATAACATACAGTATAATGATACTACATTGTGGCATGAGTAGTCCTCTCTCATGTTCTGTGTTGTTTGTTGGTAAGGAGCACTTCCACTAACTTTGTATTTGTAGTTGGTTGATCTCCAAGAGGAAGATGTGTTTGAATTCTCATCACCTAGTGCCCTCCTGGCTTTACTCAGGGATAATATAGTGCTGGTAAATTTGTAGGTCATTGTTCAAGGGAGGTTGTCTAGATAACCAATTTGTGTGTGTGGTTGTCCTTTCTGCAAGAGTAAGCTGTTCTTTTGTAATGTCACAAGGTGATTGTTCACATGAGGATGTCTAGGCAACCAGGGGGTTTAAGTGTGCTTACCTTTTCCTCATAGGTGAAAGAGGTGAACTGAGAGCCTAATTCAGCATGCATCACTAATCAGTGAATTTACAGTCGATTTGATTTATGCGCAACAGTCGCATTGTGCATGCATAGCTGCAATTAGCAAATAACTTGGGGCAGTACAGACGGTGTAATGGTTAGCATTATTGCCTCACAGCACTGAGGTCATCGGTTCAATTCCCACCATGGCTCTAACTGTGGAGTTTGTATATTCTTCCCGTAATTGCATGGGTTTCCTCCGGGTACTCCGGTTTCCTCCTACAATCCAAAAATATACTGGTAGGTTAATTGGTGCCCAACAAATTATCCCTAGAATGTCTGTGTGTGTATGCATGTGGTAGGGAATATAGATTGTAAGCTCCACTGGGACAGGGAATGAGGTGAATGTTCAAATATTCTCTGTAAAGCGGGAATATGTATGCGCTATATAAGAAACTTAATAAATAAATAACTATCTGTTTCCAAAAAAGTTGCAGATTAGTCACAGTTTGACAGAAAGCTAGTGTTTAGGGATGGAAACTGATTTTGTGAAAAAGCAGACATGCCCAGGTGCTTTTTGGGAGGGTCTTTGGTGTCAGTAATGAATGCTTCCATCTTCTCTTTTGGGCATATTAGTGGAACCTTAGGCCCTCATTCTGGTTCACTTGCAATGGCAAATTCTTTCTCAAATGGATAAAACCATTTGCACTGCAGGTGGGGCAGATGCAACATGTGCAGAGAGTTAGATTTGAGTGAGTTATTTTGTTTCTGTGCAGGGAAATACTGACTGTTTTTTTTTTACACTGCAATATAGATCTCATTTTGAAGTAAAACCCCACCCAATTCTAATTTCCTCTGCACAAGTTACATCTGCCCCAACTGCAGTGTAAATGGTTTTGTCCATTTGAGTGAACCAGAATAAGGGCCCTTGACTCGTGCAGATCGAAACAAGTGTTTGATGGTTTCGTTTTTGCAAATTAATCTTTGAATAGATTATAGTCTTTGAAAATTGAAAATACATTAACCAGCAGCCCAGCACAGCATTTCAATCACAGGTGCGACTTACTGGCACTAGCGGCCATACATACCTTCCAACCTGACCCTCCCCAGGAGGGACACAATGGCCCTTATTCTGGTTGGTGCGGTAATATCCGTGTGCGTTTGTGCCGACGATGTTTTGTGTCTGCGCATGTGTAGAGGCGTCTCTGCGCATGTGCGAGCCGGACGCACGGCAACATTCCGCATGAAGTGTGTACACTACGAACAGGGGGTGGAGAGGGGCGTGAAGGGCAGTTTGGGCTCATTACCATATGTTTACACCCCGCGTTTCATGGGCGTTCCCATGAAAACGCTGGACGTACGTATGGTAATGCGGTCGTGACGCACGTGTAGGGGGCGGACATATGACATCGCCGGATGTCAGCTGCCCGCCCAGATCCCTGCTTTTGCACGGAAAAATGTCCGTGTGGTCTGAGGTTGCGGGAGCTGGTGGACCACTCGGTCCTGCATTTGATGGTCTGCGACCATCGAATGATGGGGGAGGTTCCCTGAGATGGAGGAGGCGTATTTCGTGAAAAATACACGTGCGGTCCGTTCGGCCAGCTTCTTACCGCATATGGACGGAGTTGGTGATCCGTATGGAAGGCGGGGTTTCGCACGCACGGTCCTGGCCGCATATTCGGATCTGGCCGCACCGATCAGAATAAGGGCCAATGTTCTGCTCCTGGACTTTGCTCTTAATGTATAATTACGCTCATCTGTGTTGACCAGGTTGATTGATAAGCAAGTTTCTTCAACACAGGTGAGGGCAATCATACATTAAGATGGAAGTGCAGGAGCAGAGCAATGTGTCACTCCTGGAGAGGGTCATGTTGGGAGGTATGGCCATATCACAGTCATGATGAGCATGGCTATACAGTATCTGTATATACAGTATGGGATTAAAGTAATAAATAACACACACACACACACACATTATCTAATATTTATTTATCATATTGAATCTGTTATATATAATATATATATAATATAGCTCTGTAAGGTCTATCCTATCTCCAAAATTGCATTCATAGTAAGAGCTGGAGAACGTGCCCCAATGGCTATGGAGCAAGGAGAGCAGTGGGAAATATTAATAGACCTAGCACATCACTGGGAAGCAAGACAGACCTATCATCACAAAAGAGAATGACTGGCTGGCTACCATTAATAAGTATAGAAAAGGTGGATAAGCAGGACTAGGGGCATCAGAATGGTACAGAATTTAGTTAGGGGAGTAGTGGATGGGAAGGACCAAAGCAATAGGGCAGGCATGTCCAACGTTGGCCCTCCAGATTTTGTGAAACTACACATCCCAGCATGCTTTGCCACCGTTTTGCTATTAGAGAATGCTAAAACTATTGCAAAGAATGCTGGGATATGTAGTTTCAAAACATCTGGAGGGCCAACGTTGGACATGCCTGCAATAGGAGATATGATGAGCAGGAGTCAATGCTGAGCAGCTGAAAAAGTCTTAACTGGTCAGAGCATGGGAAGGGCATAGCATTGGGGGAAGCTGGTTGACCTGGATCCCTTAATTAATAAGAATAATAATACATTAGCCACACATTCATCTGGTAAATTAGTCCAAGGTAGCAAAATATGAGAAAAGCTTCAACTATAATGATAACAATATACTCTTGTAGTACTAATGTATAAGGGAATACAACATTAAATTCTAATGCAGGGAATCAATGGTTACATAGGTGTTCACATACATCTAGACAACTGCCTCATTTGCCAAAACAGCGCGTGGCAGCACATGCTGACGGACCCTCAATTCCTGGGTAATCTAGCTGCTGCACATGCAGGGGTTTCTCATTTACTCCCCAGCTGAATACCCAGCAAAGAGACATATGTTTCTCCACACAACTACAGCGTGTTAGCACACATGCTGACGGACATTCCTGGCTTCCAGATACTGATAGAAGTTACATATGGGAGTCTGCTTGGATTTCAGGAGCAGCAAACAGCTGCATGCGCTTTGCTCCCAATAGGAGCAATAATCTGTGGTCACCCGCTCACTTGTGTAGAGTTTTAGGAATCATATATTTCTCTTACCCCAATAATAGTTATTGAGATTGAAATATTATATAAATATATCTATTATATCTGGTATTGATATAATAACAACATACATATTTGACATCTGCAATTATATTCTAATAGACTTTACAATACAATATGCAGAGTACTGGACGTAACCTGATTCCCAAAATATGAGAGTTCAAGACTTGTAATTTTAGCTCCAATAGGAGGATTTTATTTACAGGCAAAACAAACCATACAGAATAATTTTAACACAGTAATTGGTGTATATGCTATTATGTATATATATTTATATACGCCTCCTTGCTTATATTACATAAAACAACATTAAACAATTGCTAAAAAACTAACATAAATTGTAGACTTAAGTATTCCATAACTATACCAAAAAATGAACATTCATATCTACCATGTTTACTGTCAGCTTCTCACTCCAGCCCATTCTTCGATTATACATACAAAGTACTATATGAACTTAATTAATAAATATCAATATATCTGGGGAGGGTAACAACACTCTATCTGCTTAATAGTAAGTCCACGACCTATTGTGACAGGTAGGATGTAATACCACCTAGAGATTAAGCATTTGGATTACCCAGTACACCCTGCTCTGTATCCAATGATCCATATTCTTGCAGCAAGGTACAATTAATAATAATTGACAACACACATCCTAAATCATAATTCAATTCAAAATATTCATGCTGTTCCTGGCACCTACTGAATTATACCTGTTTATACAAAATTATGGCCCTTATTCTGATCGGTGCGTACTTTCCCGAATTCTTTCGGATCGCGTTTTTTAGCCGTCTGCGCATGCGTGGGGAACGCAATGCGCATGTGCCACGTATGGTCTCCGTACTTGTTCTCACTAATACCGTACAGAAATGTGCACCGCAATCATTCGGCCAATATGGGTGTGTTATGGGCGTCATGCGGAATGACACAGGGGCGTAGTTTCAAAGTGGGCTAAACTGGGCGGAAACATGGGCGGACACGGGGGAGTACACATATTTGGGTAGGCGTGCATTCGGACAGCACGCCGAATGCACGCGAACAAAAAGGGTAGGAATGTGCGGTGTCCAAAAGGCTAGTATTGCTTTGCGGACACCACTCGGTCATGCGCTAGGCAATCGGAACGCCTAATCAGGACGGACGCAACACAACCAATGTCAGCTGAACCCAATACAATCACCTACTTTACTCATTACTTGTTAATGACACGCTTCTCACTGCTACAATTGGAAGCATTGCAGCTTAAAGGGAACATTACATGCTGCACTTGTCATACACTTTTACACTGCAAATAATCAACACAACTTAATATTAATAATACTAATACACATGTCACTTCTGCGTGTATCAATTAATACAGACATTTGTGGGGCCAAAATAACATTTATTAAAGAAACTTTGCCAAAAATGACAAAAACATCACAAAACAAATGGTACCATAACAGGACTAAAAGTAAATAATATATAATAAATAGCCACAGCAGAATCATTAGGAACACATCAGGTGGCTTCATAACAAAAGTACAGCACCAACACTTCAAGTACAGCACACAGTAATGCTAGCCCAAACAGGGCAACAGGGGACCCAAACATGACATTTGAACCGCGGGCAAATGTGGTGACCCTCGGCACGGATTTTGACACAGGATGCTGACACACACAGCTCAATGGAAGATTTGGGAAGACATAACGGTGGAGATTAATGGGGACACAAGTTCATTTGCGGGCACGTTTGCCCCTGGCAGGCTCCTTGCCACGTGCAGCAGCTCTTCGGCCTCGCCCACGGCCACAGTCAGATGGTGGGTCACGTGGAGCACATGCTGGGGAGGGGGTGGATCTTCTACCCCCTCTGGCAGCAGGGAGTGATGATGTTGGTAAAGCACCCGAAGCGGGTGACATTAGGACCCTATTGGTGGTAACTAGCTCCACCATAAGTTCATTATGGCGGAGGAGGAGTTCATTTTGCCGCAGGGCTTGATCAGCCAGCACCTGCAGGCTAGCAGCAATAGCTTGCTGGCTGTCACTCATAGCTTGCTGGCTGGCACTCATAGCCTGCAGGCTCGCAGCAATACTCTGCTGGCTGGTGGTCAAACCCTGCAGCACCTCCTCGGCCCTACGCACCCGCTCGAATGCCGAGTCTCCCTGCTGCAAAATACTGTCTAGCACACAGCCCCACGTGGACAATTCAGCCGCGGACATTTCCGGCTGCTGCTGCACGGGCCTGCTACTGGGGCCAGGTGGCACAGACTCCACAACCTCCTCAAGAGAATCTTGACCAAGCGGTGGGGATGCTGTTGAACGAGAAATTACCAATTACCACACATTCCATGCCAAATTCAAAACATCTACTTATGGCCTGCCAAATAATTACCTTCAAGCGTAGAAGCCATCACTTCCGCTGGGGACTCGCTGTCTATGGTGCTCACCCCCCGGACCTCCTCCACTGCAATGCAGCACTGGGCCATCTCTTCCAGGGGGTGAGCTTCAGCTTGCCAGGCATGGGGCCAGCCCCAGAGGTGTGGCTGTGTTGCCACCGCTCGGTCAATTTCTTCTTGAGGTTGCCTTTGAAGTCGTGCCACCTGCAATCAAAGTGTACATATTAATACATGTAACTCCTCATGTTTGCTGTAGCACCCATTGCAATCTGAAACATAATACAACATGTGCCTACTGACACCAAACTTACATTATATTCATTTTTAAAACCAACCCTTAGAAGATACAACAACAGTCACCCTCCAATAACTATCAATTCAATGTCATGGCCAACATGTCTGTGCCTCCAAGCAACGTGAACACCCATTGACCAACTCCATCTATTATTGAATGTAAACATTACTGGACTTGTACTGCTCAAATGTAACACACATGTACTTGCCTCTTCTTAACGTGCTCCGCCTCACGAACTTGTGGAGCCACTGCATTAATCTCCGCCGTTATCTCCTCTCAGATCTTCCATCTCCTTGTGTGTGTCAACTTTACCGCTGGGCACTCGATTAAATCACGTGCCCGGGTCACCAGGATGTCAAGCTCCTGCGGTTCATATGCCATGTTTCTTGTGGTTGGTTCCTCTGTTGCCCGACTGCGGCCACGGGCACGGCCACTGGCACGGGCACGGCCACCGGTTGGTGTACTTGAAGTGCTGGGCTGGCTACTCTGTTGGGAAGCCACCTGCTGTGTTCCCAATGATTCTGCTGATGCTGAGGATGGGCCAGCAGCTGATTTGCCTGATGTTGATGGCCCATCGGGCTGCTCTGGATGAGGGGGACATAGGTGGTGTTGGCTTCCATGCGGGACAAGAGATTCTGCACCACCTGTTCTTCCTCTGACTCTGAGCCAGCCATGTTTGCAACAACTGTTTGCCTTTCTAGGACAACTTTAAATACTATTTCTGTAATTGGCGTTAATCAGCTGCAACCTGCGTTCCGTACGGCCGCGTTCCGTACGCCAGCGTCAACCGTGCGGCGCATACGGGACGCCCCTTGGTGTGGAAAAATATTTCTCAAAAACCAGGAAAACTGAGTAAGTCAGATTTAGTAGCTAAATGCAGATTCCAACACCAATTACAAAATAAAACAGAGGTCACACATGAACTGTATATTTGAATGTACATCTGTACTGTGCACTTGTTTGGTATGTAGTACATCTGACACTACCCATTCCATATGTCAATCCAGTCCACCACTTAGCCACAAGTAATCAGTGCTAGCATCCAAATCACATGTGAAAGCACTCCAAATTCAGGCTGTATGCTAGCTACTTTTCATTCCACCTCTGTAGTAGGGGCCAGTAGAAGGTAAGTGTACACATGGCAGCATGGGCTAATTTTTGTAAAAGCTCTGCCACTATTTGCTATGTTTCTGCTGCATAGCTTTCATTATAAAATAGCTGTTTAGAACCTTGTGGAGTTAGGTGTAAGTGTCTACTGATGCAGACTATTTCACCTGGTGCTTCTACCCATGTTTGGTGGATGGTATAGATTATATATAATGTGTTTCCATCTTATTTTACACTGTCTGTTTAGGATGGGTGTGCGATGCAATGGGTTAGCCGTCTGTTCTGGCGCATACACGCTGTTAGTGTAAAAATGAACAATAAAGTTAATACCAAATATCACTCTGATCAACCAATGACAGCACATGATTGTTTGATTTGTGCCATTGCTAAGATGGCGGCCTATGGGAGAGCAGCCCCATTCTCTTCCGCGGAGCTGCGAACTCTGGTCTCCGTTATGGAGACCAGGCTGGGGCGTGCCGGCCCATTTATTACAAACCGGCAGAAGCGCCAGGCATATGCATCGGCCTGCAGGCGCATATTCGCGCGCACCCAGGTGCGCAGGACCATCGCACAGCTGGAGCGGCGATGGTCTGATCTCAGGCGGCGCCAGCCTGATAAGCTCCAGCAAATACGGGCCAGCATTGCTCGATGTAAGTGTTTACCCATTAAATGCCCAATTGTACAATATTGCTGACATGACCATTTTTCAACCAATAAGGTAACCTGCCTGATCCATGAGTTAAACATGGCATACAATATATGAGTGCTACTTCCTGTTTGACACCCTGTAATGGTCATAAAATATGTTATTGGGGAGGATTAATGCTTGTGATGCTTACAATGGCCCAAATGTCACAGCATACCTGCCATGTTACAGGCTGTGTTTTGTAAAGGCCACTAAGGAGCTGTTTGCCTGTACAATTATCAGTACTTATAACCTTTGCATTTCTAGGTTGATAAGGCTTAATACAAATTACCACTAATTGGCACTTTTTTGATTTATCCCAAACACAGCACGTGATCGAGCAAGACAGGCCCGGGAGGAGGCAGAGGCGTCCAAGGCCCAGGAGGAGGCGGAGCCAGCTATGGGCGAGGAGGGAGAAACTGAAGAAGGGGTGGCGGAGGAAAGGGATGAAGTGGTGGAGGATGTGTGGGCAGTGGAGGCGGAGGTGGTGCCTTTCGACCACGAGGTGGCAGCCGAGGAGGAGGTCGTGCCAGCCGAGGAGGCCCAGGAAGAGGGGGAGGATGAGGAGGCCTGTGAGGTGGAGCAGGTGGCCGAAAGTGGTATGTATACATAAAGAATCATTATTCCTTTTGTCAACCACTATTTGATATGTAGCACTGTTGATTCAAATGTGTTTGAAAATACTATAAAGGCAAACAACAAATTGGGTAGCAACAGACACACTTTGGGGTTAGATAGGGTGGCCAAACCATCCCTTTCATCCTGGACACATATTAATGACACAGGTTGTGCGGATGGCTTTCAGGTCAATTTTAAGTGCCACTGAACCTGTGTAGTTAATCTGTATCCAGGAAGAAAGTGATGACTTGCTCATGTAAGGGTTACATGTCCCTGCTGGTTGCATACAATCTGTAGCCTCATCTAGGTGAGTAGAGTTTACTGGTGATTGATCTTTGTAAACTAGATTCAGTATGGCATAAATGGAGTATGGACAGGCGTGGCTTAGACTGGAGTAACAAGTGGTCAGTGCCCCTGGGCCCTCCTCTAGCTAACCACCCCCTGCGGTCTGCATGTATGTTTTGCACCATAATTGTGTGTTGATTTGGTCTTAGTAATGCTTTTGAGCATGGGAGTGGGTTAGTGCTGCAGCTTCCCCTAACTGGCATTCTGACAATGATTTCTGGAGCAGACCATCAGCAGCCAAGCCATGCTTGATTGCACAAATGTACTGAGCATTCCTGAGAGTTGTGTAACTCCCCTGCCAGGCTCCATCATATAACAGACAATGAACTTTGTTTGCCGAATTGTGATTGGTGCAGCGCGTGACATGCTTCTCACAGCTTTGTCATGGGTGGGTTTGGATTGAGAAGGAGCAGTATGACTGTGAGGTGTTTGACAGAGTAAAGGGTAGAGGGCCAAAATCAGGCTTTCCATGTAGTATGTATGCATGTATGTATAGGTGTATGTCTCATATATATAGTTATATATGTGTGTATATATATATATATATATATATATATATATATATATATATATAGAGATATATATATATATATATATATATATATATATATATATATATATATATATATAAATATATATATATACACACACACCTGTCACAATGCATGTTTAAAAAGTAGGTTTGACTATGTTAAATGTATGCATGAATATCATTAGTCATTTTTCAATTTGAATTTCCTCCACAGATGAGCCTGCCCAAGCAGAGGAGGGTCGCCGTGGGGCCCTCCTTCGTCTGCGAGGCCTGATGCGCCAAATGTTGGCACTAATGGACAGCATCATTGATGCAGAAAATTAATTATGTGTTTTGGAAATGTGTTTTGTAATAAATCGTTATTTAAAGTTCAAAGTTGTCAGTGTTTTTTTCTAACATGCTAAAGTATATGTGTAACTTGTTTAAAATCTTTAAAATAAGCAAAATGTACATAGTGTATCTAGATGTATGTTAGGGTCACATGCTGTAAGGGTTCATGTGTGTCATGAATGTAGTAAGAATGTGGGTCAGTATAGATGAGCATTTAATTGATTGAAATTGAGAACAATCCCTTTTTCAGGAGGTTGGCTAATTGCCTAAGTGGGTCATGTGATCGCTGTGTGTACTCAGTAAAAAAGTGTGGGATTGAGCGTAAATACTCTGCATCGGGGCGTACGGACAGCTTCCCGTACGTTCTGACGCGGTAAAACCGTGCTTGTGCGGGAAGACCGTGCAAGAATCTGTACGTTTCCACCGCACACGCACGGTTTGTATGTCGTCCGTACACACGCCCTGTTCTTAAAGAGTGAGTAAGTCCGAATGCGGAGGACACGTGGGCGTTTCTACGGACGAAGCCCGCACGCCGCCGCACAGCGTGGCGTGCGGACCGCACCGTAAGAATTCGGGAAAGTCCGCACCGATCAGAATAAGGACCTATATATGGCAACAGTCCCCCGCTTGTGACCATGAGAAATTATTTTGATTGGTTACACAGTAAATTACCAAAATTGTTTCATATATATTTCTAACCATTCTTTTCCCAACTATCCTAAACATACATTAACCATTAGCATAAAATATCCTAACTTAATTAAACTATTTTACCCAATAATAACTACATTTGATCAGGACAGAGGTTATATTCAGTATTCAAGAGGAAAATATTTTCATTGCTACAGACAGTTATATGCCATGCCACGGCTTTCCTTGTAGATCTTGTTTGGTCGATGAGTGAGGACACTTTCCTTGTACTGTTGCTCACAGTGATTTCCTGGCTGAGGGCTGTCACCTGTGTGGGTTGCAGTTCTTGGAGACACTTTACATTTGCGGTATGGTGGATGTAGAAGTAGAATTCTTCATAGACGCTGTTGACTTGCTTGCAATGTTGCTTTACGTGTATAGAGGGAAAGTGTGGCCCTTGGAGTGCTGTGGTCTTGATATGCTTCTTCACCACAGTTTTGCAAAACACAGGGCCTTTGATAAGCCTCATTAATGCAGTCTTTAGCAATTTTGCTTTGTGCGTCCTTTACGATTATCGCGCTGCAATCATGATAAGTGTCCATGTCTCTCTTTAACCCCAAACTTGTTGTGTTGAACAAAACAGTTTGTGATGTTGAATACAGCAGTTGAAGCTTTAACCAAGTATTTTTCCTTTACTTGTTGGTAAGAACATTTATCTGCAGGCATTGGCAGGTAAATGTCTGGGGTAGATTCTAAAGGATCTACTATGTCATACTAAAATTTTCCTCCCCTTACTTTTACCATTCAGTCTCTTGTCTCTTACCTACCTTCCTATAATCTATCTTATCTTATCTTAAACCAAAAAAAACATACACCAGTTAAATCCAATAACTAACAATGATATTTTGATTTGACATCTCTATGACAACATCCTATCAATACAATAAATGACCATGATTTTGCTTCAAAGTAATATTAAATATCTGTTAAGAATGGGTTTGGCATCCAGTGTTGTGTGATATGCAGCCATGTGCATATACAATAACTACAATATTCCATCTATGCTATTATTCATTATCTTAGACTTGGTTGTCTGTATTAAGAGATTGATTCATCCCAACAACTAAAAAAAAGTTTTTCTTTTCCAATTTGATGTAAGGCATACCATTCTTTGTCTGATATTTAAATTAGTTTGAAGCTTTTTAAGAAGGAAGCGTATATATATATATATATATATATATATATATATATATATATATATATATATAATTTAAGTTTTACATTTAAATTTGCAAAAAAAGTATTGAATTCTTGGACCTTACACTAACCTCTAAGGAGGGGTCTAAAGAAGTTGATACTTGAACTTTTATTAAGAAAGTGGACAGCAACAATTATTTGGAGTTTACTAGTTGCCATTTGACAAAATGGAAGTCCAACTTGCCATACTCGCAACTCCTTAGAGTTCGGCGTAACTGTTCCACATTGCAACAATTTGAGGATCAAGCAGAAATTTATTGTGCTCGGTTCAGGGAAAAGGGTTATCCATTGCAACTGATAGATGATGCAAGAGAAAAGTGTTGTGTTATGGACAGAGGGCAGATTATACAGTATCGCCAAAAAACAGAGAAAAAATCTATGTGCTGTCCGTTCACGACCCAATTCAATGTCAGAAGCAATGAAATAAGAACCATCCTGAACAAACATTGGCCCATCATTAAGATGGATCCCATTTTAGGTAAAGCCCTGGGGAATCACCCAGAGTTAGTCTTTAGGAGAGCTAAAACTCTGCGAACTAAACTGTCCCCTAGTCTCCTAGCAATTGAAAATGCCGCGACCAACCGGCCTCCCAGCAATTTATCTGCCAATAATATTCCAACTAGTTCATCACAGTTATCATCTCTAACCATGCCACTCAAAGGTTTTTTTACATGTGGCCGATGTAAGATGTGCCAATTTGGTATGAAAGGCACAAAATCCATAATTGATAAAAGTGGCAAGGAGCGGATTGTCGACAGCTTTTTAAATTGTAATTCTGTCTACACAGCTTACCTTTTGATTTGTCCATGTGGAAAAAAATATGTTGGACAAACTAAACGTGTTCTTAAGATTAGAATCCTTGAACACTATCGTAATATTAAAAATAAAGTGTCCAATCATAGTGTTCCTCGCCACTTCGAAAGATGCCACAATAGTGATCCGAATGGCATGCAATTTATGGCTCTAGAGAAAATTAAGCTAGACATAAGAGGTGGCAATAAAGATAAATTGCTCCTCAAACGTGAGTCGTATTGGATATACGCTCTAAATGCACTAAGCCCTGTCGGTCTTAACGAGGGCTTAGAAATTGCTCCCTTTTTGAATTGAGTGATCTCCTCATGTGTATGCCTTTTTCCTGTATCAAGTATTGCTATGACTCGTTTCTGATCCTAATTATCACTTCATGTGTATGATTATAAACACGACTTCTGTATCTAATAGTTTTGTATATATACGGAGTGTATATCTGTATATAATTTATTTATTAGGGTTTTTATATAATGTGTTCTCTCTTTTTTACTACTTTTCTACTACTTTTTACAATTTTTTATTCATGAATTGTTTTATTTAATTATGTACGTGATTAGTACTTTTAAAAGTAATGCAGTACAGTCAACATGACTGTTTATTTTATGCCCAGCACGGCACTATATGATATATAGTTTTAGGCTATTGCAGAGTTTTACACATGTGAATCCGCTTATTACTAATTTGCTGTGTGAGTGGGTATAAGGAGGCGGTGAGCCAGCGCTAGGCCAGCCCTCTGACAAAGTTGATACGAAACGCGTAGGGGCGTGGCCTAGCGCAGGAGAACACCACCACTTGCTGTCTTGCTGACTGTCCGGGAACGGAGGTAACCTGCTCCAGTCTGTGGGTGCTTGTACGCACCACTTACATGCTGTCTGACCGCGGTGATTAAGAACCGCCACCGTCGGTACGTTTACCCATTCCTATGTTTCATGTTTTTATATGTGTGAATAAACCTTCCAAAACGATATTTATGCATATTTATCAAGCGCCCGTCTTCATTTCTCTCGATCAGCCAACAGGCAATGCGGTAAGTCAACGTTTCGGGTACTGAAACCCTTTATCAGGACATGCATGATACAATGAAGTACTTACTTTTATGCAGACAATCTAATGCACACCACCCAGTGACAAGAATGACTTCCTGTGAGTGCGCCAATCCTGGCCCTGTGACGTCATCCAGGTGCCGATGGGGTGTCGGTGTCAGTCAGGGCAGGGGGCGTGATAGTGGGAGAGTGACAGGAACCCCGTAACCTAGTGAATAAACAATACATAGTGATTAAAATCAGAACAACATATCAGCAACAAAACTGACAGTCAGAAACATATTGGCGGCTTCATGGAAAGTGCGGTACATTAATAATACAAAATACTGTTGCAAATTGCGCACAATGTTCAATGCAATGAACTAATCAACATGAACTAGTCGACATTGGCTAATGGTCGACATCACAGAAAAGTGGACATGGACAACAACAACGGAGTCAAATGAATCACGATCTGGTCAATCGGCATCATGGTGCTGAAAGCAGTGATTCATAAAAAACATAGTAGCGAAAGATGCTCATTGAGTCCTAGTGGGTGAACCGTCTGCAGACAGTCTATCCACCGGGCTTCTAGTCTCAACAATAACTTGTCTCGATCACCTCCCCTGATGGACATGGGAACACTATCTATCATTTTGTAGCGGATCGAGGGCAACGGGTGTTTGAACTCTTTAAATTGCCTAGCAACGGGTTGCTCGGCACCTTTCCCTTCCAGAGCCGCCCTGATAGCTGACCTGTGGTTGGCGATGCGTTCTTTGAACTGGGTAATGGTTTTGCCTATATATAAAAGACCGCAAGGGCATTTTATATAATAGATTATGTGGCGACTGCTGCATGTCAGGGGGAATTTGATGAGAAATTTTCACCTGTTCGCGGGTGGAAAAAATGATCTCCTGTTTCTCAGCTGGAGCAGGTCGTGCAACCAATGCACTTGTAGTTCCCATTTTTGCGGGATAAGAAATGGGGTTGCAGTTTGGGGTGATGCTTGCTCACATCATTATGCACTACCCAGTCCTTCAAATTCTTACCTCTCCTATAGGAGGGCAAGAAGGAGCTGTTGCGTAAGCTGGGGAGGGTTTTGCTGGTTGCTACAATGGGCCACACATTTCTGGCAGATTTTGCTAGCATACTACTATTGGTTGTGTATTTCTGAGTCCATACAATTTTATTGTTGAGACTTTTGGTGGTAACCGAGTTGAGGACAGTGTTTCTCTTGAGTTTAAGCACCTTGGCTTTAGTGTTTTTTAGTAGCGCATATGGGTAACCTCTAGTAAGGAAATCGGTAATCATGGTATTGATCTCAACCTCTGCATCCTCAATTCTGCTGCAGATTCTAAAAGCTCGCAGAAATTGGGAGTAGGGGAGACCCAACTTCAGGGAGGGGGGGTGGTGGCTGGTACTCAGGAGTATGGTGTTGCGATCCGTTGCCTTTTTATACAAAGTGGTTTGTATTTCATTGCTGTAGTTGAGGGTTACAGTGACATCCAAAAAATTTATGGATGTGGGATTGCATGTGTACGTGAATTTTATGGAATTATCACAACCATTGGCTAGCATCATCAGGTCATGGAACTCACTTTCACTTTTGGACCAGATTAAGAAAATATTGTCTATGTAGCGATAGAAGACAATGATGGCAGAAGCAACAATGGGATTGGAGAGGAAGATGTCCCGTTCAATCTCGTGCATGAATATATTTGCAAGGCTGTTTTTCACACAAGGAGCCTGGGCACCACCGCCTTTTCTTCCATTCAACCAAGACACTCCATTCAGTACCTGTTTGTTTTCTTGACCCCCTACATCAAATAAGGGCATGACAGAGCAGGAAAAGAATACTTCCACAAGGCAAGTTTAGGCAGCGCTTATTTCAATGAATAAACCAAATGGTGTATAAAGGTATAAATTTTACTGTTTAAAATTGCATATAAATACAATATACATTTACAGGAAAAAAAAACAATGAATAACATAACTAAATATAAATGGAAAGGTGGGGAAATAAAAATAAACTGGAGTTAATAATGGCAATAATAAAAAGGAAGATATCCCGCCTCAGTGGACATTTGTATAGTGGAAAAGATATTTGTGATCACTGAATTGTGGAGAACAGGTAAGTGCACTTTACCGGCTTGAAGTACTGGATCCTTTTTAAAAAATGAAATTGTAGCTGGAGAGTCCTCACAATTTGTGCAGCCGTGTGATGTGCCGCTGGAGGAGTCAGAGATTGCAGGTGGAATCAGACCTCTTGTTAAGGTGTGAGACAGATGGTGAGTGTCTCAAACACCGGAGGGATGTTATTTCAGCGATATGACCTGTGGTTACCAGCAATAGATGAGATATGGCTTCCGTGTCCAAGTGGGAGACCTCGCTTAGGTGTAGATGTTGTTAACCAGCGGTATCTTGGATCACGGTGTCCGCCTTAAAATGGAATCCAGTGTTGGGGTGTAAATAGGTATCCACAACAATGTCCTGAGGCAATGTCCTGAGGCAGGGATGGACTGGGGGTTCACCTAATGCGTTTCACTGCGTCCTGCAGCTTTATCAAACCGAAACTGTTCCAGGTTTCAAAGATTTGACCTTACAAATTGGCGATTCACTGGTCCTCACAGACTCGGACGCAGACCAGATTCTCTTCAGGGACCATGTTAAAGATGTGGGTTCAGGAGATATGGTTGAGCAACTCATCACCATACTCACACGTCTAAAGAAAAGGGAGGTGGACTTCTACCTCCACGGCGTCACCCTCTCGGATTACTTTAGAGAGAAAAAGATTCCGAGAGGCTTTAGGATTAAGAACATTCCCACTATAGGACGTTCAAACCCAGATTTTTGCAAAAGGTGGACGGCGGTCTTGAACAAATGTTAATATGATCTCATACTGCTTGTAATTGAGGAATCAAAGAGAGAACTAATCGCTACATGCAATAAAATTAAAACCTTCGAAAGTATCAACCTCAACACCATCAAAAGCGATAAATCGCAGGACTGGCTAGCCCGCCTAAATACACAGATCGACCAGTATCAAAAATAACTTATACAATTCAAAAAAGCTAAATGCGACACGGTCAACCGTGATTACGCTGAATTTAAGGTGTATAGCTGGCCTTACGGCCGTGACCAGCAAGAGGGCAAGAGACGTACACAGCGACGAAGATACCAATTTGATACAGACAGGTCCAGTGACCAGCCATCTTCAAGTGACACAGAATGTGTCAAGCTTCCAAGAGGCAGAGGCCGCGGAAGCCAGCGCCCCCCTCTAGGTGTTTTAACCCGGGCGAGGAGAGGGCCCAACAACGTGCTAGAACACGCCGTGGAGGCCAGTGGGTCAGGTACGCGAAGAAAAAATGCGTCCCAGAAGACATAACCCACAACTTGTCATCAAGAATACTCTCTCCTGCAGAACACACTGTACTTAATAAAGGACTGTCTTTTGTTCCTACTACGACCCCGAATCACTTTGAGGACAAAATCGACTTGTTTAAATTTGGAAGGCGCCTGAGGTTGAGGGAGCACTTTGGTGCAAACCCCATAAACACTGGCGACCCGACCATCAAGTTGACTAAAACTTCCACGTTTGACCCCAAATCTAACAACGTGGCACTTAAATCCTTTTTGGACTACATGGACAATGCCATACTGTCTACCCCTGACCTGACCAGTTGCGACACCCAAAACCTTACAGCTGATGAGCGCAAAGCCCTCAAAGACTTGGGGGGCTACACTGACATCTTTATCCGCTCGGCTGATAAAGGGGGCGCCCTGGTTATTCAGGACACAGTTGACTACAAGGTTGAAATATACAGACAACTATCAGATACCACAGTCTACCGCGAACTGAAGGAGGATCCCACTCCACTTTTCAAAAAAGAACTGGATGACCTTTTGCAAGAGGGCACAGCGGCCTACATTATTCCAGATAAAATCAAGGAAGCTTTATCAATCGACCACCGTAAAGTACCACTGCTCTACACGATACCAAAAATCCACAAGGATTCCAACAAACCTCCAGGTCGGCCGATCATCTCGGCTAGAGACTCGTTGTTTTATACTGTATCACAGTTTCTAGACATGTTTCTGCAACCGGTGGTGCAGAATCAATTCACCTACCTGAAGGACACTAACACCTTCTTGAGAAACTTGATTGCCTTACCCGGTCTTCCCCCAGGTTGTTTATTATGCACTATTGATGTAGTCTCGTTATATACCTAAATCCCACATCAACGTGGTATTGAGGCTGTTAAACGAGCAGTTTTGGCTAGTGAATTGTACAAAGGCCCAGATGCTCTGTTTTTCATACAGTTACTTGATTTGGCATTATCACTGAATTATTTCCTTTTTGACAACAGGTTTTATTTGCAATGCTCGGGGGTCGCTATGGGATCTTGTGTGGCCCCCCCAGCCTTGCAAATATATTCATGCACGAGATTAAACGTGACATCTTCCTCTCCAATCCCATTGTTGCTTCTACCATCATTGTCTTCTATCGCTACATAGACGATATTTTCTTAATCTGGTCCAAAAGTGAAAGTGAGTTCCATGACCTGATGATGCTAGCCAATGGTTGTGATAATTCCATAAAATTCACGTACACATGCAATCCCACATCCATAAATTTTTTGGATGTCACTGTGACCCTCAACTCCAGCAATGAAATACAAACCACTTTGTATAAAAAGCCAACGGATCGCAACACCATACTCCTGAGTACCAGCCACCACCCCCCCTCCCTGAAGTGGGGTCTCCCCTACTCCCAATTTCTGCGAGCTTTTAGAATCTGCAGCAGAACTGAGGATGCAGAGGTTGAGATCAATACCATGATTACCGATTTCCTTACTAGAGGTTACCCCTATACGCTACTAAAAAACACTAAAGCTAAGGTGCTTAAACTCAACAGAAACACTGTCCTCAACTTGGTTACCACCAAAAGTCTCGACAATAAAATTGTATGGACTCAGAAATACACAACCAATAGTAGTATGCTAGCAAAATCTGTATTGATAGAGGAAAAAGAGCGCTTAAAGGGATATGTAAATAGAATAATGGGGTATGGAAATGAGGGAATATGATTATAATAGAGTGGTACCTGTAAAAAAACTTGTAGGTTAGTAGATAATGTTTACACCCTTTTGGGGAAAAATTATATTGTATTGTGAGGAGAGGTCCAGTACTACTGTCCCTAGCTTACCCTACGATCCAGTGCTTGAAGAACGGCAGTTTCTGATGGTAATTATGCCATATCCATACCGCTATGTCCGGAGTGATCGTCAACCTTGCTGGAGATGGAGTGTCTGCAGGTGAGAGGAACGTGGTCGTTGCGGGGTGGTGTGGCGTCCTGTGCACGATGTTGTTTGCACAGGAGACTGATCGCTGCCGTTCTGATCCGGTTTGAGTTGTATTTGCCGCGTGGAGCGGGTGCCGGAAGTAGCGGAAGTGACCGGAGATGTTCCGGAAGTCAGCGCCGAGCGCTGTGGGGATCGTGGACGGCGCTCGGCGCTGACTTCCGGAACATCTCCGGTCACTTCGGATCACTCCGGACATAGCGGTATGGATATGGCATAATTACCATCAGAAACTGCCGTTCTTCAAGCACTGGATCGTAGGGTAAGCTAGGGACAGTAGTACTGGACCTCTCCTCACAATACAATATAATTTTTCCCCAAAAGGGTGTAAACATTATCTACTAACCTACAAGTTTTTTTTACGGGTACCACTTTATTATAATCATATTCCCTCATTTCCATACCCCATTAATTCTATTTACATATCCCTTTAAGCGCTCTTTTTCCTCTATCAATACCGTTTTAATCATAAGAGCAGCTAAAATCTAGCGCAGAAACTCCACTTAATCCCAAATGCTAGCAAAATCTGCCAGAAATGTGTGGCCCATTGTAGCAACCAGCAAAACCCTCCCCAGCTTACGCAACAGCTCCTTCTTGCCCTCCTATAGGAGAGGTAAGAATTTGAAGGACTGGGTAGTGCATAATGATGTGAGCAAGCATCACCCCAAACTGCAACCCCATTTCTTATCCTGCAAAAACAGGGAACTACAAGTGCATTGGTTGCACGACCTGTTCCAGCTTAGAAACAGGGGATCATTTTTTCCACCCGCGGACAGGTGAAAAATTTCTCATCAAATTCCCCCTGACATGCAGCAGTCGCCACGTAATCTATTATATAAAATGCCCTTGCGGTCTTTTATATATAGGCAAAACCATTACCCAGTTCAAAGAACGCATCGCCAACCACAGGTCGGCTCTCAGGGCGGCTCTGGAAGGGAAAGGTGCCGAGCAACCCATTGCCAGGCACTTTAAAGAGTTCAAACACCCGTTGCCCTCGATCCGCTACAAAATGATAGATAGTGTTCCCATGTCCATCAGGGGAGGTGATCGAGACAAGTTATTGTTGAGACTAGAAGCCCGGTGGATAGACCGTCTGCAGACGGTTCACCCACTAGGACTCAATGAGCATCTTTCGCTACTGTGTTTTCTATGAATCACTGCTTTCAGAACCATGATGCCAATTGACCAGATCGTGATTCATTTGACTCCGTTGTTGTTGTCCATGTCCACTTTTCTGTGATGTCGACCATTAGCCAATGTCGACTAGTTCATGTTGATTAGTTCATTGCATTGAACATTGTGCGCAATTTGCAAGAGTTTTTTGTATTATTAATGTACCGCACTTTCCATGAAGCCGCCAATATGTTTCTGCCTGTCAGTTTTGTTGCTGATATGTTATTCTGATTTTAATCACTTTGTATTGTTTATTCACTAGGTTACGGGGTTCCTGTCACTCTCCCACTACCACGCCCCCCGCCCTGACTGACACCGACACCCCATCGGCACCTGGATGGCATCACAGGGCCAGGGATGGGCACTCACAGGGAGTCATTCTTGTCATTGGGTGGTGTGCATTAGATTGTCTGCATAAAAGTAAGTACTTCATTGTATCATGCATGTCTTGATAAAGGGTTTCAGTACCCGAAACGTCGACTTACCGCATTGCCTGTTGGCTGATTTATTTGTGTTGTCCAGTTGTTACATGGATGAGTGCCGCAAATCATTGCGATATCCATATTTCTCTATCTGAGATTGCGGGCACCATACAAGCTGCATCAAGTCTGGATCAGTGCTGGGCATTTTGGCCATATATATATATATATATATATATATATATATATATATATATATATATATATATATATATATATATATATATATACACACAGAGACAGCGTCACTCCGGTCTGTAATAGAGGTTTTAAATAAACGAGACTGCAACCATGGTCTTTTTCAGCCGAAAGCTGAAAAAGACCATGGTTGCAGTCTCGTTTATTTAAAACCTCTATTACAGACCGGAGTGACGCTGTCTCTGTGTATATGTGAGAACTCGCCCCTCGTGTTCACTACAGAAGGCACCCGGCTAGTACCCTGTGTGTTGTGGACTCCACGAGTGCCGACCTTCCAGAATACTATATATATAAATATATATATATATATATATATATATATATATATATATATATATATATATAAAATTATAGGTGCGCTGACACTTTTTCTGTCCTTATGAAAACACTTTAAAAGTGATCCTTATCCACACTCAGTCCAATGGGTTAACTTGTTTAGGGCAGCAGCTCCCCTCTGGTGAACCCGATTCCCACGGGAACTTCAGAACATTTCCATCTAAAACAAATAGAGGGGGCGCTTCATAGTGTAATACCGTTTATTTAAAACAGGTGGACAATACTAACAGCAAATCTCCTATTAGAAAGGTAGAACCTGTACCGAGGTGTTCCTCCGGTGTGGGCTGGCTACCACAAGATATATATCAAATAACCACTGGCACAAACTGCAGGCACTTGTAGCTCACTCACGGGATCTCTCACTGCTCCAGGAGCACGATGTCAATTCCGTAACCCGGCGCCTCAGCGTCTTTGAGCAAAAGCAGCCACACAGCACGATCTCCAGTGGCACACAATGCGTCACACAGGCCATGCCCCTGGGGCAGTGAGAGGTCCCGTGAGCGAGCTACAAGTGCCTGCAGTTTGTTCCAGTGGTTATTTGATAGATATCTTGTGGTAGCCAGCCCACACCGGAGCAACACCTCGGTACGGGTTCTACCTTCCTAATAGGAGATTTGCTGCTAGCATTATCCACCTGTTTTAAATAAACGGTATTACACTATGAAGCGCCCCCTCTATTTGTTTTAGATGGAAATATATATATAATCAGCATAAACCCAACAAATGAAGATCATATGCGAGTTGATCAGTGATTAAAAATGTATGTAGAGTACAAAGAATTCTGCATGCTTGCAGGGGTGAGATGCACATGGTAAGAGGTTTGTGCATGTGTCCAGAAAACAAATAATAGTTGCGCTAGTTAAACCTTTTCCTTCTCTTGAAGGACTGAAGAAAGAAAAAGAAAATAATAAAAAAAAGTCCTTTGGTTTTTGTCCATGTGACAGTTTTTGGATTCTCCTTAGGCCACAGATACTGGCTGTGCAGGCGACTGGCTGTTTGCATAATTGCAGCAATAAAAGGGTTAATAGAACTTGTTCTTTGGTGTGGATTGGAGCTCTGTTTGGGGTTTTGCATCCATTAGTATTGAAGCTGCTTGTGCAGAACTTGAAACACTGAACACTTGAAAAATGAAATCAGAAAGAAATACAATTACTATCATTGCTATTTACATACTGGTGTGACATTGCTAGCTATATCTTTTGTGCTATCTGCTGGTCCAACATTGCTGGCCATGTTTTCTGGTCTGTGCCATTTTTCTCCTCTATGTAATAGTATGTGTCATTGACAACATAAACTTAGCTGGCGATAAGGATATGATGCAGGCTAACGGTGCCCAGCAAGCAGCAGCAGTGACCATAAAATTATATAAGAGGAGTACTTCCTTTTTCATTTTTTCTATCTTGTTTGGGTCACCACCTATTTTATTTAATTACATCCATCGTCATATTCCAGCATTATGTACACCATGAGAGTGTCAGAGTAATTCTGTGTATAATTACCTGGGAGATAGTACTGTGGCACACATTAGGAGAGAGGGTCTCTCTTGTACCTTATAAATTGCCCTCCTCATAAACATAATGATGAAACAAATGTTTTATGACTAATTAATCCCCATTAGGCAGTGGTGTACCTATCAGCACACAGATTGTTTGAATATATACCAATGTACGACTACCAATGTATAGATAGACTTGCATATTTCTATATAAAGTGAATGGGTGCAGGGAACATTTGTACATATTTAACACAAAAATTTAAATTATTTAATAGGCTATTACAGGCTTGATTTAATATTGTTTAACAGGCTATTATAGGATTGAGATCATTTGGCAACATTTATAACCAAATTAAAATTGCAAAAATTATTTATAGCCTCATAATGCTGTTTTGCAAAAAATTCAGACACTGTTATGCTGGAATGCTTGGATTACAATGTGTGGTTTTCTCTCTTTTCTCACTGTTGATTATAATCTTTTGCGCAATCAGCGGATGATTTGAAAGATTTACATCTCTTTTTCAAAAATTGATGCTGTAACCCTATATTGTGTCATTCGACAGCCTATTAAAATAGTGTTTGACTACTCCCCTCTGATTTGATTGACGAGGGACAGGAGTACGTTTAACCACTTACAGTTGCACTTTTATATTTACATAACTATTTTTCCGTATTTTCGAATGCTTTCAGTACTTAATTTTTGTCTGGAATAACCCAATTTTACAGTTATTGGTAACATTAGTACTAAATTTTTCCAATTACATATGTATATCCGTATGTCCATGTCTTGTATGTTGATTTATTAAAATATTTGCATTAAAAGTTAAGTTTGATATACGTTAATAATCATGCCCCACAAAAGAGAGAGTACTTTCCTTTTTTCTTTTTTTACAGTTAAGCATGTCTTGTTCTGTGCATGCATCTGCATGATTCCAGATTCCATGTGCAAAAAAATGCATTGGGAATGAGGTACATAGGGGACAAAATATCTTAGAGATGCTTTTTAATTTGTTTTAAATTTGTTATGATCATTTGTTGTTCACAGTTTATTGGATCAACATGCAGCTGTAATAATATAATGAATATAGTATATTATACCAATGCTCTTATTGTGCACTACAATATCATAAAACAAGTTCCTGTTTGGTTTAAAATATTAAAAAGTCAATGTCTCATTGTTATGCACTATAAAGTAAACATAAAAAAGTCTCAACATCTTTTGAGACTTTAGGATTAAACACAATCTGGGGAAGAGTATTATTAATGTATGACAATATTTATTCAAGAACATCCAAAGAACCTTTTCAGATCATAAAAATGTCATCAATGATAAAAATCAAAATTTGTATTTTAATCAAGACAGGTCTGTCTCCTTAAATAAAGGAGTGAGAAAGCACTTTCCAATTTTCAAATGTCTTCCATACAAAAGCTCAACATCCAATTGAAACATGTTAATTTGAGATGCATGTCAAAATAGCAAGCCTCTAGATAATGCATATGACTCATTGAGAATAGAGAAGTACCAAGCCATGTTGGTTACTTGATCATGTTCATCATAATGCCAATTATTCTTGTTGTTTTTTCCATCTGCTACTCTAGTAGAACAGAAGAATCACTTTCTATAGCAATCAAATAATATAAGACTATCGCTCTATCAAACCAAGTGGGAAAAGTTAATCAGTTAAGGATGGTTTTACATTTTTATATAGCCCATCTGTCCTTACAATAAGGTTTGAAAACTCCTCACCTCCTGCCATACAAGACCATTTATCCATAGTTTAACTAGTATTGGAGCTTTATTCATTTGTTTCTGCATCCATAATTAATAATGTAGTGCTAAACAGGAGTAGAAGAGCAATATATGGTTGAGTAGATTTTCTAAAAGCTGTAGAAATAAAATTAATGACACCAACATAATTCTGATACAAGATAATAATTAGATACAATTCTGTATCTTAATATGAAGTGCAGACTAATGCTTCACCCTAATATAGTGCAAGTATCAGATCCATAATTACAGCCAAAATTTGTTTATAGTGAAAATGATCCCCAACTAACCTTTTGGTAGTGTAAGCTGGATGCACAAGATTTATCCATCCAATCTAAATGGTAGGAATGAATGGGAGCATAAGAGCACATTTGCCCCCCCCCCCAAAAAAAAAAAAAAAAAAACACTGGCAAACAGAAATTGGTCATTCAGAAACATTGGTTTAATCCATTTGATTTAACAAATGTATCCAAACAATCATTTTTGTCCATTTTCCGGTGTTTGAGAGTGAATGGTTGATTGTGATATTGTCCTATTCATTAATAGATTTTTGTTCCCACCAGAGATATTAGATATTTACTGTATGTGTCTATCCCAGTGGTTCTCAAACGGTGGGTCCTGACCCCAAAGTGGGTCCCGGCCTTCTCAGCATGGGGTCACGACTCCATGTTGCTGAACATCAGGCTGATGACTTTTCTAATCTCAGTTAGTGATTCAAGAAGTCTGAACAATCTGTTGAATTGTCTGTTATTTTAGAATTATCCCATTATTTTGTGCCTTCACAAGGCTGCCATGTTTGTACTGTCTACTGATACACACGTGATGTGATGACCTTCTGCATTAACATGCTGGGGTACTGTAAATATTTTTGTTGTCTAATGGAGTCCCAGAGCAAAATAGTTTTTAGAAAACCTGGTCTATCCCATTTCAGGATGAGAAGCTGAAAGAGCATTTAATAGCTTGCATTGAAGAAGCTGGTAGGAGTACTGATTGTGCTACGTCAATCTCCTCTTTCTGTTCCTGTTTTGCTAGATAGTAAGCTTGCAAAGACCATATAGCCTGAATGAAAATGGTCTCAGTAATTTGTCCATTTGCTTTATTGGGCTTGAGTTGTATCTGATGATCATTGCATTTGAATCCAGTAACTGGTAGGGAGTAGAGAATGTGAGCCCAATAAAGTTAAGGGTCTGTAGGCCACAAATGAACTGGAGCAGATTAGCATGCCTCGAGTAGTTATTTTGTTGATGCAAGCTTTATTCCAGGGTTTAACACAAGGCAGGAAATAGCCATGAGACAAACTCTAGTAAGAAAATTATAAGTTAAGGTCAGTTATGAGAGAGCAGTCTATAATGGAAGCTAGGTTGAATAACCAACAGGCAGCTGGGTAAAATTTGTAATTTGATAATGTCATACTGGGAAGGTGTCATAGATCATGTACCAATTTTGTTTTTCTCTAGTTAATGTGCAGTGCTTCTGAATGCATCAGCATCCAATTGTTGGAATCTGCAGGCAAGATTGACCAAAAACCACCTCACATGTAGAAATGGGACCATAATTGAGAGTGCAGGTCAAAATTGGCACAGTGGGGTTAAACACTAGAATTGATGCTAGACAACTTACAATAAATTAACGGAACCAAATATAAAGAGGTCATGTTGCCCATAGAAACCAAACAGATTCAGTTTATCATTTCTCAATTGTATCTGACAAAATAATAGACAGAATCTGATTGGTGGCTCTTTTCATTTTTTGAAACTTTTTTTTAAATTTACCCCTAAGAGCTCCATATTCTTTTATTATTTTGTCTGTTACATTGGCACTATACTTTACCCTTTTAAGCATTTAAATTGTGCATGAAGGATAAAAAAAAATAAGACTGAAGATATTACTAAAATAATTACATGTGTTTCATATTATAGTCAGTGTTAAGCAGTTTGTTTCTAGATCTAATTAAGGGCTTAGTTCAGAGTGGCATACAGTTGCATGTGCAGCTGCAATTTTGTTTGCAGTGGACTTAAAAAACTACAGTAAAGACTCAGCGGCCATCTTGTACACAAATAACCCACTGCCAGCATCTCACATCTGCTGCCTGTCACATTTGAGGTATTTGTTGTTGGAAATTTTAAGCTAGGCTCCCTTAGGAGCTTTGTCTAAAGAATAACCTCAGATGTGGGTGCAGAGTCCAGAGCCCAGAGCCCAAAGACGTGACCAATGATGGAGAAAACAGAATTAAACTGAATGGTGATATTTATTAAACAGTAGTTAGACAATGACGATTACTGTGAATGAATCCTAAACTGTGAGAAATAGGAAAGAGTAGTAACTGTAAGAGTCTTTGGACTTGGGATTGCCCAAGTGAGGAAACAGTAGAAAATGTAAGTCTTTGGACACGGGATTGCCCGAGTGGAGCTGTGGCTGGAATGGAACCAGTAGGAGGTGGAATCAGCAACACCTGAAGGTTGTCTTCACTGATGTCCAATGATGACCATCGGTGGATGAGGAAGAAGAGGTAAGTGTCTTAGAAGACACTGGTAGACTGTGAACTGCTCTCTATACGGTACTTGGAGTACTAACACCATAGGCACATAGGGAGGTACACCTGGTGATGATGGGTACTGAAGCTGGATACTGAGGGTAGAGGATATCAGCATGCACTCCCTGAAGGTGACTGGGCAGGGGTAGTATTTAGAGGAGGTAAAAGTATGGATGAACAGCAAATAACTTTAAAGTTGTTGATGTAATTGATGCTACAGAACGATGTTAGAGTGCACCGCTAGACAGCAATGGTTGTGAAGTGAGTGGTCAATGGTATGGACTGATTTTTGCAGTCTATGGCTTGAATAATAAAATATGACAATTAATGGTGACAATCAACTGGAGGTAGCATTAAACAACTCAGCTGGAACTGAGAGGAGACTCCAGGGACACTGGAGGAAGCCAGACAGTGCAGGAGGATAATAAGTGCACACAAAGACAGCAGGATCTCACAGGAGCTATAGAGACATGCAGCTTTCTCTGGAAATATCATTGTACTGGCGATTTCCTGGGCTCAGCCCACTACTGATATAGGGAGAGCTGCACATGGATTGGTTGGAATTCATGATATCAGACCAAGAACTCCAGGATTGGATGGAAATGGCCATGTGACCAAATCCCAGCTGCCCATACCAGAGAATGGAGGGAAGTTTGGTTTGCATGCAGCATGGCTGTGGCCTACAGCAACGGCAGAGGACAGCACTGAACATCACAGGAGGATGGGGACACAGCAGAGTCCGGAGGGAGCACTATAAGGTAGTGAGCGCTACAGTATAATGTGCTGAGCCACTGACCAGGCCACAGACGATTAACAACATGTGCAACAGGATTCACCCTCCTGGGTGTGCAGTGCAGAGCAAGCCTGGAGAGATACTTGAGAGGTAGGAAAGTGTATCTCACACCCTGATTCGTGAAATTGCTTCTCATGCACACAAGCAAAAACAATGGGAACATCACTTGGAACATTAGATCTCTGATTGACCCAATTCTGTCTCAGACAGAGCAACCTTCCTAAGATGCTATGGCCTCTCCAGCTATGAACAAATGCACACTGGCTGAATAGGGGTGCACAGAAAATGGTCCGAACATACCTGTGTTTTCTTACCACCCCTTATTACTCCCATCAATCTAAGGATATGTTAAATTCTTTACCAGGAAAGAATACCAATATGAAATTCCTCCACTCTGATTACTACCACTCATCTAGTTTATCATATTATTTGGGAGTTTTTTTAATGTATCTGCGGATGAGGGGAATGTGTTCAATTAACGACTGATCTGTAGGTATTTATGTAATTCAGTGGTAGTTGTTTCCTAGCAGGGCGCCCAGATTTATTAGGTACACTCAGTAGTTAATTTAGTTAATTTATTCACTGCACCCTGAGTGAAATCGCATCGCATGGCCCTTTTTAGTGGCGTGAGATGTGAGATGAGATTAGTTCATATGATAAAACACCTAAAACAGCACCACTTTCCACGTCACCCCGAAGAGTGGTGAGCCCCGCGAGGGGCGCCGGAATGCATCCTCCGTTCCTCCGACCTTTTCATACCCCCACTATCCACGTCATACCCCCACTATCTACGTCGGCGTGGAGATGATTTTATATAGTGTGGCGAGCGGACACGGAATACATGTAAAGTAATCCGCGTATGCTCGCCACTCTTCGGACTCCCTGAACTCGCCACACTATATAGAATCAACTCCACGCCGACGTGGATAGTGGGGGTATGTAAAGGTCAGAGGATGCATTCCGCTGCGCTCGCCACGCTTCGGGGTGACGTGGAGAGTGGTGCTGTTTTAGGTGTGTTACCATATGAACTACTGAGATCTCATCTGATCTAATCTCATCTGCGATGCGATTTCACTCAGGGTGCAGTGAATAAATTAACTAAATTAACTACTGAGATTGCATTGTACACATCGCAAGGCACAACAAGCCATGCAATGCGATGTGAGATGCGATTTCACTACGCAGAATAGCCCACTAAGCAAATAGCTTAGTGGGCGCCCTGCTAGGAAACAAGTACCAATTCAGTTGATGGAATTTCAATCTTAAAAAGGACAATAATAAGTTGTCTACATAAATATCTTTCATGTAAATATGCCTTTACCTATCCATTAATCTATGTTTAAATGTGGAATTTATTTAGTTATTGTTTGTGTGTGGTATATTCAGTCTGGCACTCCAAAAAACAAAAAATAACTGGCAAAGGTGCCCTCTGGCACAATCAGATAGATACCAGCAACAAATTAAGCAGTGGCACTCCACGGGTTAAGTGAAACAAATCTGTAAAAAAGAAATGGATAAAGATAGCGGCGACTAATTACTGGGCTGAGTATAAAATAAAATATTTATTAAGATGACAATAAAAGACAAAAAAGATATATGTATAAAAAGGAGGACAATTTTTAAGATGTAAAGGTAAAAATACAGGGAAAAGAATGGAGGTAAATAAAACACAATCTTCCTAAAATCAAATAAAAGCGTATAAAGATATAAAGGAGATTTGCTTAACTTAAAAGAGGATGGAGATCAGAGGTTGCCCAACGCGTTTCGTCGATGTGACTTCACATCGACGAAACGCGTTGGGCAACCTCTGATCTCCATCCTCTTTTAAGTTAAGCAAATCTCCTTTATATCTTTATACGCTTTTATTTGATTTTAGGAAGATTGTGTTTTATTTACCTCCATTCTTTTCCCTGTATTTTTACCTTTACATCTTAAAAATTGTCCTCCTTTTTATACATATATCTTTTTTGTCTTTTATTGTCATCTTAATAAATATTTTATTTTATACTCAGCCCAGTAATTAGTCGCCGCTATCTTTATCCATTTCTTTTATACCTTTTAAGTGTTATACCGACACCATTTTTTAAAGAATTGGCCGACACCCTCTATATTATAAGGGAAGATTGCTGGGGCTATTATTGTTTCCTAGAGGAGCACAAGTGGCGCCGCTCATCCAAAATACATGAAACAAATCTGTATTGAGGAAACCAACGTTTTGGGGTGTAACCCCCTTTTTCAAAGTGTACGAAGAACAAACTGTGACAGTGACCATTTAAATACCAGACTAAAGTGCATACAGATGCAAGTTGTTGTAGCATTGCCTAGCAACCGGACTTCAGTGTATAACTGGGCTGCATAGTTAGAGCTAGTACAGATACATCATTATTCCCCCCACTGATAAAGGGGGTGGAATTGTTGTCTTAGACATTGATTACTATAAGCAAGAGATAAGAGACCAATTGACAGATGCCCAAACGTATATGAAGTTGCACAGTGATCCGACTAACTTATATAAAAATGAAGTTGACACATTACTTACTGACGCCTTATGTGACAAATTAATAATATAAAAACTGAAAACAGCTTTAACCCAAAACTTTACACTGTGCCTAAAATTCACAAAAAACAGAATCGACCACCTGGTAGGCCCATCATAGCGGCCAACAAATAACTATTACAGCCAATATCACAATTCTTGGATGGCATCCTGCAGCCCCTAATCATGCGACAACCCACATTGGTACTTGTTTCCTAGAACGGCGCCCACTAAGCAATTTGCATGGGTCATTTTAGGGCCGTGCGATGCAATTTTCCTATGTAATTAATTCACTGCTCACTCTGCCCCAGCCATCGCATCTGCCACAAAAATCACATGCAATCACATGCGATTTTATAGGGTGTGCGATGCCATGACATTAGGTATACAATAATATGGTTGTATGTCCACAAAATAGGTTTCAAACGGCATGCTGCTCAATGGACAGCAATGTCTCCCTGTCCTATTCTAATGTTTTATGTTGCGGAGGAACAGGAGATATTTTTTAACAACCATGATATAGATAAGCGCATTCTATCTTATTCACGCTATATAGATGACCTCTGCATCTTCTGGACTGGTGGAGAAACAGCTCTGCAGATCCTCATCAGCAACATTAATGAGAGGCCTTCCTCAATTAGAGTAACTCATCAATACTCTACTTTAACAGCTAATTATTTAGATGTCCAGGTGAAAATCAAAGAGGGACGCTTGCATACAGCACCATATGTAAAACCTACTGATAAAAATAAGCTTTTTCGTGCAAACAGCCACCATCTGCATGCACCTAAAAAAGGTTTGCCGCGGTCACAAATTAATAGAATTGCGAGGATCACCAATCGATGTGGAAGTCTTGCCTACTGAGTTGGATAAAGTGGTGCAGAAATTCATCACAAGGGGTTATGACCTGAAACTGTTAACTGAAACTGCAAGAAGTTCTACTTATGCCCAGGACACAACTGTTGAGGCCTAAAGAAAAACAACAGAAACCCCTTATTCCATGGGTCTCCAACTACACCACATTCAGCCCGGTGCTAAATAGAGCTACCAGAGCTTTATGGGCCATTGTGACTACGGATAAAGAATTAAGAACAGTTAAGGATACTAAACCAATGGCAGTATTTAAAACAAGAAAAAAAACCTTAAAAAATATTTGGTACATACTGATATTTCAGATTTTTCTGACACTACAGTACATTCCTTTCAGAACACTGCAAGAGATAAAACCTTTAAAATTAGACATGTGCTGATTTGCACTTCTTCATTTATTGTATATTTGGCTACATGTCCATGAAAGCTTCTCTATATAGGGAAAACTACTAGAAAGATGTGTGAAAAGATAGCCATGCATCGAATGTCCATTAAACAGGCCCTGACTGGAAAATCTTTGGCTCAACCGATAGCCAGACATTTCTTGGAAAAAGTACATACCCTGTCAGAGTTTAAACATATGGTGATTGACCATATACCCCTGAGCAGATGAGGAGGAGATCAAGCAGGAGACCTTTTATGCAGAGAGGCACGATGGATCTTCAAGTTGAATACATGCAAACCTATGGGCTTCAATGATAGATTGGCTATGAACCTGTTTGGGAATTAAGTAACCAAGCTAATCTAAGCTTGTTATTAATGGATTTAGATTAGTTATTCTTATTCACAAATTAATCATTTTATGAAATACAGGAGATATGTTGTGTCACAACACAGTTCATGCATCTGGATGTCCTAAGATTGTATGGTGCACCATACAAGGGGTCAAATCTACTTCTGCTCCTGGTCCTATATATTTCAGATGGACGAACAGCCAGCACCGTTCTTCCAGACTATAGCAGCAAAATTCACTTTACTTATAGTTATATTTATATCTCTATTTATACTTATATATTTATACACAGTGCATACATAGAAAAATTATTTTAATAGCTGCTTATGGTATTTTTAAACCATCAGTAATTTTTGTCTTATTTTCCCTTTTACACTGTATTTTTTTTTTTTTTCGTAAATTTTATTGTCTTAGTAGAGTTACATAACACAAGTAACACAATTAACAAGTATTATTGATAACATATGCATCCAGTAAGATAAAGAATCATTTCAGTGAGCAGGTCATATCGGATACAATAGAACATAACAATAATAATGGCACAATGAGAGAGGGAGCTTTGGTATGATAGGGAGGCACTAGCTATCGTTTCTTTTGATAAGGCAGTATCCAAAGTGTTGTGCCACTTAGCTCAACATAGGCCTATGTTTAGATATCATCATTACCATCATTTGGAGTTTTAATGTAGTTTCAGCTGTTTGGGGGGAATATGGTGGGAGGGAGGGGGGAGGTGGGTTCCCAACGACGGGGGGGGGGGGGGGGAGCATTTTAGAAGGAAAGGTAGGGGGGGTGAGTATTGAGGTGGAGATGATGAGATAGATTGTTAGTATGTGGAGAGGAGGGTTAGAATTGGCCAGGAAGAGGGGTGTTGTGGTGTGTATACCAAGGGGTCCAGACGGAGTGGAATTTGCGGATAGTGTTATCTTGTAAGCTTGTAATATACTCCATTTTGGCTATGAACCAAATTCTATTGATCAGTTCTTGACGGCTCGGAGCGTTCAGGTTTTTCTTATTGCTGGCGATTTGGTGTTTGGCAGCGTTAGCGATATGCATGGCTAACTTATTTGGTTCTTTAGGTAAATGGGCGATGGGGGCACATAAGAGCAAATTGATGGGTTCAATGGGGTTGGGGGTGGCCACAAGTTGAGAGATGAGGGTGAGAACCATATTCCAGAAGTGAGCTATTATTGGGCATGACCACCAAATGTGGTAGAACGATCCCCTCTGCCCGCAGTTTCTCCAGCACATATCTGATGTGTTGGGGTAAATGCGATGGAGACGGGTAGGGACCAAATACCATCTGGAATATACTTTATATGAGATTTCCTTGATTGATACACTTATTGAGCATTTTGAGATAGCTAATCGGATAGATTCCCACTCCTCTTCCTCAAAGTGTCGTCCTAAATCTGTTTCCCATTCACGTTCATGGGTAAGTAGCGCCGGGGTGTCCTTAACTAATATAGAATTATAAATTTGTGAAATGGATCCTCTATCGGTGGGTCTGTATATACAGAATCTTTCTAGCTGAGAAGGGATCTGGCGCGGATGTGTGGATTGGCATGAAGAGGAGAAGTGGCGGAGTTGTAAGTATTGGTAGTGTAGGGTGTTTGAGATTTTATATTTTTGTTGCAAGTCGTCGAATGTTTTGGGGGCAAAATCTCCCTGTATGTGGTGAAGTCTGGTGATGCCCGCCCTTAACCATGGGGAGGCCATTGAGGGGTTTAGTCCCGGTGGAAAAGACGGGTTGTTCCAGAGAGGAGTCAGCGGGGAGGGGGATGAGGTCAGATTAAATTTTTTACGGAGCTTCTCCCAAGATCTTGTGGGGGAGGTGAAGGAGTATTGTGGGTGGTCTTTGCGTGGGAGCCAAGGGAGGTATGAAATTGAGGGGATCCCCACTAGGTCGCTCTCCAAATCAACCCATCTCTTGCTGTTCGGGGGAGAATGCCAGGCTACAAGTTGACTTAATCGAGTGGCGTCTAGATAACGTTGGAGTATTGGAAGGCCTAGGCCTCCGTTTTGTGATCGCCTGGATAAGACGCCTCGATGAAGTCTTGGTTTCTTATTGTTCCATATAAATTTACAGATAGTGGTCTGGAGAGCAGCCAGCGTGGATGGGGGAACTGGTATCGGGAGGGTTTGGAACAGGTAGAGTAATTTTGGGAGAATGTTCATTTTTACAGCAGTAATGCGGCCAATCCATGAGAGATAATATGACTGCCAGTGTTGCAGATCTTCGTGTATTGATCTTATAAGTGGCGGGTAGTTGGCCTGGTATAGGGAGCTATAAGATTTGGTCAATTGGACTCCTAAGTATTTAAGGGATTGTTGAAATTAGCTTGTAAGAGGTTTTTAGAGCGGTCTGCAATGTGTATTGGGAGGGCTTCTGATTTAGAGTTGTTAATTTTGTAGCCTGACAGGTTTCCAAATGTCGTCAGCTCTTGGAAGAGGTTAGGGAGCGAGATCAGAGGTTTAGTGAGTGTGAGGAGGATATCATCCGCGAATAGGGAAAGTGAGTATTGTGTATCTTTTATGCGGATTCCCGTGATGTCTGGGTTAGATCTGATACGGCAGGCTAATGGCTCAATTGTTAAGGCAAATATGAGGGGCGAGAGGGGACATCCCTGCCTAGTTCCATTTGTTATCTGAAAAGAGGGGGACAATAGACCGCCCGCCAAAACCGAGGCTGAGGGGCTATGGTATAGTGCCTGTATTGCTTTAAGGAATTTACCTTGGAATCCGAAACATTGGAGGGTTTGGGTCATGAAAGGCCAGGAGATCCTGTCGAATGCCTTTTCGGCATCTAGGGCAAGGATTAATGAGGGGGTCTTCGTGGTGTTAATATAGTGGATGATATCAATTGTCCTTCTAGCATTATCTAGAGCTTGCCTCGAAGGGACAAAACCCACCTGGTCGGGGTGGATCAGTGTTGGGAGGAGTGGGTTTAGGCGGTTGGCCAAGACTTTAGCAAATAATTTTAAGTCTGCATTAAGCAGTGAGATTGGGCGGTAATTCGATACTATCTGGGGATCCTTATTGGGTTTAGGTATAACCGTGATGGTGGCGGTTGTAGTGGCTGGGTGGAATAGGGCTCCGTCTAGAATTTGGTTGAACATCGCAGTTACAGTAAGTGAGGTATGAGTGAGGTCTGAAACGTTTTATAATATGAAATTGGGTAGCCATCTGGGCCAGGGGCTTTTGATGGTTTTTGTGTTTTGAGGGCAGATATGATTTCCTCATCACTGATGGGTCTACTTAGGTTGGAAGAGGTTTCTGTATCTAATTTCGGGAGGTTACATGAGGCTAAATAGTCGAGGGCTGAGTCAGAACGCGGTGGGTTCATGGCGGGGTGGTCTTTAAGATTATATAATTGTTCGTAATATGTCCTAAAGAGTGAGTTGATCTTAGTGGGGTTGTATTGTGGCGTGTTTGTCGAGTCTTTAATAGCAGGAATAGCTGTCAGGGCCTTACGGGCTTTTAGTCTATTAGCTAGCATAGAGTCCGCCTTGTTGCTTTTCTCATAGAATCTTTGTTGGAGCCTACGGAGGGTCCTCTCCGTCTTCTCAGCTAACAGAGCATTTAGGGATACCTTAGCTGCCGAGAGTTGTTTATAGATGGTAGGTGAGGGATGTCTTTTGTGTTGAGTCTCTAGGGTATTGACCTCTGCTGTGAGGGTGTTTATTTTCGTTTTATATTTTTTTTATTACTGAAGGAGGCATGGCTAATAATATGGCCTCTGACGACTGCTTTGTGTGCTTCCCACACCAGGGGAGAGCACGGGGAGTCAGTGGTATTGAGGGAAAAATAATCCTTGATGACTGCGTGTATTTTTTCTTGAAATTGGGGGATTTTGAGTAGGGTCTCATTTAGTCGCCAGGGAGGGCGGGCAGAAGGGGTATCGAGGATATCGAATGAGGCGGTAAGGAAAGAGTGATCGGACCATGAGTTCGGTATTATTGTGGATTTAAGGATATGTGGGGCTACCGAGGGACAGCAGAAGAGCATGTCAATATGAGAGTAGGACTGATGCGGGATTGAGAAAAAAGTGTAGTCCCTGGAGGTGGGGTTATGTGCTCTCCAAACGTCAAATAGAGCTGATTCTTTAATATACTTATTTAAAGTGCGAGAGGTGGAATTAGTCTGCGAGCTAGTAGAAGGGCGGGACTTGTCCAGTGAGATATCTAGAATAGCATTGAAGTCGCCGCCTAGTATTAGAGAGCCTTTTCTCTTCTTCTCCAGTTCTGAGAAGAAGGCTTTAAAAAAAGAGGAGTGGCCTGTGTTAGGGGCATAGATATTCACTATCGTACACTCTAGGTGAGCTATCATGCATGTGAGAATAATAAAACGCCCGTCTGAGTCAGTGTGGACTGAGCGAAGCGTGAAGGGGATTTTGTTGCTTATCAAGATGACGACGCCGTTGTGTTTAGTTGGACTGGAAGAGTAGAAAGCCGTGGGGAAGTTCTTCGAACTAAGAGAGGGGTGCGAGTTAGCTTTGAAGTGTGTCTCTTGTATAAGCAAGATATCAGCTTTGATGTCACGGATTGTGTGGAATAAGGTGGTACGTTTTTGGGGGGTGTTTAGTCCCTTAACATTCATGGAGGACAGTATTAGGGGCATGTTTAGTTAGGAAAGAAGAAGGAAAAGTGCAGGGAAAGAGAGGATGAGGTTGGACCTCGTCGTTGGGGGGGGGGGTAGGGAATTTGAGTCTCCGAAGAGTTGAGTAGAGGGGGAGAATCTGGGGGAGTAGGCCTCACGACCAGCGGAGGGCAACACGCCCAGAGTTTGAGACCTTTCGGTCCGGGTTGGGGCAGTCTGGGATAAGAACCGAGCTGCCTCAAGGGTAATGAGGGGGGTTAATCTATATAATCAATGTAAGAAGAACAAGCGAACCTGCAATATTTGTAGTAATAGAAATAGGGATGGGGGTAACATCCCTCCAGTGGGATTTGAAGTTAAGGAGGTACAATGCGGCCTACACGAGAGGACCAACAGGGTCAACAATATTCTAAGGCAGCATATCTACTTATATTGTGTCTGCGGAGAAAACATTTAAACATCCTATAATTATTTAGGCATATAGGCCAACTTAGCCAGTTCTACAAAGAAGACATGTCATAAGGGGGGGGGGGGGGGGGGGGAGAGAAAAAAAAAAATAGGTGGCGGGGGATTCTTTAAAAAGGCAGAGAGGGGGGGGGGGGGGGCAAAATGTTCAGAGTTATAATCTGAGGTATATAAACACAGCTTCGTCTGTATTTTTAAGAAAGGGAAAAAAAAAGAGAGAAAGAAAAGAGAAAAAGTATAAATAAAAAATAAAAATAAATAAAAAATAAAAATAAAATTAAAAAAAAAAAAAATAATAAAAGAAAATTAAAACAAATAATAATAAAGAAGAAAAAAAATGTAGTAAATCTAATATCGTATTGGTATTTAAGTTCGCTTCAAGCTTGTATAGAAAGCTGTTGAAGTCATTGGCTAGATCAGCGGGGGTTGAACATAAAAGTTAAGACAACTAACTAAATAGTTACGATATTAGTTGATTGGAGGGGTGTCAGAGGACGGTCTCGATTCTTCCAGATGTGCGAGAAAGTCTTTTCCTTCAGTGGGGCCCCGTATAACAATAGTCTTGCCGTTTAGCTCAACCAAGAGCTTGAAGGGGAAACCCCAGCGGTAGCGGATCCCTCTTGAGCGTAGGATACTGGTTAGATCCTTGAGCTCTCTTCTTTTGATTATGGTTGCAGGGGCCAAGTCCTGAAAAAACAAAAGGTTGGATCCCTCATATAGAATGTGGGGTTTGTTCCGTGTCGGGGCCAGTATTCTTTCTTTGTCTTTAAAACTGGAGAAGCGTATAATGACGTCTCTGGGAGGGTCACCATCTCGTGGTTTAGGCCTGAGGGCCCTATGAGCTCTTTCCAGGGGCAGTTGTTGAGATCCAAGATCTGGTAATATGTGTGAGAATAATTTGTGTAGATATGGTTCAAGTTCCATCGGGGGGATCGTTTCAGGGATTTTACGAATTCTAAGGTTGCTCCTCCTCTCTCTGTTCTCCAAATCTTCATTCTTAGTACGGAGATCGGCCAGATCCTGGAAGATGTGGTCAAGGTCCCTTAACGTCTCGTTTTGGGTTTTTTGGAGAGAGTCCATCTTAGTTTCGAGTTTTGTTGTTCTAGTCGAGAGAGTCGATATGTTGGATTTGATGGTAGAGACTGCTTTGTCAAGCTTGGTTTCTAGGGAGTCCTTCAGGTTCTCTATAAGAGATCGCAGGGCCAAAATGTCATCTTTGGTTGAGGGAGCTGAAGTGGGCGAGTCCTCTTTATCTGTTTGCGGGCTACCAGGAGAAGAGAGGTCGGAGTTAGTCGGAGGTTTGTCATTTTTAGCGAAGTGTTGGGATATGTCCACTCCTCCTCTCTTCCTGCCAGTGGTATTGCCCCTGTTCATGGTGGAGGATGAGATCAAAAAATTTGCAGCGGTACGGTGGGATGATAGAAGGCCTTAGTAAGCTTTATAGTAGGCTCAGTGGTAAGCCACTGGAGGGATGCACATGTGCGTCTTCAGGGGGTCATCAATTCAAGTGGTCCCAAGCACAAGGTAAGCAGGGACCGGGGGCACAGGAAAAATGGGTTCAGATAGGGGAGGGTCCCCTGGTCGCTTGTGTTATTGTGTGAGACGTTCAGGGTTACTTAAATAAGGAGAGGGCTAGCGATATGAGTATATGGGTGGGGGGCTGCTCGAATGAATGTCAACTCAGCACAATGTCCCCGTTGCGCCCTCCTATTTAGATATTTCAGATCACAGAATATATATCGCTTGGAAGCGGAGGAAAACAGCCGCGGGGGGGGGGGAGCTTAAAGTTTTAGAGTCCTAACTGCCCTAGGTGTACCCTCACTGGAGAGCTTCCGCTTGGGTGTAGAAGCACCCGAAGCCACTTATATGGGTGTTCTAAGCTGGAGTGGGATGGTGCATACAATGCCAATTGAGGCCAGGGCGCTCGCTGTGCCACTGGGCCCTGGTTTGCCTCTATTCCCCAGCAGGTGAGCACCTAAGGTATGTTTGATGCGAGGGTGGGGAGTAAGATATCTCTCTTATGCGCTATAGTCCCCCTGTCAGCCTCCACAATAGGTCTGTGCTGCGGAGGAAAGCTACTGAGTGAGCAGCTGGTTTATTTATATGAGAACTGGCGCTGCAGGTGTCCAATCAGGGGGGTAGCAGTGGGGAGTGCCCAGTGGGGTGCAGCAGTATGGGGAGTAGCAGTGAAGGGGATGTTTGGGAGGGTGTATGCCCACAGGTGACCAGGCCACAACCTGCAGGAGTCCTGAGAAGGACACCCCGGCTCCGCAGCAATGGTCAGAGGTGAGCGGGCTGTAAGGGAGGGAGGGTAGGAAGGGTGCGGGTGGGCAAATTAGGGATGTTGATTGGAGAGATAGGTAGAGGTTTTGGGGATTATTCAGGTTCTCCTGTCTGCTCCGTTTGGTTGCTGGGCCCCGCTCCCTTTTTTAGTGTGCTTTACTGTTGGAGTGGAGGAGTATTTCTGGGGCACCCCCCAGGTGGTTTTGAGGTGCCCGGCAATGTGTGGCAGCCTCCTTCTCTTTATGTTGGCTCCCAGCACGGCTGCCTGCAGCTGCCGACAACCTCCAAAATGGCCGCCGCTACAGGGGAAGGGGAGATCGATGTTCTTTCCCCTCTCTTCTGGTGCCAGGGGGGCCAGAGCAGGTGGGGAGCACTGAGTGATCTAACGGGGGGCACTGCTCACCTCCTGTATTGGTGTGTGCCCTTCCGGATCGCGTTCTCCGCAGCGCGCGGGTCCTGGAGCCCAGACGCCGGGCTGGCTGTGAAAATCGAGGCCGCGGCTTCACGCTAGATGTAGGCCTCCGCCCGAAATGCTGATTGGCCGCCTTCTCCGGTCCCGCTCGTCGACACACCTCAGGCAGGCGGGTCCCCAGCGGGTGTGCAGCCTGCTCCCAACCAGTGGGAGTCTTGAAGTGGGGGTGAAATATGAATTTTGTGCTGTGGGGTCGGGAGCTAAGGTAGGAAGCGTCCCGTCTCCTCTGCTGCCTGCCTTTTACACTGTATTTTTTAAGTGTCACATAGACCCGGTCCATTATATATGTGTACCAGGTCCTTACATTGCTTTATAGCATCTTATAATGCCATTCCTACTATGTTATTATTTAGTGATAATTGCTGCTATTTCATGTTTTTAACATTAATGTGTTCTTTTCATTTTCATCACAGACACAGTTCCCCCTGCTCGGCGAGGCTATGCGGCTCTGTATATACACTGAAGTCAGGTTGCTAGGCAATGCTACAACAACTTGCACCCGTATGCCGGAAGCCCCCTGATACCCGCATTGACCGGAAGGGCACACGGAAACTATTGAGCCACCCCGAGCGACGGGACCGTGAGTATTCACTTTATTTACGTATTTAAATGGTCACTGTCAGTTTATTTTTATTTTTTTTACGCTTGGTTTCTCCATTTATAGTCCAATCTGATAATTGATTTAATAGACACGCAAATTTATACGGGTGGGTTGAAGTATGTTGCGCTGCTGTCTTAGAATATTGTTTGAAACACACTGATAGGCTGGATAAAAATAAATGTTGGATACACTGTTGTATTTTAAATTTTTATATAGAAATATAGAAAATTAGCAATACACACATTTATTGTCTAAATATGAAAAATAAAATAATTATGAAAATAAAAACACAAATATATAAATACACAAAACAGCAATGTTTAAAAAATATCACATGAATAGGGATCCCAAATGGTGGTAATTTAGTAACGTTAGTCGCAGACCTTATGTAGCAACTTGTTTTAACTGAAGCAGTTTTATACGTTTCCAAGTTTGGTAAGGTCAATCCCCCATTTGATCTTGAACTCATTAAATATTTTGCATTTTTTTTTTCAATTATATCTATCTTTATAATTGAATTTAATTTGTCTATATAGTATTTTGGAAGTACCCTGGGAATGGATTGAACATGTATAACATCTAGGGAAAAAAAAAAAAAAAAAACATTTTAAATGCTGCTATTCCACTGATCCAGGTCACTTCTTGGCTCATCCAGTTTTTGACCCTCTTTTTTAATTAATTTTAAACTGGAATTATAGTTATCATCTTTAGCTACTGTACCAACTTTATTCCCAGGTATGTTTTGGTTCACCAGTTAAATTTAAATTTATACTTTTTTGTCAGCAATAGTAACTGATTTTTTTTTTGTTATAGGGAGTACTTCTATAATATTTTTTGTTTAGATTATAGTATGAAAATTTTGCATATTAATTTAGGATATCCATAAGGGCAGGTAGAGAGATTCCTGGTTTGGTTAGGTATAGAAGTATGTCATGTGAAAATAGCAACATCTTTTATTGGACAGTGTTTATTGAGGGAGCTTATATTAAATATGATCTAATATATAGTTTCTCTTATGAATTATTTAGATAGAACAATATATTGTTAGTGATAGTCGACACCCTTGTCGAATTCCATTCAATATACCCATTACAATACACATGTGCATAAGGAGTTGAATATAAAGCTAAAATGTTTACAATAATCTACCTACTGATAGGTTAATGGGTTGATTCCATTCTCTAATGTTGTCAGTGTTTGTGGATGTGTTTAAGAGCCAGACAGAAATATATCTAAAGTGTATAGTCCAGGAGTAATATTGAGAATTAGGTATGCGTAGACCTCCATTTTCTTTAGGATATTGTAACTTATTCAGTGACATTCTTTTCCCTCTCCAAAGGAATTTTTGCATGAGATTGGAAAGGAGTTTTAAGTCTGGAGATGAAATAGTGCATGGGAGCATTTGTAGGCAATAGTATATTTTTAGGAAAAATTATACTTTTTATTATGGCCGTTTTTCTGAGAAGAGAGAGAGGAAGATTAGTCCAGCAGTCTAATTGTAATCTAATTTTATATATAAGAGATGATAAGTTGGCTTTGTATAAATCATGGTGGTGTCAAGTGATCATAATTCCTAGATATTTAATTTGGTGTTTTGGGATTTTAAATTGGGATATTGTGGGGTGTATAGATAATAATGAGTCTAAGGGGGAGATGGGAAGAATTTCTCATTTATTGCCATTAATTTTGTAACCTGAAATGGGGCCGAAGGAATTTAAATTATCCATGATTGCAGGTATAGAAATTAAAGGGTTAGAAATAAATAATATCATGGCATCTGCAAATAATAATAACTTGAGTTCCATGTTGGAAATTATTATACTGTTTATATTTATTATTAATTTTGAAGGGCCAGGGTAAGGGGTTCTATTGCAATAGCAAATAAAAGGTGAGAGAGTGGACATCCCTGTTTAGTACCTCTTTGTATTTTAAAGGGGGGTAAAGGGGGGGGGGGGCGTTACATGCAATTTGTGAGGTAGGGGAATTATATAATTATATAAAAGAAATATATAATGGGGGAATGACAAATTTGTCCATGATGGAGAATAGGTGTGGCCATAGAACTAAATCAAAGTCCTTTTCGGCGTCAAGGGCTAATATCAGGTTGAGCTGTTCAACTGGTATATTTGAAGAAGATTGTTGTGAGGTTGCTAAAATTCTGTGGATATTACGTGTGGAGTGTTTACCTTTTATAAAGCCAGTTTGATCTGGATTGATTATGCTTGGTAGTGTTGGATTAAGATGATCTGCTAAAATTTTAGTAAGGATTTTATAGTCGTAGATGGGTCATATATATAGATGGGTCTATATGAGCCAGGTTGGGATAGATCCCTTCCTGGTTTCGGGAGGACTTTAATTATTGCAGTATTGAAATGCGCTGGAATTTGATTTAAAAAAAAAATGTAATTAAATACGGACATCAGTATAGGAGCTACTCTGTCTGGGTACATTTTATAAAAATCGCCAGAAAACCCATCTGGGCCCGGGGCTTTGGCAGGTTTCAGCATTTTAATGAATGCAATAATTTTATCAAGTGTAATAGGAGTTATTAATGTCTCTTTATGTGTATTGGAAATCTGTGGGTATTCAAAGTTGTCCCATAAGGATTGGAGAATCTGTGGATTGTGTGATGGAGAAAGTATGTCATAAGAAGTTGGTTGTGTTGTGAAAATTGAATATATAGATTTAGAAAATTCTGTCATTACTTTGGTGATTTGAGCATTTGAGTTAGTGAGCGAGCCTTCAGGTAATAGTAAGGGATTTACATTCATAGGTGGTCTGCATGAATTTAGGATATTTCAAAGTAGTTTTCCAGTTTTGTTAAGACATCTGTGGAATTTATAACTGAAGTAGATTTGGAGTTTATCGGTCATTGATTGGAGTAGATAATCTAGGAGTGTTTTTGCTGTATTGTACTTAGTTCTATTTATTGGCATAGGGTCTTGGATATACGTGGAATACAGTATGTATCCGTTAAAGACTCCTGGAGTCTTATATAAGTAGAGAAATGTTTTTTCCTCAGACTTGATTCAAAAGAAAGAATGGAGCCCCTCAAGACTGCCTCCACCGACATCCAATATAATGCTGGGTTTGAAGCCAGGAATTGCTTGTTGTGTGTATGGTAGTCATCCCATTTTCCATTCAAATAACCATGATACTCTGGGGATTGAACGAGATGTGTAAAAAACCTCCAACTTTTATACAGTATGATGAGATTTCTTTAGAAGTTTGTATAGTAATATGTGTGATGGCGTGATCTGAGATTAGAATAGGTTCAATTTCAGATGATTTAATTTGGTGGAAGAGGGTGTTTGAAATACAAATATAGTCAATTCAAGATAGTGTGTTATGTGATGCCGATAAACAGGTATATTCTCTCGGGGTAGAATATTCTCTCTAGTAATTGAAGAGATTTCATTATAAAGGGAATTCCAAAGGATGGATTTTGTCTAGGTTTTTGCCAGTGGAGGATCTTTCTAAGATTGGGTGTGATGTTTTGTTGAAGTCACCAGATACAATCATTGAGGTGGACATATGAGGGAGGAGTAATCTTACAGTATTCTTGAAAAAGGGTTTTAAATATACATTAGGGGCATACATGGAACAGATAGTGTAAATATTGTTATAAAGTTTGAGTGATGCTATGAGATATTTGCCTTACGGGTCTGCTTGGGAGCTGAGTAGTTGAATTGGTAAAGATTTTGAGGCTAGCAATACTATGCCTCTTGATTTGGAATTATAAGGGGCTGATGCTATTAATTTCCATTTAAGCATTTGCAGTTTAACTATTTCAGGGGGTAAAAGGTGCATTTCTTGTAATGCTACGATGTCCATGTGTTGTTTTTATGGATACAGAAGTGTCTTATGGCGTTTTGCCAGAGAGTGAATACCTCCTACATTTAGGGATCCAAATTTTACTTCAATCATGTGTGTCTGGATGTTGGTTGAGGCCAGGAGATATTGTGTCCAGTTGAGATTCTTCCACCCTTGTTGGACTACATAAAAAGACAAAACAGGGAAGACAGGGGAGGAGAGACAAACAAATACAAGACATGGGGAGCATAACAAATATTAACAGTAGTATGGCTTGCATACTGAACACCAAATTTTTAGTAAGCTGACTTCCGCAAAATATAAAAATAAGATAACTGAGAGTATTGTTAGTAATACCTGATATTCAATAAGGAACCTATCTGGAAGATAGCTAAGAGTCCAGACCCTAAGAGGGATTGTAATACAAGCCTGGATTAGAAAACAATATAACAAGCAAATTATAACAATGTTGTGCGAAAGAGCACCATATCCTCTCTAAAATTGCATTCCAGAAGTAGGTATTGGTCTTGTATAACAGGGAAAGGCCGTATTAACTGCAGCTTTACTTTTCCGATGTAGTATGTTTTAAGTAGGGGTGTCTGTGATGTCAGCAGAAGAGGCGTTTTGGAGATCTTCCAAGTATGCTTGGGCATCTTCTGGGTTGGAAAAATCATAGTGGCTATCCGCAGTGAAGATTCGGTGTTTCGCTGGGTACATAAGTGCAATTTTTTTCTTGTTGTTTACCAGTTTGGAACATATTGGGGAGAATGCTTTGCAAGATCTCGAGAGTTTGACAGAGTAGTCTTGAAATATATGAAGACGTTTCCCCTCCCATAGTATATTTTGGATTTTTCTGGATGCTTTCCAAAATGCTATCTTATGAAGGTAGTTTAGGCATCTAAATAGGATCGCTCTAGGGCGAGTATCAGATGGTCTTGGAGGTGGGCCTACTCTGTGGACCCTTTCTATTATTAAATCCTTGTATTCTTCCTGAATGCCAAGCAGAGCTGGGAGGGAAACTGAGACAAAAGCATGTAAAAT